>NC_068445.1:33899099-34210349 GCF_023373465.1 Oncorhynchus keta | reverse complement strand
CTTTTTCTATCATTTCACTATTTTATTTCTCTCTGCATTGTTGGGAAGGGCCCGTAAGTAAGCATTTCCCTACAAGTCTACACCTGTTGTTTACCAAGTATGTAATTAATACAATTGGATTGGATTTGAACACATCAGCGTAACCCCATAATAACTAAGACCATGTGGCACTTCTATGAGTGTTGTGGAGAAGACAGCCAGCTCTCGTCATTAAAGTTGAACTTGGATATGTTTTTCAATAAGCAGTCACCTCCAGGAAAGTCCGTGGGAGCTCATCATTGCAGGGTACCTCTTAAAGTAGTTTAAACCTTGGTGGCAACATGATGAGGACATATAGTCACTTTAATTAATTAACTCTACCTACATGTACATATTACCTCAACTAACCGGTATCCCCGCACATTGACTCTGGTCCGGCACCCCCCTGTATATAGCCTCCACATTGACTCTGGTCCGGCACCCCCTGTATATAGCCTCCACATTGACTCTGGTCCGGCACCCCCTGTATATAGCCTCCACATTGACTCTGGTCCGGCACCCCCTGTATATAGCCTCCACATTGACTCTGGTCCGGCACCCCCTGTATATAGCCTCCACATTGACTCTGGTCCGGCACCCCCTGTATATAGCCTCCACATTGACTCTGGTCCGGCACGCCCTGTATATAGCCTCCACATTGACTCTGGTCCGGCACCCCCCTGTATATAGCCTCCCCATTGACTCTGGTCCGGCACCCCCTGTATATAGCCTCCACATTGACTCTGGTCCGGCACCCCTCCACATGTGCCTCCACATTGACTCTGGTCCGGCACCCCCTGTATATAGCCTCCACATTGACTCTGGTCCGGCACCCCTGTATATACCCTCCCTCCATTGACTCTGGTCCGGCACCCTGTATATAGCCTCCACATTGACTCTGGTCCGGCACGCCCTGGCCTCCACATTGACTCTGGTCCGGCACCCCTGTATATAGCCTCCACATTGACTCTGGTCCGGCACATATAGACTTGACTGTACCGTATATAGCACCCATTGACTGTATATAGCCTCCACATTGACACATTGACTCTGGTCCGGCACATTGACTCTGGTCCGGCACCCCCCTGTATATACCCTCCACATTGACTCTGGTCCGGCACCCCCTGTATATACCCTCCACATTGACTTTGTACCGGCACCCCCTGTATATAGCCTCCACATTGACTCTGGTCCGGCACACCCTGTATATAGCCTCCACATTGACTCTGGTCCGGCACCCCTGTATATACCCTCCACATTGACTTTGTACCGGCACCCCTTGTATATAGCCTCCACATTGACTCTGGTCCGGCACACCCCTGTATATAGCCTCCACATTGACTCTGGTCCGGCACCCCCCTGTATATAGCCTCCACATTGACTCTGGTCCGGCACACCCCTGTATATACCCTCCACATTGACTCTGTACCAGCACCCCCTGTATATAGCCTCCACATTGATTCTGGTCCGGCACCCCCTGTATATAAGGTTATTTTTTACTGCTCCTCTTTAATTACTTGTTTTTTTTCCCTCTTATTCTTATCTATATTTTTTGAAACTGCACTGTCGGTTAGCAGCTCATAAGTAAACATTTCACTGTAAGGTCTACTACACCTGTTGTATTCGGCGCATGTGACTTATACAATTTGATTTGATTTGATATAGTATATCCCCAAAGTTATGGAAAGTTACTCCACTGTTCTGAGGTCAGGTGTATATTTTCATTATGGTTAAGGTTAGTTTGACTGACAGCTAACATATGACAAAATAAGCCGTAATTAAAAGAGCAAGTCATGCCATAACTCTGTTGCCTGCAATTATGTCAATTGTCTTCATTTTCTTCAGGTTGCATCGGGGAAGAATAGACATGCTCCATGCTTCTCCAGTCTACCGCCTGCACCCACGTCATGATCACTGCTTCTAGACCAGACAGCTGTGATGCCTGCTGGGAGTCAGTGCGGGTTCTGTAAGATCATGTGTAACCTATCCAACTGTTTCTCCTTTTCTCTCTTTCTCTGTTGTATTCTAATCAGGTACCATAGAGTTGGCGATTTGAAAGCAATGCATTTCTGGATAACTTTAGGAACTGTTTCATATTTATATGAAATGTTCTGATCAACATAATGCATTTACATGTATGGTTAGAATCTATGTAACGCATTTCTGTATGTGGTTAGAATCCATGTAATGAATTTCTGTATGTGGTTAGAATCCATGTAATGAATTTCTGTATGTGGTTAGAATCCATGTAATGAATTTCTGTATGTGGTTAGAATATTTATTGGAATGCATTTCAAGGTGCCTCAAGCTTTTGTTTCCATTTACAGCTGCCTCTGAACCAAAGCCTCTGCCTTCTTCTGTAACCACTATGTGTGTGTGTGTGTGTGTGTGTGTGTGTGTGTGTGTGTGTGTGTGTGTGTGTGTGTGTGTGTGTGTGTGTGTGTGTGTGTGTGTGTGTGTGTGTGTGTGTGTGTGTGTGTGTGTGTGTGTGCGCGCATGTGCGTGACAGACAGACAGATCCAGTCCTTGATAGCATATCTTAACTGTTTCCATTTTTGAAAATTGCACATCTCATTTAGCCTTAGATAGAGTTGATAGAAGTTGGAACTGTTTAACTCAATACCTATTTACTGTGCAGATCAATACATAGCTCTCTCACCCACTGACATAAATATCTCACACCTCCCAAATCCACTTCATATTCAGTCCAATATATACTATACTGTCTGTGTCCGTATTAGATCTATGATTCACTCAACATTGCGTAAAGAGTTTGCCTCTACGTTCGTGAAATTAAATAATTCCAGAATAATAGATTATACTCAGATAATTTAATCTCAAAATATGAAATTTCATCCAAAACGCTATATATCCATTTTCAGAAAAGTTTGTAAATGAGATTTTATTGTTGAAATAAAATATGAAAGAAATATGTGTATTTTTTCATTATCTAATCATGGCATGGGGTTGTTCAATGACAGACATGTATTTGTTTATCTTTTATCACTTTGTGGTTTCACTTCAAAGAGACAAATAATCATGCTTTTTTTTAAATGCTATATATCTGCCTCACTCTCAGAAATAAGTAGTACTGCTAGGTTGTACACAGCCAAATGTAACAAATAACTACATTTTTAATAAAGGACTGTACAAATGATACATTTGTGATATCAATATTTAAAAAATGTTCAAAAAATAATTAAATAGAGTAATATGTTATCTGTATGTAAAACATTTACATTTTACATTTTTGTCATTTAGCAGATGCTCTTATCCAGAATGATTTAACAGTAAGTACCTTCATCTTTCAGATAACTAGGTGAGACAACCACATATCACAATCAAATGTACAGGATATGAACATTCCATTCCAGCTAAACAATGGATAAATATATAGCGTTTTGAAAAAAAAAAACACATTTAAAATCCAATAATCCAGAGAACAGTCATATTTTACACACACGTGATGGTGCCAGTACGCAATCCTTTTTTTAATAAAAAAAAAACACAAATGTGGGAAAATATATGAATATAACGTTTTGGAAATAAACTCTTCATATGTATTTTCTTCCTTTTCTTTCTTTTTACAAATGTCATTGAACGCTTTCCTCTTTTTGTGCGCAAAGAGTAGACGTTACAATCAGAAGTTGTAGTTTTTCGATAGTTTTTTGTATTGTTTCAGTGCTACAAAGCTTGGTGTGATTTAGGACAGAACCCCTCGCGTCGTAGTCGCAACGCGGCGCGCGTGTCTCGTGGATGGCAATGCATGAATTCAGAACATTGTATTTGAATGACACATCTAGCATGGGAATACGATACCTCGCAGATATTTACAATATCGAATATGCTAGACAGGAGCAGCTTACACAGCATATGCAAATATACTTCCTGTCTCTCTCCACGTCTCACTGTATATGTGCCGTAGGCTATTCTGTTTCTAATTCACACCGTAGGCTAGAGACTGTCCCTGAAAATAACATGTTTATTTTTTCTGTTTCATTAACTCATTGGAAGTTAACGCTAACACTTTACGACGAAATGTCTCACGGTCTGTGGAATTTGCATCTTATGATCTTAGTGAAAGCACTTTGGAAGTCTTTGTTAAAGTAGGCATAAATTATGGGGTTGAGGAGAGAGTTCGAATAGCCCAGCCAGTTAATGACGGCGCCCAGCCATTCTGGCATGTAACAACTCTCCGCACAGAAAGGCAAGACCAGCGCCACGATGAAAAAGGGCAGCCAGCAGAAAATAAAAGTGCCCATGATGATACCGAGCGTCTTTACCGTTTTCCTCTCCCTGGACAGAGCTATTTTCCTCTTAGCCTCCGTGTTCTTTTCGTTCCTGTTCTCAAACCCTTGTGAGGACTGTGGAGTGTTGGGGAGAGGAAGGTGGTTCTTAGAATTGTTGGTCACTTCTATGATCTCCAACGACTCGCCGTCCTCCCCGTGCTTCACCGAGCCGTTTACGCACGGGGAGTTGAATGTAGGTTCCACACTGCGCTTCCAATTCTTGTCCCCCGCCTCTCCATTAATCTTCTTGTGGAAAATAGCCGGCGACACGGCCAAGCACTTGTCCGTCACTTTTACCTTTTCCGATTTCTTCACAGTTTTCCAAACCTGGAACCTGGCTGCCTTGAATATCCGCCCGTAGAGGACCAGCATGAGGATAAGTGGGATGTAAAATGCTCCGAACGTGGAGTAGATGGTATAACCCGGGTCCTGACTGATGGTGCAGGCGTCCGGGTTCGCCCTGTCCTCGGCTTTCCTCCAGCCTAACATTGGAGGGATGGAGATTGAGAACCCAATCAGCCAAGTCACGCTGATTAACATCACGGCTCGCCTGGGTGTCCTTTTGTTCACATAGTCTATGGGGTCCGTGATAGCCCAGTACCTGTCCAGGGCAATTGCGCACAGATGCAGAATGGACGACGTGCAGCACAACACGTCCAGGGAGATGAATATATCACATATCTCCTGTCCCAGAGTCCATTTGTTCAGGACTTGGTAGAGGGCTGCCATGGGTAGTACCAGAACTGATACCATGAGGTCTGTAACGGCTAGCGAGCCGATCAGATAGTTGGCCACATTCTGGAGCGACCTCTCCAGCGCAATGGCGGCGACGACGCACGCGTTGCCGAATATGGAACAGAGGATGAGCGCACCGAGCAGCAGAGAGGTGACCACCTGGTAACTCAGCTCCACCTCGAGCACACTTCGAGACCCCGTTGCATTCTCATTGTCTCCCCAGTTTGGAATGACATACACGACGTCGGGGAAGTCTGTGGTCGAATTGCTGTTGTCACTGACGTTGTTTATAAAATCCATAGTGCGTCAGGGGCATGGGACACCCGATAGGCGCGTCCGATAGGACTGGACAAGGTAACCAAATGGGGAACCTGGAGGCTCAGTCAGTCCCTCGTGCTGGCGCGGGTGTGAGTTCTACCGGGGTCCATCGGAGTTCCTGTGCCTGTTCCCTCGTTCCGAGGACGCATGACGCGTACTGGTACCAGTGTGTGTGTGCGCATGTGTTTGTTGACGGTCGGGGCGCTCACTGGTCCTGCAAATGATCTGCGCCTGGTGACGACGTGAATTCATTTATAAGCTACCAGCAGCAGTAGGTATACGTCAGACGGCCATTGCATGAGGTCGCCGCGGAGTTCTGTTTCTCTGCTCTCCCTTGCGGAGTCCTTTCGATAGCTGCATATTAAAGAGAAAGAGAGGAGATTCTCCCTCTTCTGTTTCTTTTCTACTTTAAAAAATATATTTTCTCATTTTTTGCGATATATTCTGTAGCCTAATCAAATTGTGCAAGAAACTAAAGTAGTTTCCTGCATTGCGAGTAACTATTTATTTATGAAATAACAATAAAGTTTTTTTGTTTTAGTCGATTGATATTTTGTTTTACATGAATTGCAAGCTGAAAACGCGTTTCATCTCATTGGACATAGAGGGGGAGTAATTCTCTTCAAATGATGACAACAAAATATATATTTATCAAAGTTCAAAAACTATTATTATTTAGCAGTGTGATATAAAATAATTTAAGTATAAATTGTATTTAATTCATAATATATGTCATTCTAAATGTGATTGACAAATTAAGCTCATTCCCAAAATGAGTGGAGCCTGTATGCGGTATTTCAGAACCAAGGACAGCTCCTTGCTCGAGTCCAGAACAGAAATATGCTGCCATCTGCTGTAAGGAACGAGAACTACGGCTGCACACCTTGGAGCTTGGAAGAATGTGTGGTTTTCTGAACCACAGATGAGGAAAAAGTCAAAGGGCGAGTGAGAAGCTTGCTCACGCAAGTTCATTAAAGTCCCATACCGAGGTCGTCTATAAGAAAGGAACACCCGAACAACCCATAGTCTAACCAACGATAGGCTATTGTTTTATATTAGCCTATTAGGTCTATATTACTTAGTAGGCACTGCCGGCTGAGGTTAATCTAATTAAATTGATTCAATGAAATTCAATTGATTCAATTCAATATTTGAGGACTGTAACCATAGAAATACATTGTGTTTATGCCTATTGATAATCCATTGTCAACTTCCCGTCTATGGTTATTTTGCACACTGTCACCATTTGTTTACATATTATTGATTTCATACAGAAAAAAAACATTTGTTTGTAAATGCAACTACGGCCATGTAAATAATTGTTAGGCTTCTCGTTTTGAATCCACCGGTGGCACCTTGTGTGGCCATAAAAGTTACTGGTCTGTCTGCCTTACACCTTAGAAATAGCCTAGGTACCAGTTTTTTTTTCTAACATGACACTCCTTGCCACTCCTGTCATTTACCGAATAAGTCATTTGTCCAATCAGTCAATTAGCGTTATGGTTAAAAGTCATTCTACAGATTTAAAATTGGCATACATCATGTAATAATGACCTGACTAGATCATAAATTAACAATTGTCCAGACAGAGGGTTGAGTTTACGAATTGACGGTTTATTAACCCAACTTTACACAGGCTAATGTTTGGCCGTAGCCCACTACAAATAAACGAAAGATACCCCACAAGCCAACCGTGGCCTTCTCTTGTGAAACCCAGACGTAAGAGAGCGAACAAAGGCTAAACCTGGTCTTAACTTTCAATGCTCCATCCCCCTGCCCAACTCCCCTCCACGCCACTCCGCCAACCGCCAGGATGCCCGGCATCAGAACATTCCAGGCATTCCCGTGATTGGCAGATAGCAGGTTGATTGGCATGTCGGACCCCGCGAACACTGGGTACTGGTCAGTACAACACAACCACCTACGAGCCTAACACATAACACACAGCTGTCTGTGCGGGTCGCTACAATCATTAGCATTTTGACAGCATTTTGAATCTCCCGTAGTAACCGTGCCATTCCAAACACAAAAACCGTGAAAAAAATTCCCGAAAATACAAAACACAGTGGCATGAGCTTCTTTTTATCTTAAAATAAAGAAACTCTGCTCCAAATTAGGAGTAGACCCTCCCGTAGCTGAGAAGCTTACGGTATTGTAATATTGATAATTTACCGTTTATAATGGTTGGATCTTGAAATGATTCTATAAACGAATAGCATATCGTTTTAAACCAATAGCATATCAATTTATATTCCTATGTCTATTATTTTTCTTAGTTGTCTTTAATTGTTGTGGGATGTTATAGCTATAGTAATAAACGTGTATGAATTAATTATTTGCTGTTTGGAATCCAACCATTGTATCAATACATTACTCTAGGCCTAAGAAATTATTGCCTATTCTGACTAACTTGATGATTGAATGTGTAAAATAAAAACGACATTGTTTTAATGTTGTTGTTTTTTTATGGACATATACAAGAGTCAATGTTTTAATTGTATCTATTCCTAACAGATTTGGCTATTATTATCTATTTATATATTATTAATTCGGGCGGACCCCCAGAAGACTAGTTGCTGCCTCGGAGATCCATAATGAATACAACGAAAAATGACTTCAAAGCCGGTGAATGCATCCCAACTGGTATTTCCGACTTCATAGCTGAAAATTACAAAACAAAACATTCAAAACAAAAGCTTGAGTGTTCTCAAATGGTGCACCTTAACCCATATGATTGTTTAATTGCAACAAATTGTTATGGAAATCATCTATATTGAATAAAGGCCAGAGTGATTTTTGTATTTTTTTCTTTTTTTTTTAACCACGTTTCATTGGGTTGGCCAAAGCAACAGAACATAAATTAAATTCGCCAAACCAAAAAAATATCACTATTGCGTCATCACTGAAGACTAGTAGTTTCCAAAATTCTAAATGTTATTAATAATTATTGCATCATCATTTATCACGTTATGACGTCACGCATGCCACCTCCAGCCCTATAAAAGGGATCCCCGGCCGTCTAAAATTCATTCATAGTCTTACTTATCAATCACAATGCCAAGAAGACGCAGAAGATCCAGCAGCCGCCCTATACGCAGGCGCCGCCGTCCCAGGGCGTCCCGGCGTCGCAGGAGAGGAGGCCGTAGGAGGCGTTAGAAATTCCGGGTAACCCTCCCGAACCCCCTGGTAGTGTAGTGCTGTTAAAGTCTGCTTAATTAAAAGGTGGGCTTTTAACTAAAACTGTTACGACTTTGACTTTTTATTATTAAATCGTTTTAGGCAGTATAGCTCATTAAGGCAGTTATACAATTTTAAAAACATTACAATGTATTCATTACATTCATAACAGATTTCACAACACACTAAGTTAAGTGTGTGCCCTCAGGCCCCTCCTCCACTACCACACATTGAGGCTAATGGCCAACAAGCTTTATCAACCATAGATTAAAAGCACAGCTATCAAGCTGGCAAATAAATTATAGTGTTAAAAAACATTGTTGCATTCAACTGCAGAACATTTTATTATTGAGGTCATTTCCTTAAAGGTTCAATCAGCAGTTGCTACATCAATTTTTCAAATTAAATTAATTATATGTAGGACTGCCCACTGATTCTTGAAGAATATAACTAAATGCTTGATGAGCTTAGTTATTAAACTGTCGTAACCCATTAGAACCCAAAATATAAGCTTGTTGTACTCCAATGTTTGTAAACAAAGTAAATGTAAAAATAAATAAATATATATAAGCCTCAAAACATGGTTACAACACAATAATTTATTTACAGTTGCTATTCTCATGGTCAGGGGGAAAAGTGAGTGTTTAATGCAGGAGCTGTATTTACTATGCTCTCTTCCAGGACAATGTGGAATTCTGAGTTCTGATGCAACAATTATTTATTCGCCGAGGACAATAGGGTAGAAGTGGCTATTCTTAGAACACAGGTGTGTTGAGAGTATCACCGCCATGTTAACACTCCTTGAGTGAAATGCCAACCAGGCACCGCTCCCTAAAGAAGTTTCACACTTCCCTGGAAAACGGAACTGGACCGTAGCTCCTGGTGTATTTAATGGATGATAGATACTGTCACCAATCCTGCCCAACCATGGAAGCACATTACCCGCCATAGGCCAAATGGAGGGAAGCGGCCTATGGCGTTGGGAAGTCCGACCATAATCCACTTGTCAAACAGCTTTGCCCTCCTGTGCCATCATCAAATCAAATCAAATGTATTTATATAGCCCTTAGTACATCAGCTGATATCTCAAAGTGCTGTAAGAAACCCAGCCTAAAACCCCAAACAGCAAACAATGCAGGTGTAAAAGCACGGTGGCTAGGAAAAACTCCCCTATCCGGACTTCTTCCCAGGTGGATTCTGTCTGGTATGAATCGCCTGGGATTCTGCCTCAGACTCGGATCCACTGCGCTCCATCTCTCATGGACCTCGGGGTGTCTGACGCATTGGCTCCTCCATCAGCAACACTTGGTCAAGCCGGCCGCATTTGAAAATAAACACTTTAAAGTTTGTGGAAATGTGAAATTAATGTAGGAGAATATAACACTAATTAGATCTGGTAAAAGATAATACAAAGGAAAAAACATGCATTGTTTTTTTCCGTCATCATTGAAATGCAAGAGAAAGGCCAATGATATGACTTAGGATTCAAAGCGCAATTTTGGCCACTAGATAGATGGCAGCGTATATGCAAAGTTTTCTTCGATCCAATGAACCATTGCATTTCTTCTATTCAAAATGTTGTATCAAGACTGCCCAAATGTGCCTAATTGGTTTTAATACATTAATTAGTTCATAACTCTGCACTCTCCTCAAACTCAAACTATCAAACTAATAATATAGCATGGGTATTCTTTCACTGTAATAGCTACTGTAGTGGTTATATAATTAATTTTATGATATATGGTTATAATATCTACAGAAGAGATCGGAATGCCAATGGGGAGGTGTTGCTGTTTATATTCAGAGGCATATTCCTGTAAAGCTTAGAGAGGATCTCTTGTCAAATACTATTGAAATAATATGACTTCAGGTTCACTCACCTGTCTCACCGTAAATGAGTGTGGAAGAGGTAAAAAAAAGAAATCGGTTAACATTTTTTTCTCCCCATTGTATGTGGTAAATACCACGATTCCCACTTGGATGTGTAAGCAATCTGTAACGTTTCAGCGATACAGACTGAATAGAGCCTGAAGTCAGTGTGTTGAGAGCGCTTTATTTTACTGTACAGACATTATCCCACTGGGTACACTACGTCATTTCAATGTGGAAAATGTTACAGATTGCGTGACAGAAATGTAAAGGTGATTTCTGACTGAGCCGATATCCATATGCAGTGTTCACTGTGAATGTGGTCTCGGCTAACATGGGAACATTCATTTTCAATGGAGGAAAGGTAACTTGACCGCCGGCTCTTCCCTCATCTCCAGCTCCAGCAGCGATGGATAGGAGGATGAGTAAAAAAGAGAGGAACAGGGTGAAGAGTCTAAGGACAAGAAAGAGAAGGAGAGAGAGATGGAGACAGAGCCAGAAGGACAATAGACAGGTGCAATCGCATGTCCTTATCTAGCTAGTGTTGGCTAAAGTTAGTTGAAGTTATTACTGGCTGTTTAAAGAATACCAAACAATACAGTTTATTTTGATCCGTAGTCTACTTTCAGGGTGAGGAACCATCTAACACTACGTTGTAAAATACTGAAACTCCCCATTAATGTCAGATACTGTAGGTATCTGATACTTTGACTGATTACAGTCTGAAGCCATCACTCTGTTCACCTCGCTGCCTGAGATCAGGATCAGCTTTACAGAACGGAATCTTGTTTACAGTCTGAAGCCATCACTCTGTTCACCTCGCTGCCTGAGATCAGGATCAGCTTTACAGAACGGAATCTTGTTTACAGTCTGAAGCCATCACTCTGTTCACCTCGCTGCCTGAGATCAGGATCAGCTTTACAGAACGGAATCTTGTTTACAGTCTGAAGCCATCACTCTGTTCACCTCGCTGCCTGAGATCAGGATCAGCTTTACAGAACGGAATCTTGTTTACAGTCTGAAGCCATCAATCACTCTGTTCACCTCGCTGCCTGAGATCAGGATCAGCTTTACAGAACGGAATCTTGTTTACAGTCTGAAGCCATCACTCTGTTCACCTCGCTGCCTGAGATCAGGATCAGCTTTACAGAACGGAATCTTGTTTACAGTCTGAAGCCATCACTCTGTTCACCTCGCTGCCTGAGATCAGGATCAGCTTTACAGAACGGAATCTTGTTTACAGTCTGAAGCCATCACTCTGTTCACCTCGCTGCCTGAGATCAGGATCAGCTTTACAGAACGGAATCTTGTTTACAGTCTGAAGCCTTCACTCTGTTGACCTCGCTGCCTGAGATCAGGATCAGCTTTACAGAACGGAATCTTGTTTACAGTCTGAAGCCGTCACTCTGTTCACCTCGCTGCCTGAGATCAGGATCAGCTTTAGAGAACGGAATCTTGTTTACAGTCTGAAGCCATCACTCTGTTGGCCAATGTGTTTTATTACAAAGGCCATTAAAGCCTCTCACACAAGCTTGAGATTCCTTTATTGATCCAACTAAGAGCCCATCCATTATGTATATATTTTTTGAAACTTTGATCATCCCACGGAGCACTATTAAATCCATTATTAAAAAATTGAAAGAATATGGCACCACAGCAAACCTGCCAAGAGAGGGCCGACCACCAAAACTCACGGACCAGGCAAGGAGGACATTAATCAGAGAGGAAACAAAGACACCAAAGATAACCCTGAAGGAGCTGCAAAGCTCCACAGCGGAGATTGAATTATCTGTCCATAGGACCACTTTAAGGCGTACACTCCACAGAGCTGGGCTTTACGGAAGAGTGGTAGGAAAAAATCCATTGCTTCAATAAAATATTAAGCAAACACTTTTGGTGTTCGCCTAAAGGCGTGTGGGAGACTCCCCAAACATATGGAAGAAGGTACTCTGGTCAGATGAGACTAAAATGGAGCTTTTTGGCCATAAAGGAAAACGCTATGTCTGGCGTAAACCCAACACCTTTCATCACCCCGAGAACACCCCATCCCCACAGTGAAGCATGGTGGTGGCACCAGCCCAGACCTCGATCCAATTGAGAATCTGTGGTATGACTTAAATATTGCTGTACACCAGTGGAACCCATCCAACTTGAAGGAGCTGGAGCAGTTTTGCCTTGAAGAATGGACAAAAATCCCAAGTGGCTAGATGTGCCAAGTTTATAGAGACATGCCCCAAGAGACTTGTAGCTGTAATTGCTGCAAAAGGTGACTCTACAAAGTTTAGACTTTTCTGGTGGTGAATAGTTATGCACTCTCAAGTTTTCATTTTTTTTTGTCTTATATCTTGTTTGTTTCACAATAAAAACTTGTCATTCCAATCTCCGTGCATTAGCGTAGCCTCTTCTGTAGCCTGTAAACTATGTGTCTGTCTATCCCTGTTCTCTCCTCTCTGCACAGACCATACAAACGCTCCACACCGCGTGGCCGTGGCCACCCTAATCTGGTGGTCCCAGCGCGTACGACCCACGTGGAGTTCCAGGTCTCCGGTAGCCTCTGGAACTGCCGATCTGCGGCCAACAAGGCAGAGTTCATCTCAGCCTATGCCTCCCTCCAGTCCCTCGACTTCTTGGCACTGACGGAAACATGGATCACCACAGATAACACTGCTACTCCTACTGCTCTCTCCTCGTCCGCCCACGTGTTCTCGCACACCCCGAGAGCTTCTGGTCAGCGGGGTGGTGGCACCGGGATCCTCATCTCTCCCAAGTGGTCTTTCTCTCTTTCTCCCCTTACCCATCTGTCTATCGCCTCCTTTGAATTCCATGCTGTCACAGTTACCAGCCCTTTCAAGCTTAACATCCTTATCATTTATCGCCCTCCAGGTTCCCTTGGAGAGTTCATCAATGAGCTTGATGCCTTGATAAGCTCCTTTCCTGAGGACGGCTCACCTCTCACAGTTCTGGGCGACTTTAACCTCCCCACGTCTACCTTTGACTCATTCCTCTCTGCCTCCTTCTTTCCACTCCTCTCCTCTTTTGACCTCACCCTCTCACCTTCCCCCCCTACTCACAAGGCAGGCTTCCACTAACCTCATTGCAACTCCCCTCCAAGTCTCCGACCACTACCTTGTATCCTTTTCCCTCTCGCTCTCATCCAACACTTCCCACACTGCCCCTACTCGGATGGTATCGCGCCGTCCCAACCTTCGCTCTCTCTCCCCCGCTACTCTCTCCTCTTCCATCCTATCATCTCTTCCCTCTGCTCAAACCTTCTCCAACCTATCTCCTGATTCTGCCTCCTCAACCCTCCTCTCCTCCCTTTCTGCATCCTTTGACTCTCTATGTCCCCTATCCTCCAGGCCGGCTCGGTCCTCCCTCCCCGCTCCGTGGCTCGACGACTCATTGCGAGCTCACAGAACAGGGCTCCGGGCAGCCGAGCGGAAATGGAGGAAAACTCGCCTCCCTGCGGACCTGGCATCCTTTCACTCCCTCCTCTCTACATTTTCCTCCTCTGTCTCTGCTGCTAAAGCCACTTTCTACCATTCTAAATTCCAAGCATCTGCCTCTAACCCTAGGAAGCTCTTTGCCACCTTCTCCTCCCTCCAGAATCCCCCCTCCTCCCCTCTCTGCAGATGACTTCGTCAACCATTTTGAAAAGAAGGTCGACGACATCCGATCCTCGTTTGCTAAGTCAAACGACATCGCTGGTTCTGCTCACACTGCCCTACCCTATGCTCTGACCTCTTTCTCCCCTCTCCTCCAGATGAAATCTCGCGTCTTGTGACGGCCGGCCGCCCAACAACCTGCCCGCTTGACCCTATCCCCTCCTCTCTTCTCCAGACCATTTCCGGAGACCTTCTCCCTTACCTCACCTCGCTCATCAACTCATCCCTGACCGCTGGCTATGTCCCTTCCGTCTTCAAGAGAGCGAGAGTTGCACCCCTTCTGAAAAAAACCTACACTCGATCCCTCCGATGTCAACAACTACAGACCAGTATCCCTTCTCTCTTTTCTCTCCAAAACTCTTGAGCGTGCCGTCCTTGGCCAGCTCTACCGCTATCTCTCTCAGAATGACCTTCTTGATCCAAATCAGTCAGGTTTCAAGACTAGTCATTCAACTGAGACTGCTCTTCTCTGTATCACGGAGGCGCTCCGCACTGCTAAAGCTAACTCTCTCTCCTCTGCTCTCATCCTTCTAGACCTATCGGCTGCCTTCAATACTGTGAACCATCAGATCCTCCTCTCCACCCTCTCCGAGTTGGGCATCTCCGGCGCGGCCCACGCTTGGATTGCGTCCTACCTGACAGGTCGCTCCTACCAGGTGGCGTGGCGAGAATCTGTCTCCTCACCACGCGCTCTCACCACTGGTGTCCCCAGGGCTCTGTTCTAGGCCCTCTCTTATTCTCGCTACACACCAAGTCACTTGGCTCTGTCATAACCTCACATGATCTCTCCTATCATTGCTATGCAGACGACACACAATTAATCTTCTCCTTTCCCCCTTCTGATGACCAGGTGGCGAATCGCATCTCTGCATGTCTGGCAGACATATCAGTGTGGATGACGGATCACCACCTCAAGCTGAACCTCAGCAAGACGGAGCTCCTCTTCCTCCCGGGGAAGGACTGCCCGTTCCATGATCTCGCCATCACGGTTGACAACTCCATTGTGTCCTCCTCCCAGAGCGCTAAGAACCTTGGCGTGATCCTGGACAACACCCTGTCGTTCTCAACTAACATCAAGGCGGTGTCCCGTTCCTGTAGGTTCATGCTCTACAACATACGCAGAGTACGACCCTGCCTCACACAGGAAGCGGCGCAGGTCCTAATCCAGGCACTTGTCATCTCCCGTCTTGATTACTGCAACTCGCTGTTGGCTGGGCTCCCTGCCTGTGCCATTAAACCCCTACAACTCATCCAGAACGCCGCAGCCCGTCTGGTGTTCAACCTTCCCAAGTTCTCTCACGTCACCCCGCTCCTCCGCTCTCTCCACTGGCTTCCAGTTGAAGCTCGCATCCGCTACAAGACCATGGTGCTTGCCTACGGAGCTGTGAGGGGAACGGCACCTCAGTACCTCCAGGCTCTGATCAGGCCCTACACCCAAACAAGGGCACTGCGTTCATCCACCTCTGGCCTGCTCGCCTCCCTACCACTGAGGAAGTACAGTTCCCGCTCAGCCCAGTCAAAACTGTTCGCTGCTCTGGCTCCCCAATGGTGGAACACACTCCCTCACGACGCCAGGACAGCGGAGTCAATCACCACCTTCCGGAGACACCTGAAACCCCACCTCTTCAAGGAATACCTAGGATAGGGTAAGTAATCCTTCTCACCCCCCTAAAAAAGATTTAGATGCACTATTGTAAAGTGGCTGTTCCACTGGATGTCATAAGGTGTATGCACCAATTTGTAAGTCGCTCTGGATAAGAGCGTCTGCTAAATGACTTAAATGTAAATGTAAATGTAAAAAATATTTTGCATCTTCAAAGTGGTATGCATGTAGTTTAAATCAAATGATTCAAATGTGTGTGTGTGTGTGTGTGTGTGTGTGTGTGTGTGTGTGTGTGTGTGTGTGTGTGTGTGTGTGTGTGTGTGTGTGTGTGTGTGTGTGTGTGTGTGTGTGTGTGTGTGTGTGTGTGTGTGTGTGTGTGTGTGTGTGCGTACGTGCGTGTGTGTGTGTATGCATGTGTGTGTGCATGTGTGTGTTTGAGTGTTCTGCTTATTATCGACAACTCCCATCAGCGGCCAGCTTGTCTCAATAGTCATTGTCTGTGCAGTTAAGGTGGGGTTATATCTGAATGGGCTGCATGATGAGGCTTGGGCAGAGAGCCCTTCAAACCACCCAAACAAAATAACAGATTCCAGTCTGATTGGTAGATGCAGATCTACAGGCACAGACTGGAATGATTGTAACTGGCTGTTGTTTTGTTTCTGACATCATTCTTTGCGGACATGATGACAATTAGCATACCGTATGTAGAAGCTGCCATACACATTACATAACATACAATGTGCTCCTGGTAGATATTTTTGTGGCCATATACAATGTGCTCCTAGTAGATATCTTTGTGGCCATGTGATTATTAGATTGGTTTTGTGAATTGTTATGAATAACTTGCTGTGGCAATGGAGGGAGTTATGGAGTTGGCGAGATGACTACTTGGAAGATTCCGATTTGAATGCTGTGTGTGTAAATTAAGTGGTTGGCAAAATCAAATAAATAACTGTAAACAGAATATAGAGCAATATGGGTACTAGTTTGGATTACCAGGCTGTTTCTGCTTCTGTATAAAGTGTTGCCTTGCCTTGTTTGTTAAGACACTGACAGGTTTGCTGAGAACAGAGAAGGACTGACACCCACTCTGACACAGATCAGTTCTCTCAGACTGCACTGTAGCCAGATTCCTCTCTGTGTACGTCATGGTACCATGTGTCTTTGGTCCCGTTTCACATTCATGTTTTGAGATTTATGTAATGTAAGCACATTTCAGGCGCGGTTTGTTCCTGCTTTTTCAGTCTCTGCACTACAGGAAGTGTTGTGTTCCTGTGTAGTCCAGGGACGGAGGAGTCTGGGCTGTGATAGAGAAGTGTTCTTTAATATCTCGTGGGGACCCACAGCCAACACATCTGCTTCAACTCATCATTAGGTGTGTCAGTACTGGGATGAAATGAAACCCTGAACACACCATGGTTCAACAGGGTCAGGATATAAGAACACTGAATTAAGAACACAGTGTGGATACTATACACCATGGTTCCACAGGGTCAGGATATAAGAACACTGAATTAAGAACACACTGTATCTGTGGATACTATACACCATGGTTCCACAGGGTCAGGATATAAGAACACTGAATTAAGAACACACTGTATCTGTGGATACTATACACCATGGTTCCACAGGGTCAGGATATAAGAACACTGAATTAAGAACACAGTGTGGATACTATACACCATGGTTCCACAGGGTCAGGATATAAGAACACTGAATTAAGAACACACTGTATCTGTGGATACTATACACCATGGTTCCACAGGGTCAGGATATAAGAACACTGAATTAAGAACACACTGTATCTGTGGATACTATACACCATGGTTCCACAGGGTCAGGATATAAGAACACTGAATTAAGAACACACTGTATCTGTGGATACTATACACCATGGTTCCACAGGGTCAGGATATAAGAACACTGAATTAAGAACACACTGTATCTGTGGATACTATACACCATGGTTCCACAGGGTCAGGATATAAGAACACTGAATTAAGAACACACTGTATCTGTGGATACTATACACCATGGTTCCACAGGGTCAGGATATAAGAACACTGAATTAAGAACACACTGTATCTGTGGATACTATACACCATGGTTCCACAGGGTCAGGATATAAGAACACTGAATTAAGAACACACTGTATCTGTGGATACTATACACCATGGTTCCACAGGGTCAGGATATAAGAACACTGAATTAAGAACACACTGTATCTGTGGATACTATACACCATGGTTCCACAGGGTCAGGGATTAAGAACACTGAATTAAGAACACACTGTGGATACTATACACCATGGTTCCACAGGGTCAGGATATAAGAACACTGAATTAAGAACACAGTGTGGATACTATACACCATGGTTCCACAGGGTCAGGATATAAGAACACTGAATTAAGAACACACTGTATCTGTGGATACTATACACCATGGTTCCACAGGGTCAGGATATAAGAACACTGAATTAAGAACACACTGTATCTGTGGATACTATACACCATGGTTCCACAGGGTCAGGATATAAGAACACTGAATTAAGAACACACTGTATCTGTGGATACTATACACCATGGTTCCACAGGGTCAGGATATAAGAACACTGAATTAAGAACACACTGTATCTGTGGATACTATACACCATGGTTCCACAGGGTCAGGATATAAGAACACTGAATTAAGAACACACTGTATCTGTGGATACTATACACCATGGTTCCACAGGGTCAGGATATAAGAACACTGAATTAAGAACACACTGTATCTGTGGATACTATACACCATGGTTCCACAGGGTCAGGATATAAGAACACTGAATTAAGAACACACTGTATCTGTGGATACTATACACCATGGTTCCACAGGGTCAGGGATTAAGAACACTGAATTAAGAACACACTGTGGATACTATACACCATGGTTCCACAGGGTCAGGATATAAGAACACTGAATTAAGAACACACTGTGGATACTATACACCATGGTTCCACAGGGTCAGGATATAAGAACACTAAATTAAGAACACACTGTATCTGTGGATACTATACACCATGGTTCCACAGGGTCAGGATATAAGAACACTGAATTAAGAACACACTGTGGATACTATACACCATGGTTCCACAGGGTCAGGATTTAAGAACACTGAATTAAGAACACACTGTATCTGTGGATACTATACACCATGGTTCCACAGGGTCAGGATATAAGAACACTGAATTAAGAACACACTGTGGATACTATACACCATGGTTCCACAGGGTCAGGATGAATAAGAACACTGAATTAATGAACACACTGTTAAGAACACACTGTGGATACTATACTCCAGGGTCAGGTTCCACAGGGATCATACACCATGGTTCCATATAAGAACACTGAATTAATAACACACTGTGGATACTATACACCATGGTTCCACAGGGTCAGGATTTAAGAACACTGAATTAAGAACACACTGTGGATACTATACACCATGGTTCCACAGGGTCAGGATATAAGAACACTGAATTAATAACACACTGTATCTGTGGATACTATACACCATGGTTCCACAGGGTCAGGATATAAGAACACTGAATTAAGAACACACTGTGGATACTATACACCATGGTTCCACAGGGTCAGGATTTAAGAACACTGAATTAAGAACACACTGTGGATACTATACACCATGGTTCCACAGGGTCAGGATATAAGAACACTGAATTAATAACACACTGTATCTGTGGATACTATACACCATGGTTCCACAGGGTCAGGATATAAGAACACTGAATTAAGAACACACTGTATCTGTGGATACTATACACCATGGTTCCACAGGGTCAGGATATAAGAACACTGAATTAAGAACACACTGTATCTGGATACTATACACCATGGTTCCACAGGGTCAGGATATAAGAACACTGAATTAAGAACACACTGTATCTGTGGATACTATACACCATGGTTCCACAGGGTCAGGATATAAGAACACTGAATTAAGAACACACTGTATCTGTGGATACTATACACCATGGTTCCACAGGGTCAGGATAAGAACACACACTGTAAGAACACTGAATTACACCATGAAGGGTCACACTGTATCTGTGGATACTATACACCATGGTTCCACAGGGTCAGGATATAAGAACACTGAATTAAGAACACACTGTATCTGTGGATACTATACACCATGGTTCCACAGGGTCAGGATATAAGAACACTGAATTAAGAATGGTTCACACTGAACACTGAATTAAGAACTGTGGATACTATACACCATGGTTCCACAGGGTCAGGATATAAGAACACTGAATTAAGAACACACTGTGGATACTATACACCATGGTTCCACAGGGTCAGGATATAAGAACACTGAATTAAGAACACACTGTGTGGATACTATACACCATGGTTCCACAGGGTCAGGATATAAGAACACTGAATTAAGAACACACTGTATCTGTGGATACTATACACCATGGTTCCACAGGGTCAGGATATAAGAACACTGAATTAAGAACACACTGTATCTGTGGATACTATACACCATGGTTCCACAGGGTCAGGATATAAGAACACTGAATTAAGAACACACTGTATCTGTGGATACTATACACCATGGTTCCACAGGGTCAGGATATAAGAACACTGAATTAAGAACACACTGTGTGGATACTATACACCATGGTTCCACAGGGTCAGGATATAAGAACACTGAATTAAGAACACACTGTGGATACTATACACCATGGTTCCACAGGGTCAGGATATAAGAACACTGAATTAAGAACACACTGTATCTGTGGATACTATACACCATGGTTCCACAGGGTCAGGATATAAGAACACTGAATTAAGAACACACTGTGGATACTATACACCATGGTTCCACAGGGTCAGGATATAAGAACACTGTCAGGATCACTGAATTAAGAACACACTGTGGATACTATACACCATGGTTCCACAGGGTCAGGATATAAGAACACTGAATTAAGAACACACTGTATCTGTGGATACTATACACCATGGTTCCACAGGGTCAGGATATAAGAACACTGAATTAAGAACACACTGTGGATACTATACACCATGGTTCCACAGGGTCAGGATTTAAGAACACTGAATTAAGAACACACTGTGGATACTATACACCATGGTTCCACAGGGTCAGGATATAAGAACACTGAATTAATAACACACTGTATCTGTGGATACTATACACCATGGTTCCACAGGGTCAGGATATAAGAACACTGAATTAAGAACACACTGTGGATACTATACACCATGGTTCCACAGGGTCAGGATATAAGAACACTGAATTAAGAACACACTGTATCTGTGGATACTATACACCATGGTTCCACAGGGTCAGGATATAAGAACACTGAATTAAGAACACACTGTATCTGTGGATACTATACACCATGGTTCCACAGGGTCAGGGATTAAGAACACTGAATTAAGAACACACTGTGTGGATACTATACACCATGGTTCCATACTATACACACTGTGGATGGTTCCACAGGGTCAGGATATAAGAACACTGAATTAAGAACACACTGTATCTGTGATACTATACACCATGGTTCCACAGGGTCAGGATATAAGAACACTGAATTAAGAACACATTGTATCTGTGGATACTATACACCATGGTTCCACAGGGTCAGGATATAAGAACACTGAATTAAGAACACACTGTGGATACTATACACCATGGTTCCACAGGGTCAGGGTTTAAGAACACTGAATTAAGAACACACTGTGGATACTATACACCATGGTTCCACAGGGTCAGGATATAAGAACACTGAATTAAGAACACACTGTATCTGTGGATACTATACACCATGGTTCCACAGGGTCAGGATATAAGAACACTGAATTAAGAACACACTGTATCTGTGGATACTATACACCATGGTTCCACAGGGTCAGGATATAAGAACACTGAATTAAGAACACACTGTATCTGTGGATACTATACACCATGGTTCCACAGGGTCAGGATATAAGAACACTGAATTAAGAACACACTGTATCTGTGGATACTATACACCATGGTTCCACAGGGTCAGGATATAAGAACACTGAATTAAGAACACACTGTGGATACTATACACCATGGTTCCACAGGGTCAGGATATAAGAACACTGAATTAAGAACACACTGTGGATACTATACACCATGGTTCCACAGGGTCAGGATATAAGAACACTGAATTAAGAACACACTGTATCTGTGGATACTATACACCATGGTTCCACAGGGTCAGGATATAAGAACACTGAATTAAGAACACACTGTGGATACTATACACCATGGTTCCACAGGGTCAGGATATAAGAACACTGAATTAAGAACACACTGTATCTGTGGATACTATACACCATGGTTCCACAGGGTCAGGATATAAGAACACTGAATTAATAACACACTGTATCTGTGGATACTATACACCATGGTTCCACAGGGTCAGGATATAAGAACACTGAATTAAGAACACACTGTATCTGTTCCACAGGGTCATACTATACACCATGGTTCCACAGGGGTTCCACAGGGTCAGGATATAAGAACACTGAATTAAGAACACACAATGTATCTGTGGATACTATACACCATGGTTCCACAGGGTCAGGATATAAGAACACTGAATTAAGAACACACTGTATCTGTGGATACTATACACCATGGTTCCACAGGGTCAGGATATAAGAACACTGAATTAAGAACACACTGTATCTGTGATACTATACACCATGGTTCCACAGGGTCAGGATATAAGAACACTGAATTAAGAACACACTGTGGATACTATACACCATGGTTCCACAGGGTCAGGATATAAGAACACTGAATTAAGAACACACTGTGGATACTATACACCATGGTTCCACAGGGTCAGGATATAAGAACACTGAATTAAGAACACACTGTATCTGTGGATACTATACACCATGGTTCCACAGGGTCAGGATATAAGAACACTGAATTAAGAACACACTGTGGATACTATACACCATGGTTCTATACACAGGGTCAGGATATAAGAACACTGAATTAAGAACACACTGTATCTGTGGATACTATACACCATGGTTCCACAGGGTCAGGATATAAGAACACTGAATTAAGAACACACTGTATCTGTGGATACTATACACCATGGTTCCACAGGGTCAGGATATAAGAACACTGAATTAAGAACACACTGTATCTGTGGATACTATACACCATGGTTCCACAGGGTCAGGATATAAGAACACTGAATTAAGAACACACTGTATCTGTGGATACTATACACCATGGTTCCAAGGGTCAGGATATAAGAACACTGAATTAAGAACACACTGTATCTGTGGAACACACTGTGGATACTATACACCATGGTTCCACAGGGTCAGGATATAAGAACACTGAATTAAGAACACACTGTATCTGTGGATACTATACACCATGGTTCCACAGGGTCAGGATATAAGAACACTGAATTAAGAACACACTGTATCTGTGATACTATACACCATGGTTCCACAGGGTCAGGGATTAAGAACACTGAATTAAGAACACACTGTATCTGTGAATACTATACACCATGGTTCCACAGGGTCAGGGATTAAGAACACTGAATTAAGAACACACTGTAGATACTATACACCATGGTTCCACAGGGTCAGTGATTAAGAACACTGAATAAAGAACACACTGTATCTGTGGATACTATACACCATGGTTCCACAGGGTCAGGATATAAGAACACTGAATTAAGAACACACTGTATCTGTGAATACTATACACCATGGTTCCACAGGGTCAGGATATAAAAACACTGAATTAAGAACACACTGTATCTGTGGATACTATACACCATGGTTCCACAGGGTCAGGATATAAGAACACTGAATTAAGAACACACTGTATCTGTGGATACTATACACCATGGTTCCACAGGGTCAGGATATAAGAACACTGAATTAATAACACACTGTATCTGTGGATACTATACACCATGGTTCCACAGGGTCAGGATATAAGAACACTGAATTAATAACACACTGTATCTGTGGATACTATACACCATGGTTCCACAGGGTCAGGATATAAGAACACTGAATTAAGAACACACTGTATCTGTGGATACTATACACCATGGTTCCACAGGGTCAGGATATAAGAACACTGAATTAAGAACACACTGTATCTGTGGATACTATACACCATGGTTCCACAGGGTCAGGATATAAGAACACTGAATTAAGAACACACTGTATCTGTGGATACTATACACCATGGTTCCACAGGGTCAGGATATAAGAACACTGAATTAAGAACACACTGTATCTGTGGGTCATACACTGAATTACACCATGGTTCCACAGGGTCAGGATATAAGAACACTGAATTAAGAACACACTGTATCTGTGGATACTATACACCATGGTTCCACAGGGTCAGGATATAAGAACACTGAATTAAGAACACACTGTATCTGTGGATACTATACACCATGGTTCCACAGGGTCAGGATATAAGAACACTGAATTAAGAACACACTGTATCTGTGGATACTATACACCATGGTTCCACAGGGTCAGGATATAAGAACACTGAATTAAGAACACACTGTATCTGTGGATACTATACACCATGGTTCCACAGGGTCAGGATATAAGAACACTGAATTAAGAACACACTGTATCTGTGGATACTATACACCATGGTTCCACAGGGTCAGGATATAAGAACACTGAATTAAGAACACACTGTATCTGTGGATACTATACACCATGGTTCCACAGGGTCAGGATATAAGAACACTGAATTAAGAACACACTGTATCTGTGGATACTATACACCATGGTTCCACAGGGTCAGGATATAAGAACACTGAATTAAACACACTGAACACACTGTTCCATCTGTGATACTATACACCATGGTTCCACAGGGTCAGGATATAAGAACACTGAATTAAGAACACACTGTATCTGTGGATACTATACACCATGGTTCCACAGGGTCAGGATATAAGAACACTGAATTAAGAACACACTGTATCTGTGGTATACTATACACCATGGTTCCACAGGGTCAGGATATAAGAACACTGAATTAAGAACACACTGTATCTGTGGATACTATACACCATGGTTCCACAGGGTCAGGATATAAGAACACTGAATTAAGAACACACTGTATCTGTGGATACTATACACCATGGTTCCACAGGGTCAGGATATAAGAACACTGAATTAATAACACACTGTATCTGTGGATACTATACACCATGGTTCCACAGGATCAGTATATAAGAACACTGAATTAATAACACACTGTATCTGTGGATACTATACACCATGGTTCCACAGGGTCAGGATATAAGAACACTGAATTCATAACACACTGTATCTGTGGATACTATACACCATGGTTCCACAGGGTCAGGATATAAGAACACTGAATTAAGAACACACTGTATCTGTGGATACTATACACCATGGTTCCACAGGGTCAGGATATAAGAACACTGAATTAAGAACACACTGTATCTGTGAATACTATACACCATGGTTCCACAGGGTCAGGATATAAGAACACTGAATTAATAACACACTGTATCTGTGGATACTATACACCATGGTTCCACAGGGTCAGGATATAAGAACACTGAATTAAGAACACACTGTATCTGGATACTATACACCATGGTTCCACAGGGTCAGGATATAAGAACACTGAATTAAGAACACACTGTATCTGTGGATACTATACACCATGGTTCCACAGGGTCAGGATATAAGAACACTGAATTAAGAACACACTGTGGATACTATACACCATGGTTCCACAGGGTCAGGATATAAGAACACTGAATTAAGAACACACTGTATCTGTGATACTATACACCATGGTTCCACAGGGTCAGGATATAAGAACACTGAATTAAGAACACACTGTATCTGTGGATACTATACACCATGGTTCCACAGGGTCAGGATATAAGAACACCGAATTAAGAACACACTGTATCTGTGGATACTATACACAATGGTTCCACAGGGTCAGGATATAAGAACACTGAATTAAGAACACACTGTATCTGTGGATACTATACACCATGGTTCCACAGGGTCAGGATATAAGAACACTGAATTAAGAACACACTGTATCTGTGAATACTATACACCATGGTTCCACAGGGTCAGGATATAAGAACACTGAATTAAGAACACACTGTATCTGTGGATACTATACACCATGGTTCCACAGGGTCAGGATATAAGAACACTGAATTAAGAACACACTGTATCTGTGGATACTATACACCATGGTTCCACAGGGTCAGGATATAAGAACACTGAATTAAGAACACACTGTATCTGTGAATACTATACACCATGGTTCCACAGGGTCAGGATATAAGAACACTGAATTAAGAACACACTGTGGATACTATACACCATGGTTCCACAGGGTCAGGATTTAAGAACACTGAATTCATAACACACTGTATCTGTGAATACTATACACCATGGTTCCACAGGGTCAGGATATAAGAACACTGAATTAAGAACACACTGTATCTGTGAATACTATACACCATGGTTCCACAGGGTCAGGATATAAGAACACCGAATTAAGAACACACTGTATCTGTGGATACTATACACAATGGTTCCACAGGGTCAGGATATAAGAACACTGAATTAAGAACACACTGTATCTGTGGATACTATACACCATGGTTCCACAGGGTCAGGATATAAGAACACTGAATTAAGAACACACTGTATCTGTGAATACTATACACCATGGTTCCACAGGATCAGGATATAAGAACACCGAATTAAGAACACACTGTATCTGTGGATACTATACACCATGGTTCCACAGGGTCAGGATATAAGAACACTGAATTAATAACACACTGTATCTGTGAATACTATACACCATGGTTCCACAGGGTCAGGATATAAGAACACTGAATTAAGAACACACTGTATCTGTGAATACTATACACCATGGTTCCACAGGGTCAGGATATAAGAACACTGAATTAAGAACACACTGTGGGTACTATACACCATGGTTCCACAGGGTCAGGATATAAAAACACTGAATTAAGAACACACTGTATCTGTGAATACTATACACCATGGTTCCACAGGGTCAGGATATAAGAACACTGAATTAAGAACACACTGTATTTGTGAATACTATACACCATGGTTCCACAGGGTCAGGATATAAGAACACTGAATTAAGAACACACTGTATCTGTGAATACTATACACCATGGTTCCACAGGGTCAGGGATTAAGAACACTGAATTAAGAACACACTGTATCTGTGAATACTATACACCATGGTTCCACAGGGTCAGGATATAAGAACACTGAATTAAGAACACACTGTGTCTGTGGATACTATACACCATGGTTCCACAGGGTCAGGATTTAAGAACACTGAATTCATAACACACTGTATCTGTGAATACTATACACCATGGTTCCACAGGGTCAGGATATAAGAACACCGAATTAAGAACACACTGTATCTGTGGATACTATACACCATGGTTCCACAGGGTCAGGATATAAGAACACCGAATTAAGAACACAATGTATCTGTGGATACTATACACCATGGTTCCACAGGGTCAGGATATAAGAACACTGAATTAATAACACACTGTATCTGTGAATACTATACACCATGGTTCCACAGGGTCAGGATATAAGAACACTGACTTAAGAACACACTGTGGATACTATACACCATGGTTCCACAGGGTCAGGATATAAAAACACTGAATTAAGAACACACTGTATCTGTGAATACTATACACCATGGCTCCACAGGGTCAGGATATAAGAACACTGAATTAAGAACACACTGTGGATACTATACACCATGGTTCCACAGGGTCAGGATATAAGAACACTGAATTAAGAACACACTGTATCTGTGAATACTATACACCATGGTTCCACAGGGTCAGGATATAAGAACACCGAATTAAGAACACACTGTATCTGTGAATACTATACACCATGGTTCCACAGGGTCAGGATATAAGAACACTGAATTAAGAACACACTGTATCTGTGAATACTATACACCATGGTTCCACAGGGTCAGGATATAAGAACACTGAATTAAGAACACACTGTATCTGTGAATACTATACACCATGGTTCCACAGGGTCAGGATATAAGAACACTGAATTAAGAACACACTGTATCTGTGAATACTATACACCATGGTTCCACAGGGTCAGGGATTAAGAACACTGAATTAAGAACACACTGTATCTGTGAATACTATACACCATGGTTCCACAGGGTCAGGATATAAGAACACTGAATTAAGAACACACTGTATCTGTGAATACTATACACCATGGTTCCACAGGGTCAGGGATTAAGAACACTGAATTAAGAACACACTGTATCTGTGAATACTATACACCATGGTTCCACAGGGTCAGGATATAAGAACACTGAATTAAGAACACACTGTGGATACTATACACCATGGTTCCACAGGGTCAGGATTTAAGAACACTGAATTCATAACACACTGTATCTGTGAATACTATACACCATGGTTCCACAGGGTCAGGATATAAGAACACTGAATTCATAACACACTGTATCTGTGGATACTATACACCATGGTTCCACAGGGTCAGGATATAAGAACACTGAATTCATAACACACTGTATCTGTGAATACTAGTTGGTGTTGTTCTGGCTGTGTCTTCAGGAGTGCTGACTTTACTGTGTCTTTCTGCTCAGCTTGGGGACAGCTGCTTCCAACCCGGTGCGTGTGTGTGTTTATGTGTGTGTGTTTATATATCTGTGTGTGCGTGTGTGTGTGTGTGTGTGTGTGTGTGTGTGTGTGTGTGTGTGTGTGTGTGTGTGTGTGTGTGTGTGTGTGTGTGTGTGTGTGTGTGTGTGTGTGTGTGTGTGTGTGTGTGTGTGTGTGTGTGATTAGACGACTGTTCAGTGGTAGGTGTTGTGTTCCGTGATAATGATACACTTTGGGAGGCGGCTGCACAGCAGCAGTGAAATCCCTAGAGTTCCCCCTGGGTGTGATAATGGTAATTACGATGGGAGGACCTCCAGGCTCCTGTAGGCTACATATACAGACCGAACCCCATGAGTAAAGACAAGGGAGGGATGGGAGCCCTGAGGATGAAGATGCCCCCAGATGTTGATCCAGACTCTAGCGTTTCCCCAACTAATGATGAACGTTACGATTGGAAGACGGTAAGCTGATCCTAGATCTGTGTCGGGCAAGTTTCAGCCAGAGTCCCAGATAGGGTTCAGTGAGTCGACTGTGGAGCCAAATCAAGAAACCTTCCTTCCTGTCTGTCTGTCTGTCTGTCTGTCTGTCTGTCTGTCTGTCTGTCTGTCTGTCTGTCTGGCTGGCTGGCTGGCTGGCTGGCTGGCTGGCTGGCTGGCTCTATCTGTCTCTCTCCCTCTCTTCCTCTCTTCCTGTCTTTCTCTCTCTCACACAAAAAGAAAGAGTACTTCCTGGTAACAATAAGGTAGAATAGATACATTTAAAAACAAATGCTGTTTGCTTGAGGTGTGCATTAATGGGTTTTTATCAGTGTTGTGTGGTCCCCTAGAGAGTCTGAAGAACTGGGCTGTCTGCTTCCTATTTTCTGCTGTGCTTCATCTGCCAAATATCTCCCATCTTAGGCACACCACTGTAAACATACCCCTGAGCAAAATAGTTGTATCTCTACTGCCCCAGTTCAAACTGCAGTTATGTGCCAGCCATACAGATGTAGGATCTTAATTTGATCACTCTTTTTTTTATTCAAGGTTTAAAATCTCAAATCGGTCTTCTCACAAAAACGTCTGCAGCGTCTGAACGGTTTGGCCTGCAAGACGATTATGACTCTCACAAACACAATGGGGTTCTCCGTTCAGCTTTACTCTCACAAACACAATGGGGTTCTCCGTTTTGCTCTACTCTCACAAACACAATGGGGTTCTCCATTTAGCTCTACTCTCACAAACACAATGGGGTTCTCCGTTTTGCTCTACTCTCACAAACACAATGGGGTTCTCCGTTCAGCTCTACTCTCACAAACACAATGGGGTTCTCCGTTTTGCTCTACTCTCACAAACACAATGGTGTTCTCCGTTCAGCTCTACTCTCACAAACACAATGGGGTTCTCCGTTTTGCTCTACTCTCACAAACACGATGGTGTTCTCCGTTCAGCTCTACTCTCACAAACACAATGGTGTTCTCTGTTCAGCTCTACTCTCACAAACACAATGGGGTTCTCCGTTTTAATCTACTCTCACAAACACAATGGTGTTCTCCGTTCAGCTCTACTCTCACAAACACAATGGTGTTCTCCGTTCAGCTCTACTCTCACAAACACAATGGGGTTCTCCGTTCAGCTCTACTCTCACAAACACAATGGGGTTCTCCGTTTTGCTCTACTCTCACAAACACAATGGGGTTCTCCGTTCAGCTCTACTCTCACAAACACGATGGGGTTCTCCGTTCAGCTCTACTCTCACAAACACGATGGGGTTCTCCGTTTTGCTCTACTCTCACAAACACGATGGTGTTCTCCATTTTGCTCTACTCTCACAAACAAGATGGGGTTCTCCATTTTGCTCTAATCTCACAAACAAGATGGGGTTCTCCATTTAGCTCTACTCTCACAAACAAGATGGGGTTCTCCATTTTGCTCTAATCTCACAAACATGATGGGGTTTTCCATTTAGCTCTACTCTCACAAACACGATGGGGTTCTCCATTTTGCTCTAATCTCACAAACACGATGGGGTTCTCCATTTAGCTCTACTCTCACAAACACGATGGGGTTCTCCGTTCAGCTCTACTCTCACAAACACGATGGGGTTCTCCGTTTTGCTCTACTCTCACAAACACGATGGTGTTCTCCATTTTGCTCTACTCTCACAAACAAGATGGGGTTCTCCATTTTGCTCTAATCTCACAAACAAGATGGGGTTCTCCATTTAGCTCTACTCTCACAAACAAGATGGGGTTCTCCATTTTGCTCTAATCTCACAAACATGATGGGGTTTTCCATTTAGCTCTACTCTCACAAACACGATGGGGTTCTCCATTTTGCTCTAATCTCACAAACACGATGGGGTTCTCCATTTAGCTCTACTCTCACAAACACGATGGTGGTCTCCGTTCAGCTCTACTCTCACAAACACAATGGGGTTCTCCGTTCAGCTCTACTCTCACAAACACAATGGTGTTCTCCGTTCAGCTCTACTCTCACAAACACAATGGGGTTCTCCGTTTTGCCCTACTCTCACAAACACAATGGGGTTCTACATTTTGCTCTACTCTCACAAACACGATGGGGTTCTCCATTTTGCTCTAATCTCACAAACATGATGGGGTTCTCCATTTAGCTCTACTCTCACAAACACGATGGTGGTCTCCGTTCAGCTCTACTCTCGCAAACACAATGGGGTTCTCCGTTCAGCTCTACTCTCACAAACACGATGGTGTTCTCCGTTCAGCTCTACTCTCACAAACACAATGGGGTTCTCCGTTTTGCTCTACTCTCACAAACACGATGGTGTTCTCCATTTTGCTCTACTCTCACAACCAAGATAGGGTTCTCCATTTTGCTCTAATCTCACAAACAAGATGGGGCTCTCCATTTTTCTCTAATCTCACAAACATGATGGGGCTCTCCATTTTGCTCTAATCTCACAAACATGATGGGGTTCTCCATTTAGCTCTACTCTCACAAACACGATGGGGTTCTCCATTTTGCTCTACTCTCACAAACACGATGGTGTTCTCCGTTTTGCTCTACTCTCACAAACACAATGGGGTTCTCCGTTCAGCTCTACTCTCACAAACACGATGGTGTTCTCCGTTCAGCTCTACTCTCACAAACACTATGGGGTTCTCCGTTTTGCTCTACTCTCACAAACACAATGGGGTTCTACATTTTGCTCTACTGCTTTAATCTCACAAACATGATGGGGTTCTCCATTTAGCTCTACTCTCACAAACAAGATGGGGTTCTCCATTTTGCTCTAATCTCACAAACATGATGGGGTTTTCCATTTAGCTCTACTCTCACAAACACGATGGGGTTCTCCATTTTGCTCTAATCTCACAAACATGATGGGGTTCTCCATTTAGCTCTACTCTCACAAACACAATGGGGTTCTCCATTTTGCTCTAATCTCACAAACATGATGGGGTTCTCCATTTAGCTCTACTCTCACAAACAAGATGGGGTTCTCCATTTTGCTCTAATCTCACAAACATGATGGGGTTCTCCATTTAGCTCTACTCTCACAAACAAGATGGGGTTCTCCATTTTGCTCTAATCTCACAAACATGATGGTGTTTTCCATTTAGCTCTACTCTCACAAACACGATGGGGTTCTCCATTTAGCTCTACTCTCACAAACAAGATGGGGTTCTCCATTTTGATCTAATCTCACAAACATGATGGGGTTCTCCATTTAGTTATACTCTCACAAACAAGATTGGGTTCTCCGTTTTGCTCTACTCTCACAAACACAATGGGGTTCTTTGTTTTGCTCTACAACTCCCACAAGTGCCATGGGACTCGTCTGAAGTCAGTAACCTGATATGTCAACTATGCCAGCATCTGATCTGTTTGGGCTACAATCTAATGTGACCCCAGAGTAGAAAAGGGAGGTTGACAATTGTGTTCTCCGTGGTGTTCTCTACAACCCCCACAAGTGTCACTGGACTTGTCTGAAGGTAACCGGTATGTGCCAGTTTAAAACATTTATTGAAGTATGGACATAGTTCTGGTACTACCCAAAAAAAGGGGTTATATATGTGCAAAATATATATACTGTATATACACAGTGGGGAGAACAAGTATTTGATACACTGCCGATTTTGCAGGTTTTCCGACTTACAAAGCATGTAGAGGTCTGTAATTTTTTTAATCATAGGTACACTTCAACTGTGAGAGACGGAATCTAAAACAAAAATCCAGAAAATCACATTGTATGATTTTTAAGTAATTAATTAGCATTTTATTGCATTACATAAGTATTTGATACATCAAAAAAGCAGAACTTAATATTTGGTACAGAAACCTTTGTTTGCAATGACAGAGATCATACGTTTCCTGTAGTTCTTGACCAGGCTTGCACATACTGCAGCAGGTATTTTGTCCTACTCCTCCATATAGACCTTCTCCAGATCCTTCAGGTTTCGGGGCTGTCGCTGGGCAATACGGACTTTCAGCTCCCTCCAAAGATTTTCTATTGGGTTCAGGTCTGGAGACTGGCTAGGCCACGCCAGGACATTGAGATACTTCTTACAGAGCCACTCCTTAGTCGCCTTGGCTGTGTGTTTTGGGTTGTTGTCATGCTGGAAGACCCAGCCACGACCCATCTTCAATGCTCTTACTAAGGGAATGAGGTTTTTGGCCAAGATCTCGCGATACATGGCCAAATCCATCCTCCCCTTAATACGGTGCAGTCATCCTGTCATCTTTGCAGAAAATCATCCCCAAAGAATGTTTCCACCTCCATGCTCCACGGTTGGGATGGTGTTCTTGGGGTTGTACTCATCCTTCTTCTTCCTCCAAACACGGCAAGTGGAGTTTAGACCAAAAAGCTCTATTTTTGTCTTATCAGACCACATGATCTTCTCCTACTCCTCTTTTGAATCATCCAGATGGTCATTGGCAAACTTCAGACGGGCCTGGACATGCGCTGGCATGAGCAGGGGGACCTTGCGTGCACTGCAGGATTTGAATCCATGACGGCGTAGTGTGTTACTAATGGTTTTCTTTGAGACTGTGGTCCCAGCTCTCTTCAGGTCATTGACCAGGTCCTGCCATGTAGTTCTGGGCTGATCCCTGACCTTCCTCGTGATCATTGATGCCCCACGAGGTGAGATCTTGCATGGAGCCCCAGACCGAGGGTGATTGACCGTCATCTTGAACTTCTTCCAGTTTCTAATAATTGCGCCAACAGTTGTTGCCTTCTCACCAAGCTGCTTGCCTATTGTCCTGTAGCCCATCCCAGCCTTGTGCAGGTCTAAATTTTTGTCCCTGATGTCCTTACACAGCTCTTTAGTCTTGGCCATTGTGAAGAGTTTGGAGTCTGTTTGATTGAGTGTGTGAACAGGTGTATTTTATACAGGTAACGAGTTCAAACAGGTGCAGTTAATACAGGTAATGAGTGGAGAACAGGAAGGCTTCTTAAAGAAAAACTAACAGGTCTGTGAGAGCCGGAATTCTTACTGGTTGGTAGGTGATCAAATACCTATGTCATGCAATAAAATGCAAATGAATTACTTAAAAATCATACAATGTGATTTTCTGGATTTTTGTTTTAGATGCCGTCTCTCACAGTTGAAGTGTACCTATGATAAAAAATACAGACCTCTACATGACTTGTATGTAGGAAAATCTGCAAAATCGGCAGTGTATCAAATACTTGTTCTCCCCACTGTATATATATATATATATATATATACATAGCTTTCGTATATCTTCTAGATATAGGACAGACACTTCCAAACCTTATTCCTCATTATTCATTTTTTCACTGTCTTTTTTGGCATTTATAAATGTGTTATTCATTGAGTTTCTATGGGCTTTAGTAGTAAAGGCCAAATTCAATATCCCCCAAAAATTATACCCCTACAAATAATGTCCATTCATTATATTACACATAATAATTCACATTTGCAGTTGCTGCAGGATTATTCCCCTTCTGTAGCAAACTGGCTCAATGCAATTCTCTATTAAAAAGCTTTGATTCATCAGTATGTTACTGTATAAACTTGTGATATGCAGTAGAAACTAAATTCTGGACTAACTGACATTCATTTTGTCAGAAGACTACATTGGAATTATGCGATAATATAGGCCTAGCATTGGTTCATGGTGGCGGCTCCGGCTCGGGACGTGGACCCCACTGCATTAATGTCATAGTTCCTCCCCTTCGCGTCCTGGGATAATCCACCCTCGCCGCCGACCATGGCCTAATAGTCCTCACCCAGGACCCCACTGAACTGAGGGGCAGCTCGTGACTGAGGGGCAGCTCGTGACTGAGGGGCAGCTCGTGACTGAGGGGCAGCTCGGGACTGAGGGGCAGCTCGGGACTGAGGGGAAGCTCGGGACTGAGGGGAAGCTCGGGACTGAGGGGAAGCTCGGGACTGAGGGGCAGCTCGGGACTGAGGGGCAGCTCGGGACTGAGGGGCAGCCCGTGACTGAGGGGAAGCCCCGTACTGAAAGGAAGCCCAGTACTGAGAGGAAGCCCAGTACTGAGATGAAGCTCAGGCAGGTAGTTAGTTCCGGTAGATCCTGGCTGGCTGGCGGATCTGGAAGATTCTGGTTTACTGGCAGATCTGGAAGATCATGGCTGACTGGCGGATCTCGCTGCTCTGGCTGCTCCATGCAGACTGACAGCTCTGGCTGCTCCATGTAGACTGGCAGATCTGGCTGCTCCATGCAGATTGACAGCTCTGCTCCATGCAGATTGACAGCTCTGGCTGCTCCATGCAGACTGGCAGCTCTGGCTGCTCCATGCAGACTGGCAGCTCTGGCTGCTCCATGCAGATTGACAGCTCAGCTGCTCCATGCAGACTGACAGCTCTGGCTGCTCCATGCAGACTGGCAGCTCTGCCTGCTCCATGCAGACTGGCAGCTCTGGCTGCTCCATGCAGACTGGCAGCTCTGGCTGCTCCATGCAGACTGACAGCTCAGGTTGCTCCATGCAGACTGACAGCTCAGGCTGCTCCATGCAGGCTGACAGCGCTGGCTGCTCCATGCAGACTGGCAGCTCTGGCTGCTCCATGCAGACTGACAGCTCAGGTTGCTCCATGCAGACTGACAGCTCAGGCTGCTCCATGCAGGCTGACAGCTCTGGCTGCTCCATGCAGACTGGCAGCTCTGGCTGCTCCATGCAGACTGGCAGCTCTGTGCAGACTGGCAGCTCTATGCAGACTGACAGCTCTGAGGGGCAGCTCGGGACTGAGGCGCAGCCCGGGACTGAGGGGCAGCCCGGGACTGAGGGGAAGCCCAGTACTGAGATGAAGCTCAGGCAGGTAGTTATTTCCGGTAGATCCTGGCTGGCTGGCGGATCTGGAAGATTCTGGTTTACTGGCAGATCTGGAAGATCATGGCTGACTGGCGGATCTCGCTGCTCTGGCTGCTCCATGCAGACTGACAGCTCTGGCTGCTCCATGTAGACTGGCAGATCTGGCTGCTCCATGCAGATTATCAGCTCTGGCTGCTCCATGCAGATTGACAGCTCTGGCTGCTCCATGTAGACTGAAAGCTCAGGTTGCTCCATGCAGACTGACAGCTCAGGCTGCTCCTTGCAGGCTGACAGCTCTGGCTGCTCCATGCAGACTGGCAGCTCTGGCTGCTCCATGCAGACTGGCAGCTCTGTGCAGACTGGCAGCTCTATGCAGACTGACAGCTCTGGCTGCTCTATGCAGACTGGCAGCTCTAGCTGCTCCATGCAACCTGGCAGCTCTGGCTGCGCTGAACAGGCAGGAGGCTCCGGCAGCGCAGGAGAGGGGGAAAGTGCTGGCTGCGCTGAACAGGCGAGGCGCACTGAAGGCCTGGTGCATGGTGCTGGAACTGGTGGTACTGGATCGAGGACACGCACAGGAAGCCTGGTGCGGGGAGCTGCCACCGGCGGACTGGTGTTTGGAGGTGGCTCTGGATAGACCGGACCGTGCAGGCGCACTGGAGCTCTTGAGCACCGAGCCTGCCCAACCTTACCTGGCTCGCTGCCCACTCTAGCCCGGCCAATACGAAGAGCTGGTATGAACCGCACCGGGCTATGCACCCGCACTGGAAACACTGTGCGCTCCATAGCATAACACGGTGCCTGCCCGGTCTCTCTAGCCCCCCGGTAAGCACAGGGAGTTTGCGCAGGTCTCCTACCTGGCATAGCCATACTCCCTGTAAGCCCCCCCCCCAATACATTTTTTGGGCTGACTCTCAGGCTTCCATCCGCGTCGCCGTGCTGCCTCCTCATACCAGCGCCTCTCCGCTTTAGCCGTCTCCAGTTCTTCCTTGGGGCGGCGATATTCTTCAGGCTGTGCCCATGGTCCTTTTCCGTCCAGAATCTCCTCCCAAGTCCATTTCTCCAAGTAGTGCAGCCTCTCCCACTGTAGTTGCTGCTGCTCCTGCTGCTGCTGCCTCTGTTGCCTCTCCTGCGGCTCCTGCCTGTTGACACGCTGCTTGGTCCGGGTGTGGTGGGTGATTCTGTAACGGCGTTCGTTTGTCGAAAGAGAGTCGGACCAAAATGCAGCGTGGTGGTTACTCATGTTCTTTAATGACGAAAAGACGATACATGAAATAACTAAATATACACAAAACAACAAACGGAACGTGAAAAACCTATACAGCCTGTCTGGTGAACAACTACACAGAGACAGGAACAATCACCCACGAAATACACAGTGAAACCCCGGCTACCTAAATATGGTTCCCAATCAGAGACAACGAGAATCACCTGACTCTGATTGAGAACTGCCTCAGGCAGCCAAACCTATGCTACACCCCTACTCAGCCGCAATCCCAATGCCTACAAAAACCCCAATACGAAACACAACATTTTAAACCCATGTCACACCCTGGCCTGACCAAATATATAACGAAAACACAAAATACTATGACCAAGGCGTGACATCCACACATCAAATAGAGCTTCATGAAATAGAATATCAGGGGAATAGAACACATTATAGACAAATGACACAAATGAAGTTCTCTACCTGGAACCAAAAAGGGTTCTTCTATGGAGACAGCTGAAGAACGAACCCCCTTGGAATCCTTTTCTACAAGTTTAGAGGTCAAAGGATATATTATTAACATGGCAAGGTGTTTCTCTCAGTCTTCAGGAGTACAACTCATCAGCATCTATTTGAATATTCTTGTCAAAGGACTGCCACTATTAAGACCTGACCTTGAACTTAACCTTGATCTTGGATGGGTTGTGTTATGTTATTACACCGAATGAATTCATTATTTTTTGTTGTTGAATTAATTAATACATTTTTCTTTGTGTCAAACCGCCAGTTGGTAACCCATCCCTTATGGGATTAATTGACACATTAACAAACATTACAATAATTCACTATGGTAATTCAATGATAATTCATCTTCCGGCGTTCTCTGCAGTGCAGTGCGCGTCACAAAAAAAACATCAATACATAATAGTCAATAAGGTTATCCAAACAACAATTATATCCCTAGAGCAGTAAAATAATATACATACATATATACATAGACACTGCATATATACACATACATACATACATACATACATACATACATACATACATACATACATACATACATACATACATACATACATACATACATACATACATACATACATACATACATACATACATTTCAAGGCCTACCTTCAAACTCAGTTCCTCTTTGCTTGCCATCAATGGAAAATCAAAAGAAATCAGCCAAGACCTCAGAAAAAAATTGTAGACCTCCACAAGTCTGGTTCATCCTTGGGAGCAATGTCCAAACGCTTGAGGGTACCAAGCCATAAAAAACGCCATAAAAAAGCCAGACTACGGTTTGCAACTGCACGTGGGGACAAAGATAGTACTTTTTGGAGAAATGTCCTCTGGTCTGATGAAACAGAAATAGAACTGTTTGGCTATAATGACCATCATTATGTTTGGAGGAAAAAGGGGGAGACTTGCAAGCCAAAGAACAGCATCCCAAACGTGAAGCACGGGGGTGGCAGCATCATGTTGTGGGGGTGCTTTGCTGCAGGAGTGGCTGGTGCACTTCACAAAATAGATGGCAGAATTATGTGGATATATTGAAGCAACATCTCAAGACATCAGTCAGGAATTTAAATCTTGGTCGCAAATTGGTCTTTCAAATGAACAATGACCCCATGCATACTTTCAAAGTTGTGGCAAAATGGCTTAAGGACAACAAAGTCAAAGTATTGGAGTGGCCATCACAAAACCCTGACCTCAATCCTATAGAAAATGTGTGGGCAGAACTGAAAAAGCATGTGCGAGCAAGGAGGGCTACAAACATGACTCAGTTACACCAGCTCTGTCAGGAGGAATGGGCCAAAATTCACCCAACTTATTGTGGGAAGATTGTGGAAAGAAACGTTTGACCCAAGTTAAACAATTTAAAAGCAATTCTACCAAATATTAATTGAGTTTATGTAAACTTCTGACCCACTGGGAATGTGATGAAAGAAATACAAGCTTAAATAAATCATTCTCTGTACTTGTATTCTGACATTTTACATTCTGAAAATAAAGTGGTGATCCTAACTGTGTCACGACTTCCGCCGAGGTTGGCTCTCCTGCCCGTTCGGGCTGTGGCCGGCGGTCGTCGTCACCGTCCTATTAGCCACTACCGATCCCTTTTCGGTTATCTGTTGGTTTTGTCTGATTGTTTTCACCTGTGTGTTAGTTAATTAGTATCTGTATTTAATGTAGGTTGTCCCGCCCTTGTTTTGTGCGGGATTGTTTGTTTTTGACATTTCGTTTCGGCTGTCTGTGTTTTTTTCCTCCGGTTTGTCTGTAAATTCCTGTTTTGGATATTTTTCACCCTGTTTATATATATATATTATATTATATATATTTTCTGTGTTTATTTGTTGTTCACCGGAGAATAAACCTTTATTCATTATTTGCTCTCTGCGCCTGATTCCACCCACCTTGACTAGTCGTGACAAACTGACCTAAGACAGGGAATTTTTACTAGGATTAAATGTCAGGAATTGTGAAAACTGAGTTTAAATGTATTTGGCTAAGGTGTATGTAAACTTCCGACTTCAACTGTACATACATACCATAAACAGACAAATAAATACAGAAGAAAAAAATAGAAACAGATGTCACTTGAACCCAGTCTGACACAAAGAAACGATTCATATGGGAAACAAGCCTATACACATTCTATATACACACACCATTAACCACATAGAAGATCAATATTTGTACTATTTAGTTATAGGTAGCCCTTTTTCTTTTATTGCAGGCTTTATGTAAATATTCTGCAAACGGAAATACACAATGGACCATTTTCTGTCCTAGAGTTTTGGTCCTAGAGTTCCACAGGAACCCAACTGGTTATCTGTTGATATTTTTTTATCCTGTTCTTTTGAAATAATGATAATGATACAATTATACAATGATTACAAACCTCATATAACCCTCGTGTTCTTTTTTTGTTCTATAAATTAGTCTAGTGGCCAACTATCTAAACTTGTAGCAAGCATGGTTGAATTACCGACCGGGGTGGGGCCCCTTGATAATCAGTTATAAACTGCAAAACATTTGCCTCCACCCTATAGCACAATGTGTGCAATTTCAGGAAATCTGCTGTAAAACTGCAAATGTTTCTCTACAGCCCATGGCAAAATTAGTAGAATTGCATGAAATGAGTTATAAAATGGCTAAGTATTCTCTCTGCCCCATGGCAAAATGTATAAGTTCTGTTTTTTTTTTCTGTGGCCCCCAACCCCCATCAAAGTTGTCCATCCCTGATTTAAATACATTTGCCAAAGTTATAGAATGACTGCTGTCTGTTCAGAAATTAATTAAATCATTCAGAATACTACACCATGAGAAGGCCTATAATTTAGCCACAGAGGATCAGTAGCGTCCTTTAAGAAATTGCCTAGCTGTGTTATTGTAGCCCAATAACACGGGAATAGCCTGCAGTCGGGAATACACGGCAAACCGGTCAGTGAACAGCATGCAGACAAAATACACCTTTCGCAATATTTAAAATACAATCGCGGAAAAACACAGTCTGGAAAACAAATGGCTCCTGCTGAAAAGAGAAGACTCTAATCTGACTGCTGCAGGCTACCAAAATATTTTATCAACTTCCAAATAGCCCTATTGAGAGAACATTGCTTTTCAACATAAAACAAGAGAGATAGGCTTTTTGTCACAAGGGCATCGGCTGCAGTCAGTGAAACCGGAACACTTTTATTTAGTACTATAATAATTTTTTACTCTTGTACAATGTGTGTGTCTCCACAGAACTATGCCGGGGCTATTGATGGATTCACAACGTGGTTGCTTTTATTTCTCTCAGATTCTCAGTTTGGCAGTGTCAAAGAAGCCTGTCCTTTCAATTATTTGTGCCGCATGAAAAGATTCTGCCAATGTCTCTTGTCATGTACAGTAAAATGACCTAGAATTGCATGAAATGTGTTTGTAAAAGGACACGTTTTTGTATCCAAGTTCTGTAAGCGACTCTACTCTACTGCTCTATACCACTATGCAAATGTTATTATATGCATGCAATGCCTTATTATAGAGGGGAATTCTTTGTATCTGTACCTCAGAGCTCCCCAGGTCACCCCCCTCTCATGCTCACTTTTTGCTCCAGCGCCTCCCGATTTACAAATTTAGCACTGAACACAGGTAGTCGAGACTCTAGCTGACCACCATGTACTAAAATATCCCACACATGCCACTAGCCAGCCAGCCCCATACTGTATCATGAGTTAGAAGATTAGAAATATGAGGCTATATTATGAAGTTATTTTTTAAGAACATTTAAGATAAATCACAATCAGTGAGCTGGCTAACTAGCAGATTTACATCAATCATCAACATCAATGATCAGCTGACACACTACCCTCTGTTCCCCATGTCAATCATGTCTTTAGAATGCACTTTAATTACCCGCTGGACACATGCTGGTTGAATCAATGTTGTTTCCACATCCACATTGAACCAACGTGGACTAGACAATGCATTGACTTCTGTGCCCAGTGGGTAGCTGCTTACAATTTATGATGAGTGAGGGTGTTGTTGCAGCAATAGTCTTATGATCAAAAATGTCAAAATGTTCACTGCAGAGGCAGTTAGTATGTTGTGATAGTTACAAAAAAAATGGGGTGGTGCCCTTTTCTCATTTAAAGCCCCTGCCACCTGAAAGGTCTGTGCACGGCCCTGCCATCTAGCCTGGGTACCAGTCTGTTTAGCTGTCATTCCACCTGCCACCTGAAAGGTCTATGCACGGCCCTGCCATCTAGCCTGGGTACCAGTCTGTTTAGCTGTCATTCCACCTGCCACCTGAAAGGTCTATGCACGGCCCTGCCATCTAGGCTGGGTACCAGTCTGTTTAGCTGTCATTCCACCTGCCACATGAAAGGTCTGTGCACGGCCCTGCCATCTAGCCTGGGTACCAGTCTGTTTAGCTGTCATTCCACCTGCCACCTGAAAGGTCTGTGCACGGCCCTGCCATCTAGCCTGGGTACCAGTCTGTTTAGCTGTCATTCCACCTGCCACATGAAAGGTCTGTTCAAGGCCCTGCCATCTAGCCTGGGTACCAGTCTGTTTAGCTGTCATTCCACCTGCCACTTGAAAGGTCTGTGCACGGCCTTGCCATCTTAGCCTGGGTACCAGTCTGTTTAGCTGTCATTCCACCTGCCACCTGAAAGGTCTGTGCACTGCCCTGCCATCTAGCCTGGTTACCTGTCTGTCTACCTGTCATTCCACTGCTTCTACTCTTTTAGTCATATGCCAAAGAATAGGCCAGGAACCATCCAGTACTTCCACCTATCAGTGATCACAAAGGGACAAAGATAAGGAAAGGAAATCATTGTAGAGAATTGGAACATACTGTTCTACTGTACTCAAAGACAAGCCACAGTTATCACTGTCCACGAAATGAAATGTCATGTCATGCTATTCAATTTTGGAAAACTGGTACTGCATTTATGACAATTCATGATGTATAGACGATGAACAGATTTAAACAAACTTACTTGTGTGGTCATGGGGAATTAGGGAGCTGTTACTATCTGTGTTGTTGATCATGCAGTTATTACTCTGTGCATTGCTTCACTACCCTCCTGCAGAGAGTCCTCTAGGGAGTATTACACACCTTGGGTCTAGCACTGACCAGATGAGTCATTCAGACCAATGAGAGAAAATTAAACTGGGCCTTCTGTTTACAACACATTAATATGATTGAGGGCTAAGGACTGAATAAAGGCAGATTTCAAAATGGGTTAAACCTGCCACAGCTAAGCTTATATAGACTGGGCCTTGCTTGCTTCCTTTGCCCTACCTACGTTAACATGAGTCAGAAATATAAACTATTAGTTGTTATACACTGATTACAGATGCATTGTGTTAGGTGATTGAATGCAGCTGATTTGTGTGCTGAGGGCTAACCCCACAGAAAGCAGAGAGACTGTACTGGTGAGAACCTCAAACACATTAAGGGTGCTTGACGATGATTGGACAGCATGGTTTTTAGATGAGATTATTTTGCTGATTATCCAGGCCAAGGTCACAATGGGGACAACTGTAGCTGTCTGAGGGGAGAGACAGAGGGAGACAGAGCACCTTGAACTACTTCAAATCAAGCACTTATTTTGCCTCCAAATAAATGTTGACTCCTGTATGTATCACACATGAATAAAAAAGTGCAAATGTCTAACCAGAATCTACCCAAATAGTTAGAGATAAACTGTAATAGTGTTTGCTACTAAGATTATCAGATAGTTAACAAGGAAGGTCCTTGTTCTGTGTCTATGTGTTGCAGAGCTGAACCACACAGCACCACACAGCAAGGATATACCTCCCACCCAAACAGACTTTCCAGAAGGCAAGCTGTGCAAAATGGCCGCTCCAGAGCTGCAGGACACTCATCCGTATTTTCGGAGGTGAGTGTTGTTATCTCTCTATAGAGATGAATGAGAAAACATAATAGTTCAACTTTATTTTACAGTCGGAAATAAAATGTAATATCTAAATGGAGATGGCCAATAAGATAACCACATGGTAATGTATTTATTTATTACCAATATGCAATGATTACGTCATTATTATTTATCACTTACTGTGTACTTGATTAACGTACACACAGATTTATTTGGATAGTCCATCTGAAGATTCTCTACAGACTATCTACAGACTATCAGTAACATTTCAACTAACTATCTACATTTTTACATTTTAGTAGATGCTGTTATCCAGAGCAACTGAGTGCATACATTTTAAATTGAACCCATAACCCTGGCGTTACAAGCGCTAAGCTCTACCAATTGAGCTACAATGTCATGTCCTGACCTTAGAGTCGCCCGTCAGTCAGGAGCTGCCAGAGCCGCCCGTCAGTCATGAGCTGCCAGAGCCGCCCTTCACTCCGGCGCTGCCAGAGCCGCCCTTCACTCCGGAGCTGCCAGAGCCGCCCTTCACTCCGGCGCTGCCAGAGTCGCCCTTCACTCCGGAGCTGCCAGAATTGCCCTTCACTCCGGCGCTGCCAGTCGCCCTTAACTCCGGCGGTGCTGCCAGAGTCACCCTTCACAGTCCCCAGTCCGGGGTCGGGGCGAGGGTCGCCGCTCCAAAGGTACCACCGACGTAGGCCCAGACTAAGGTGGAGTGGGGTCCACATGGGGGGTACTGTCACGTCCTGACCTTAGTTCCTTTTTTATATCTCTGTTTTACTTTGAGTCAGGGCGTGAGTTGGGGTGGGCATTCTATGTTTTGTGGTCTAGGTTTTGTATTTCTATGTGTTTGACCTGGTATGGTTCCCAATCAGAGGCAGCTGGCAATCGTTGTCTCTGATTGAGAACCATACTTAGGCAGCCTGTTTTCCCACTATGGGTTGAGGGTAGTTATTTTCTGGTCAGTGTTTTGTTGCACCTTACAGAACTGTTTGTTTGTCGGTGTGTTGTTTTTTTGTTCAGTATTCATCTTGATTAAAGTTATTATGAATACGTACCACTCTGCACCTTGGTCCTCTTCACCTTCTTCCACCTATGACAACCGTTACATACACAGGACTGAGCTACTAATCCTAGCTCTAACCCTAACCTTAACCCTTATCCTAACCATAAACTTAATCCTTACCCTAACCCTAAACCTATCCCTAACATTAGCAAGCAGTTGATTATCAACACATAGTTTGTTGATAGTATAGAAATCCGGACTATCCGAATAAAGTCTGACCAAAAGTTGGAATAACCAGATTTTCTCCTGTCATTCTAACCCCTCTCCAGGTTTCCAAAGGCAAGCTAGTGCGATTGCCAGGTGTCAGTTCCCCCACTGAACTGGGGGACGCCATGGACTTTGAGAACGATTCTCACGGCTGGGGCTTCGACATTGTATACAGTATTTCTACTCTGTCAACTGGGTCATCGACTTCATCTTCTACTTTCTCTGCTACTTCTTCTTCCCTGCCTTCTGAAGACGGCTGAGAGAGTGAACCAGAGAGTGAAGGACAGTGCCTGTTGCACATCAACCACCTTGAATCTGAGCAGAGATGGTCAGCATTTTGAAACTACTTAACCATAAACTTGATTGTTTAAAATCTGGACATTTTATGTAAGCATGTCTTACCTTGTTTCAAAGTAGCCTAGCCTAGCCAAAATACCACCATAGAAATGTTGATGGAATTATTTTTATTTATAAACACTTAATATGGTGTTACAGATGTATTTTTATTTATAAACACTTAATATGGTGTTACAGATTTTTTTTGGACAAGTCCCTTTAAGCTTTCAGACAACTAAAACTTCCGTCCTACTTGTCCTGGGGACAAGTGGCAAAAAGAAGTGATGTCAAGCCTTGGAGCATGACCAGAAAGTCCCCAAACAGTATAGGCCATATAATACGCCACATTATCATCCGTTTACAGCCGGGTTCTTTCAACGGTAGAAGCAGGGAATCACTGATTCATTCACCCAACATTGTGATGTTGTCAAGATATAATTTGTTATGAAGAAGAATGGCCTTGCACATTGACCGAGACTATCTCTTTTAAAAGGAAGTCAGGGGTGGTTTTAACACAAAAACACAGTGGTGAGTTTTCTTCAATTCATTTCCTTTTTACTATAATGTTGTCATGAGCACATGTACACTATTGCTCCTCCTTCTCCGTTCAAATCCTTATACATTGCCACAATATATGCCACAAAATGATCATTCAAAATAAATACCTTTTCTGTAATATATTAGTTGTCAATATTCAACTGTATTGACAAGGGGAAAAATGTGGTATAATTTTGAGTCATGTCAAAAAATGGTATTTACAACTTCAAGGACTGCTTGCTGCTGGATTGCTTCAACAGTACTACAAGTAATGGATTACTTCAACAGTACTACAAGTAATGGATTGCTTCAACAGTACTACAAGTAGTGGATTACCTCAACAGTTATACAAGTAATGGATTACTTCAACAGTACTACAAGTAATGGATTACTTCAACAGTACTACAAGTAATTGATTACTTCAACAGTACTACAAGTAATGGATTGCTTCAACAGTACTACAAATAACGGATTACTTCAACAGTACTACAAGTAATGGATTGCTTCAACAGTACTACAAGTAATGGATTACTTCAACAGTAATACAAGTAATGGATTACTTCAACAGTACTACAAGTAATGGATTACTTCAACAGTACTACAAGTAATTGATTACTTCAACAGTACTACAAGTAATGGATTGCTTCAACAGTACTACAAATAACGGATTACTTCAACAGTACTACAAGTAATGGATTGCTTCAACAGTACTACAAGTAATGGATTACTTCAACAGTAATACAAGTAATGGATTACTTCAACAGTAATACAAGTAATGGATTACTTCATCTCATGTTGCTGTCTGAGCGATCATTGACAGTCCGCCTGTTTATAAGGCTGATAAAAAGCAAGAGGCAGATGAGAGATGTGAAACTTGATGTAATTTCCCCTGGCTTACACTGTGACTATGGAGGCTGAGTTGCTCTGTGAAATTATCTGATGAGGAACAGCCCTACCCACTGTTAGCCTTCTGTTTCTGATTGGCCCTCAGGGTAGACATGGAATATCCTGCCCTCCACTCCGGGTACCACAGCCACTCCCACCTCCTCTCCCTCCAGATTCTCACTCTTGGTACTTTCAATGGCTGCAGAAACATCATCAATACACACTCCAGGTTAGCTGTCATTCACAGATGTGATCAGCACAACAATGGAAAGCAGGACATATTGAATAAGAAATTCCTTATCTGAATGAATTAACAAATGAATGAGGCAGCTGTGCTCACCAGACACAGAGGGGCTGCTGGACACCTTGATGAGGCCCATCCTGTGGCCAGACATGCACCTCTTCGTGCCTCTGACGATCTGGCCAGACTCAAAGTGGTTGATGAGGATGGTCGACAGGATCTGAGCATTCTCTATGTCGTGCCTATGAGGACAGCTTCTGAACATAGTGTAGCCATCTTTGCCCTGTGCACAAAACAAGAGATTATATAAAGGAGGATATTGTCAATGTTTATTTCGCTCTGATGCCAACATGGCTGCTTGCTATACTGCTGTGAGGAGACAGTTTAACCTGTCCACTTAAAAACACTGCATCCTCCGCTGCTAACTAATGGATGATTTTATTTGTTGTTTATAATGTAGGGAAAATGTACAACACTATTCCAGTAGCTGTGGCTGAGTGTGCTAATATGAAGCTGAAGACTATACCCTACCTTAGTTAAGAATTCTTTCATGGCCACCGCATATTTTCTGTCTCTATCTAGACTCTTGCCTTGAACCTTCACTGTCTTAGCGATGACTCTGTGTCCAGGTTTTCCATTGGGATTAAAGCCAAACTGAATCCCTGAGACCTGGGGAAATCTGGAAACATACATATTGTGTCAAAAACGATTGTGATTGCTTTTCCTGTGAGAATAAAGCAGTAACTACAATAAAACCAGTTCACTCATAATGTGGTTTTGGTGCCTTTTCAGTGTGTTCCAGTGCGCTACCTTCCATCTAAATCAGGGTAGATGCTGACCCCGTTCTCCAGGCCTTCGTAGAGCTGCTGCCCAGTGGCCTCCACCACCAGCACTGGGTCCTTTAGTGGCAGGATCTGCAGCAGGTCATGCATGGTCAGGGGACCAGCCGGGTGCAAGCGATCAGATCGCAGAGTACCTATACAGGAACAGAATCATGATTCAACAGACAGACCTGGGTGCCAAACTTTTTCAGAATTGAACAACTCTGCACAATTTTTTTTTAAATTCTGAAATCAAATATGCAGGCAATATTTAATAAATAAACCTAAACTATGCTTATGACTGGAACAAAAAATGAATGGAAGGTGTAATAACCTGAGTTTAAAATCGCCGCTTCCGCATGAGTGGCCTCCAGCATGGCGTTGGTGATCAGATTACCCAGGTTGCACTCTGCTCGTCTCACGGTGGCGCAGCGTCCATCCAAGGTCACGTCTGTGTGGCACAGGACCTCTCCAAGCATATGCTGAGACAGAGTGACATAAATTCATAAAACATCATCTTAGTGGCATCTGGGCTGGCTACTAACACAAACACACACTAGGCTGTGTGGCTGATCAAGCTGTAAGATAATACTCACCTGCATATTATCAGTGTATCCTTTCACAATCTGTTTGATTTCCGCATCTTCCTCAAGGTCTCTCATTGTAGCTCTCTTTTCACAGGTGTACTTGAACGTTCCATCCTGGTCCTTCACAACGTCAATCTTTGACAGGTACCTGAACTCTGAGCCACTCTTTACGATCAGAATCCCATTGACCTCCAGAACCCCGTACTCATGGTCATGTCCTCCCAGGATGAGATCCACACCGTTGGACTCGGATGCTAGCCTGATGTCATTACGCCACCTCATGTGTGTGACTGCGATGACCAGGTCAGCCCCTTTGTCCCTCAGCTCAGCAGAAAGGTGATCAGCTGTCTCCACATAGTCTGTGTAGTGGATGTTGTTCTTGTCCACAGTGCCCAGGGTATCCAACCAGTCCTCCTCTACCAGGCCCATGACACCGATCTTTAGGCTGTTCCACTCCAGGATGCTGCTGACCATGCCATGGCCCAGCGTTTCATGGGTGAACCTTTGAGAGAACAATTTGAATTTGTTTGTTCACATTGAAATAATACACTAGAAGCAAAACAACATAGAACAAAAGTAGCGTTGCTTCGCATTGTCCTGCAAACCAATAGTCCTTCAGGTACAACAGAAGATGCATTGAAAATTGAGAAGTACAGTGCTCAGAACTGTGTTAACCCACCGTCATATAGTATTGCAAGGTGAAACTGACCTGTCGTACACATTGCTGAGGAACCATGGGAAGGTCATATTTTTTGTCTGCTCTTCCAAGTGGTCCACACCGAAATCAAACTCATGATTTCCTTAGAAGAGGACAATGAAAATACATAAAGTTGTGTGTGTGTGTGTGTGTGTGTGTGTGTGTGTGTGTGTGTGTGTGTGTGTGTGTGTGTGTGTGTGTGTGTGTGTGTGTGTGTGTGTGTGTGTGTGTGTGTGTGTGTGTGTGTGTGTGTGTGTGTGTGTGTGTGTGTGAGAGAGAGAGAGAGAGAGAGAGAGAGAGAGAGAGAGAGAGAGAGAGAGAGAGAGAGAGAGAGAGAAAGAGAAAGAGAAGGTCATAAAAGAGAGAGTTCTCTATGTGTTTTGCACTTGTATAAATGGATGTTCTCTGGATCATTTGTGTGTATACAATGAAATAGTAATGCATGGTTGGAGAGACACACTTACCATACACCGCACAATGGACTCCTAATTTATTTAGAACATCTACCATGTGCTTTCCCTTGGTGACTGTGCTTAGCAAAGAAGGGCTCAAACAGTCACCACTGAAAACTACTAAAGGATTCAGCGACTGGAATACTTTTAGAGCAGTGGCAAACCTGGGGTGGAGAAAACCATAGCCAACATTTCATTTTGTGAAATTCTAATGTATCCTATACAAGACCAGTTAGATTGCCCAAAGCTAGATAAAGTGAAGTTTCAACAAGGCTGGATCAAGGCAACTGATGTTAAAGTTAATGTTAAGCCTACATTTCCTTTCGAGACTCGCTAACTAACGTTAGCTTGCTAGGATTAGCTAAACTTTACCTTGCAGCACCGCCAACGGGTTCTTCTGGTCTTGCTTCTATTTCGTACACATCATTGAAGTGTAAAATAGTGAGAACTACTTCTGGTTTGTTACAAGTCACATTTGTTTCCAAACTTAAAAGATATTCATCCATGTTTTATTAGGCTACTTTTAGTGATTGTTGCAGAACTTGCTCTTTCTCCTTTTTGCTCAGATGACACAGTTAAGCGAACTCGAACGTGTCTCCTTGGAGATAAACGGTCGCGCACCCTGAAGAGGAGAGCACGAACGCAATAAACAAATAACCTCGGGCATTTCTACCATTTGGTTAATTACTGCAGTGGGCTAAATCAGGGTCACATAGAGTCATTATTGGTAGTCTTAAACAAATCTACTTCGAAACAAAAGTATACACCTCACACACATGGTTATTGACTTAAAAAAGAAGACACTGTACCATGTCAGATATAGAGTTAAAAAGTATTACATTTTGAGATTGCATCCCAATATTACATTTCAAATACATCACAGGTGACTGAAATATAACAAAACTCTTTGACATAGAAACACCAGATTTTCGAAGTAATGCTTTTTTTAAATGAATTATGAAATTATGAAATATATGAATAACATTCCACCCATGAGGCCAAAGAGGCGCTTTTGGTCATTGACTGCAGGAAAGGGCTAAAGCAGGCCTAGGTAATCCAATATCGCACAATTGCAAATGTTTAGGCTATTGCGAGTCTTGGTTAAATTTGTTTAATTATATGTTACATAAGAAATTAGAACCGACTAATTATCCTACGAAAAACTGCGCGTGGGATTTCAGCAACTGGACAGCTCCACGTCCAAGCGGTATTGTAGCACTGTGGACACTGCAATTGTATCTAATACCTTTGACGAATTTTTGCAAATATAATGAATTGTTTCATAGTGTAACCATTTCCCATGGTAGTGCTAGACTAGGCAATGCCTAGGCTATTTAATGAGAATACATTTAATGAGAATTTTACCCGAGTCTAGGCTCTGGTTTGCTGGGTCCTATTAGTATTCCTGTCCTATGGGTGTGCAGTGTTGCCAGCCACGTCAGGCCTGTAGCAACTGCTTGTCTCCTGCCTCACCAAGGCAAGGTTAGATACACTCGGCTGAAGACACTCGAAGAAAAAGACCTTGGGAACAAATTCAGCATCTTGGCAACCAGAAATTGCTTTCCTCTCTGTTTCTAGTAGGCCTAGTGATTAAGCAAGTGTTATCATTGCCTGAAGTTACATAGCTTTCTTTATTTGGACGTTTCGCAACATTTTTGATTTTCCAAAAGGGAATGTTTGCATAGCTACATTGCCGAAGACCCTCCTCAAGCCGTATTCTCCGTGTTTAATGGAAACGCACAATTATAAGAAATGGTTGCATTTTGCGAATACCAGTGATTGCTTTCTACGGACCATCACAGCTGCGGTGCGCGAGGAAGGACGCCTCAGCTTGTTGGACCCCGGGTCGCGTGTGTGTATAGGCTACGGTTACCGTATACCATCAGTTGGACTGCTGGAGTGAAGGTGACTCGCGCCCCCTTTGCAGTCGAGGCAATGCGGAGAGGAGTCGCAGGCGCTCATCCGGTACTTCTGCGCTCTGACGGCAGCCTGTAAAAATATATTATTCTTCTTAGACGGTAGAGAGAGAGAGAGAGAGCGAGAGAGAGAGAGAGAGAGAGAGAGAGAGAGAGAGAGAGAGAGAGAGAGAGAGAGAGAGAGAGAGAGAGAGAGAGAGAGCAGTAATACACCACAGATAAACTATCTATCCTATCCGTTTTAGGATATATCCTACTGGAGAGGTTTCGACACCACAAACGATAGATAGACCAGGATATCGGCCAATAGGTGGTGGTGGAGTTTAGGGGGACGTAGATTAACAACGTTCTGTATTAGAGCTGTTTTATTAGTGGATGTGTATGCATGAGTTCTGCACCGAATGGGCGCAAGAACCGCCCCAGATCTGCCGGGAACATCTTCCAGATCGGCAAGGCTCCCTACCGAGACCCGGAGAGGAGGGAGAGCACGGAGAGCACCCGCAAAGCCCAGCGCGCCGTGGCGGACTGCAGAATGGTGGGTATGGAACTTGTGACATGTAGCCCACAGTGCGTATTTCCTCTACAGGAAATGATGCAGCTAGTCGTGTATTCATTCACCCTTTCTTTCTTTAACTCATTTCATGAATTTGCACTGATGTTGGCTGTTTAAACGGTAACAAACTGAACCCCCCTCTCCACTTTTCTATGTATTGTGTAGGGGAAATTATATACATTTGCGTTGCTGTTGTTGCAGAGAAGACAATTTGACCTGCTCATGTTTTTATACCCCTTCTTTATCACTGAGTGCGATTTGCATTTTGGAGCATCAAGTGATGAAAGCCTGTCTGACGGTGATTTGGTGTGATCTCCAGTATCGCCCACATTACAAAGTTGTCTAACGGGCTCTGTTTGATGGACGAAGACGGCCACTGATTTGACAGGTGCTGGCAGAAACGTCCATAATACATTCTCTCCCCTCACATACATCAGTAAACGTCACTAAGTCTCATCACGGGAAGAACAGCAGAACGTGTCTGAGTCTCGAGCGTTGTCCCATCCTAAGGATCCTATGCTCTAATTCGATGCACATAGCCGAATTTATCATACGGGGTTGTCGTCTATGACTAATTGATTCGTTTTAAAATAGACATTCTATGTGTCATTTCATATCCTATGCATATCGTAATGTTTTTAGGTATCAATATTGATTAGACTATATTTTGTATCTTGGAGGTTAGAAAAGCCTAATACCCCTGTCCAGGGATCAATGTTTTTTTGGAAATGGCAGTCAATTTATTCAAGCTCTAGTATAGAGAAACGATCGACTGAAAGATGGTTGATGTCCATAAGCAGGATGGTGCTGAATGGCTAGGGTAACCTAGTTTTTGAACTTGTAGTGCCGAAATATTAATTGTGGCACCAATGAAAAAAACTAAAGCTGCTAAATTGACAGCCTACCTGGGAATATAAGATGACAATTTATCTGATAACCTACGTTGTTCTGGCACCTGCTGTCACAAGGTGGCCTATATTGCAAGTGTGTCTGCTTATGAAATTCTAACAATTCCCCATCAGAAAGGCACATATGTTTGCAATAGCCCGCATTAGTTAACCTATATGGAAGAACATTGCAAGGTCTCGCTGGGGCTCGCGACAGAGGAAATTCTAGGTCCAGATCATTTTGGTATCCTTTTTATTTCTCAGATTGTGCAGGAGTTTAACACGCTTGTGGCGCTGTATCGTGAGCTGGTCATCTCCATTGGCGAGATCTCTGTCGACTGCCCGTCGTTACGGGCCGAGATGCACAAGACCCGAACTAAAGGCTGCGAGATGGCGAGAGCCGCAAACCAGAGCCTGACAGTCATTTCAGGGTAAGTAGCGGTCGCTGTCCTTGGGGCTGAAAGACAGCGTTGGGGCAATTTCACAGACATGGGCCACAGGCTTCTATAAAGACCTCTTTTTGGAAATGTAACTTAGGTTTCAGTCTAGAGTGGCCTGTTTGAGCACTGAAATCTTGGTCTGTACAGGGTTGTAATTTGCATGTATTTTTCTGTCTTATGAAGGATGAAGGATATAACAGAGAAACGTAGAGTAATAGGAGAGAGAGAGAGAGAGACAGAGAGAGAGAGAGAGAGAGAGAGAGAGAGAGAGAGAGAGAGAGAGAGAGAGAGAGAGAGAGAGAGAGAGAGAGAGAGAGAGAGAGAGAGAGAGAGAGAGACTGGTGAGAGCATTTGAGATCATGCACTTCTACAGTTTAGTGGGCTATCCTAGTCTCTGAGTGTGATACTGACCTGCTATACTTAAACCTGCTGCTTGGGAGTTGGACATTTGGCTACAGTATTGCAGAAGAGTTCCACTGAGCTTGGAGTTGATTCAGACAGTAATGGAGTTGGTCTGTGGATTTTGGGGCAGTGCCAGACCAAGGACATTTTTGAGAGAAAGCAGTATTACCTCTTTGGAGAATTTAGCTTTAATTTAACTTTGTAAACCTGCTGCTAACAACATGACTTGTTAACATTACAGGTTATCGACCAGCTTTTCAGATATTTTCAGTACCCGTTATATAGTTTCTACTTCTCTTATACATAGATCTCTGTGGAAGGTTTCTAGTCTTCCTACAGATGTAAGATCTTAATTTGATTTTGATCACTCTATCGCAGGGGAACTACGACAAAGTGATCAAATAAACTTGTAGTGTATTTGAGGTTTAAGGCTTCTGAAGTTTGTAATTTCCACTTTGATTTTCCCATACGGAAAATGTACTGAATGAACCCCTACATTTTTTTTCATTAATTATAATCCACATAATAACTCTTTTACTTTTGCTGCAGGATTATATTCCTGCTACAGCAAACTGGCTCAATTTATATGTTAACGCGCATGAACTAGCTCTAAATAAAGCATTGCCTCTTCAGTTCCCCATCATTTTGTTACGATATGATAATATTGTGTCGTTAAATGTGGACGTTTGTACTCGCCCTTGCTATAACCTATCCATTTAATAATGAATCCTCTTGCAGTGTCTTTTAAGAGATCTCAGAATGTGTATCTTTCATTGCGTGTCACACGCATGACAGGGCATGTGCATCTTGGCTGGGGTAGTGAGCCACACCTGTGACAGCCTGGGCCCCTCTCAGAGCTTAGAGACACATGGAGACACTCAGAGACACTCTGATAAGATGGCTGTGTTAGCATGAATCATACAGCATGACTGGACCCCTCCTCATAAAACTTTACCTTTTTATAATCCCCCTCCCCCCAAACTAAAACCCTAGTCTCACCATTGTCTGTCTGTTTGTCTGTCTGTCTGTCTGAGTGATGCCTGACCTCTCCAATATGCCAGAGGAAATCCGATAAGCAGAAGGATGGTATTGATGACAGCAGTACTTTAGCCAGCTAGCAGCACTCTGACAGGAAACACAAAGCTGATTGAGAGAGCAAATGTGCTTTTTGTGAGAAATGTAAGAAGCATTAAATGCATGAAAAATCCAATTAACACACAAAAACATTATCTCGGCATTTACAGATGAGTCTGGGTACCAGTTTGTTTGCGCCATCATGCTACTCCTTGCCACTCCTTTTCATGCAGAGTGGCAAGGAGTGGCATGATGGCACAAACAGATCTGGGACCATGCTAGTTACAGAGAGGAGTAGAAGGCTTTTGGAACAAAATCAGGTCAAGTCTCATGTGAAAAAGACTTAAAGGTCCAATGCAGCTTTTTTTAATCTCAATATCAAATCAATTCAGTACGTTACCGTAATCGTTTTACATTAAAATGGTCAAAAATAAACAAAAATAGCTTTTTAGCCAAAAAATCTTGTCTGAACCAAGAGTTTTGCTAGGACTGTCTGGGAGTGGTCTAAGTGGGGTGAGGGAGGATACCAAAGCGGGGGAGGGGTCTAATAGGGAGAGATTATTGACAAAGAGGTTTGGAACTCTTTTTGTTGTTGGTCTATTACAATTTATACTGCCTGGAGATGTTACCAGGCAAGCCAAAACTTCACCCATGCAACACCTGCTGATTATAATGTCCTGAGTAGATTGTATTTTAAACCAGAAACTATTAATGAAATAACACTGATCAACATTTTCCACACTTTTACAATGTTAGTTTCATCAGCTGTTGTACAATATGAAACAAAACACAGGAAAAACATAATTACGACTGTGATGGGCCTTTGAAGCCTAAAAAGCAAGAAAAAGAACTACGTCCCCACATTTCCCAAGCTTAATCCAAGCTATTTTGAATCTTCATGTACAAAATGGACTGATGCTATGTGTGAAGAGGTGGAAATACTCTCTCTGTTCCCTCAGGTCTGTCGTTTTGGCTGAACCTTAGGAACTCAACATGGCTTCCCAGACGTTGTTGAACTGTCACCTTATCTCAATTGAAAAAATGTCATATAGTTTTTAATTATGTAGGACTTTTATGTAATCCTTGTGATAAAGGAACATTGTAGATGTAAAGCAAAGTTTTGTGCAAGCAGACAGAGTATTATGCCTTATCATGGGTAATCCCGATGTTGACTGGCATTTTTGTGTTGCCCTCACAGGCCTGAGGACGGAGAGATTCACCCAGAGATCTGCAGGCTCTTCATCCAGCTGCAGTGCTGTCTGGAGATGTACATCACAGAGATGCTAAAGTCTGTCTGTCTGCTGGGATCCCTGCAGCTCCACAGGAAAGGTAGGGAATGCCTGACATAAAATGACATAGCAACGTTATAACCTGAAATCACTATTATAGCCAGAAACATGAAGCCTAACGGGATCCTAACTGAGCTATTTTGAGCTACAATTCACTGTTTATTGTGTAAAACATGTAATGACTATTACACTACTATTATTAATAGTGTGTGTGTGTGTGTGTGTGTGTGTGTTTGTGTGTGTGTGTGTGTGTGTGTGTGTGTGTGTGTGTGTGTGTGTGTGTGTGTGTGTGTGTGTGTGTGTGTGTGTGTGTGTGTGTGTGTGTGTGTGTGTGTGTGTGTGTGTGTGTGTGTGTGTGTGTGTGTGTTCCAGGGAAGGATTGCTGTGGGCCTCCCAGGATTGACGGTAAGGTGGATGAGAGCTCAGACATCCCCATTCTAGAAGACACCTCCTCCCCCATGGACTGTCATCAGCTCTGCTGGCTGGTCACCACAGACATAGACAATACTGAGAGGTGGGCCCACTGTGTGTGTGTGTTATTATTATAATTCTGTGTGCATTAGCAAAACACACATGAACACAACGTGAATATGATTTCATAGGGACATGAGAGAGATGAAGAACCTTCTCAGTAAACTCAGGGAGGCGATGCCTTTACCACTGAAGAACCAAGGTAGGGCCTCCACAGGGGCGCTCACATGGTTTCTATGCTTGGATCTTATGCGAGTTAGATACACAGTTAAAATTACTTTGAGATTAGTTTGGACATGTAATGGGCGTATCTCTGTTTGTACCCAGATGACAGCAGCTTGCTGAACCTAACTCCCTACCCACTGGTCCGACAGAGGAAGAGACGGTTCTTTGGGCTCTGTTGCCTGGTAACCAGCTAAGGGGCCTGCCCTCCTGGGTTGAAGGCAGGAACGGTAATGCTTAAGTTGAAGTGTTGTTCATGGCACATCCATAAAGTGTCCTATGCACATCATAATTCAAGTGTCAAAAGACAAGCTATAAAAGCTTTGTCAACTGGAATGACATACAGTATTTGCATGTCACGACCAATATATTTATTTGCATTATGACATGGTGTCATAAGATATTGACAGTTATCATAACAGTGCCCCATAAAGGAAAGAGCATAGAATTAAATATTTTGTAATGTGTCATGGGCAACACTGCACGTAAAGTGCTACTGCGGCAACAAAGACACCATTAACCACAATCCTTCACCACTTGTGTCTCCCACCACTATATTACTGCCATTTCCAATATCCAATACAATCCAATTCTCTCTTTGTTGAAAAGGCTACCCCATTTTATAATTTTATTTTGTAATACAAAGATAAATTGTAATTGCAATGTAATGAAACCAATAGTCAAAACATATATTTTATATTTCTTTTCATATTCATATTTCTTTTCATTTGGTACAGAAGTCCAACCTTTTTGTTTGGTACAGAAGTCCAACCTTTTCGTTTGGTACAGAAGTCCAACCTTTTCGTTTGGTACAGAAGTCCAACCTTTTTGTTTGGTACAGAAGTCCAACCTTTTCGTTTGGTACAGAAGTCCAACCTTTTTGTTTGGTACAGAAGTCCAACCTTTTCGTTTGGTACAGAAGTCCAACCTTTTCGTTTGGTACACAACCTTTTCGTTTGGTACAGAAGTCCAACCTTTTCGTTTGGTACAGAAGTCCAACCTTTTTGTTTGGTACAAAAGTCCAACCTTTTCGTTTGTCAAAGGTTTTCGGAAGAGAGAGACCATTTGAAACAATGTCAACATTTAGTTTCTTCCATAAAGCTGAATTGATGAATTAATGAATTGTGTGTAGGACACAATTTGATCCTTAAGTTTGTTTCAAAAACAATGTTAGCAAGTACGACACTTGCCATGTGTGGCAATACTTTTCCAATGTGACCGGTCATTGAAGTTAAACACTTGCAGTAAACAGATATGCTATTTTAGGGCTCTATTCAATCTGTATCCCTGAAGCGTTAAAGATTGCACAGTTTAAATGTAAAGGTAATTTCCGATTGAGTTGACATACGCAGCGTTTACTGTGAATGCAGTCTCCGCTAACATTGCCTTTGATTTTTCAATCACGCTTTAAAGCTGAACTTCCGTGATACGCACTGAATAAAGCCCTTCATTTGATCACTCTGTGGTCACAGATAATTTTCCTGCTCCGCAGGAAATGAAAACTTGTAGTGTATTTACATTTTTAAAAGTATTCTAAAGTTTGTAATTTCCAGTTTAAAATGTCAGACTTGACTTAACCTAATGTAAAATGTATCAACCCCTACAAAAAAATGTCCATTCATTATAATCCACATAATAATTCACATGACCTGTTGCTGCAGGATTATTTTCCTGCTGTGAAAAACTAGTCAAATTAAGATAGCAGATCTGTATATGTACATTACTAGATAAAAGGCATAGAGCTGTTTTTCCAGAGCAGAGAAAGTCTGTGCACTACGTCTGTTGTGAGTTTCGTTCTCTGTTTTCCATTTCTAGCTGACCCTGTACTTCCTGTACTGTACTTCCTGTATTGACCTTGATTTAGTCTTCCATGAACCAAACACCTGTACCTGACTTTTCCTTTCCATCTTCAAGGAGGAATATACTATACAATACTAACAAAATTATTAACTTCTTTGCACATACAATATCTATCTATAAATGAAGACATTAGACATACTCTATGTATGTATATACACATACTCTCCAATCGATGAGCTCTGGAAAATCTTCGAAGTTGAGATAGATTGGTGAAGTCTTGGTTGGCATAAGCAGGTGACGTTTCCCTTTGTAATGCACAATCTGTGCGGGTAGTGGGGACTCAGCATAGGTCTTGCTTATTAGAAATAGTGATATATGTGTAGGGCATGGAGAAGGTACAGTACTGTAGTCAAAGCTAAAATAAAAAGCTGTATGTCATTTTACATTGTTAATAAACTTTTTTATTTAAACCGACTGATGTGGGTTTTTTTGGTCTCTGTCTTAATTCTCTATAGGCCCTACTCAGACTTGAGATAATTGGATTTAACATGGATTTAAGTAATAAAAATGTCCTAAATCTGAATCGGCCCTAGACAAATATTTTTTGGGAGACAGAATTCTACAAATCAGTAGTATAGTAGTATTCTTAAATGATACTACAATGATCAACTGGCTCAAATCAATTGATAGGATTGCTTAATTTCTATAAGTTTTCATACACATTTGAGCCAATTTTCAGTCTAGTTCCATGTCTCAATGAGATTATTAACATCGTGATATTGTTTCCCTGTTGCCGAGAGCATTGTCCCATGATGCACCAATTCCCCCAAACGGTCCCAAAGCCCAAGTTCCTGTGAGTTAGTGTTCTATCCACTGGGTGGAGACAGACTCATACAGCTAAGTATCAGCAAGATCATTCTCATCCATATTCAAAGGCTCAGTTTAGATTTAGCCAGCAGATGTGAAGATGCAATGCAATGTTATGTTAACATCTATAGATGATCCATTTGAATAACAATTCAATGGATGTTATGAGAAAGAGTGCAAGTGGAGAGATGATGCAACTCACACACACACACACACACACACGCATAGACACGTGCACGCATCCACACACACACAAACACACACGCATCCACACACACACTCATCCACACACACACACACGCATGCACACACACACGCACATATCCATACACACACGCATACACACATGCACACATCCACACACACACACACATCCAGACACACACACGCGCAACCACACAGGCATCCACACACACACGCATCCACACACACAGAAATGTACACAGACACACACATATCCACACACACACACGCATCCACACACACAGAAATGTACACAGACACGCACATATCCACACACACATACATCCACCCATACGCACAAATCCACACACACACGCACACGCATCCATACACACAAACATGTATGCACACAGGCCTCCACACACACACACACACACACACACACACACACACACACACACACACACACACACACACACACACACACACACACACACACACACACACACACACACACACACACACACACACACACCTATCCATACACACACGCATGCACACACACACACGCACACATCCACACACACGCATCCACACAAACACACACACACACACACACACACACACACTTATCCACACACACACACGCATACACACACACACACACACATCCACACACACGCATGCACACACACGCGCACACACACGCACGCATCCACACACACACTCATCCTTACACACGCATCCACACACACACATGCACACATCCACACATACACGCAAGCACCCACACACGCACACACACACAAAATTCTGAGTGAGAGAAAGTGCTGCCCGAGGTCATCACAGCCAAGCCCCCTGAGAAGGACCATCTGGCTTGGTGAATTACAGGACAAAAATACACTGTATTTGGAGAAAAAACATGGAACATCCAGTTCAAATGATGCACTGGCAAACCTATTGGGAATACCCTAGTTTAGCTACTACATCAATTAAAAGACTATTGTCATCTATTATTATGCATTTACAAACCTGCACCCAATGACTTCAGTATTAATAACTTTTGTATCCAATCCTTTAGTATGCAGTTCCTCCATTTTGCCATGCCAGTCTTGCAGTATAGAGCCATTTTATGTTTATAAGAAAACATCATGTTCACATTGCATTGTAATAAATCCTGCGATGACATCTGTAATGGGTGCGTGTTGGTGGCAGGGAAGTCAGGTGCAGGAGAATCAAACTTCGTATAAACGGAGTTGTTTAATCAGTGCTTCACAAAACTACAAAACCAAAATACAAAATAATAAAAAGTGGGTACAAAACCCGTCGCGCACCAACACATAATATACAAACATACAATCAAACATGACATGAGGGGAAACAGAGGGTTAAGTACACAACATGTAATTGATGGGATTGGAACCAGGTGTGAAGGAAGACAAGACAAAACCAAAGGAAAATGAAAAATGGATCAGTGATGGCTAGAAGGTCGGTGACGTCGACCGCCGAACACCGCCCGAACAAGGAGAGGGACCGACTTCGGCGACAGTCGTGACAACATCTGCAATGTTGTGGACGATAACCATCTGATTACATTTATGCTAATTTACATGAGCTGCATCTGAAGTTAGACGGGATTGTATTTATTTCGATGTTAACAAACCACTTTCTGATTCAAATCAAATCAATTTATGTGAAGGCATTCACCCCCTTGGCATTTTCCCTATTTTGTTGCCTTACAACCTGGAATTAAAATAGATTTTGGTGTACAGGAATCTTTAAGTCATACCACAGATCCTCAATTAGATTGAGTTCTGGGTTATGATTAGACCATTCCAAGACATTTAAATGTTTCCCCTTAAACCACTCGGGTGTTGCTTTAGCAGTATGCTTAGGGTCATTGTCCTGCTGGAAGGCGAACCTTTGTCCCAGTCTCAAATCTCTGGAAGACTGAAACAGGTTTCCCTCAAGAATTTCCCTGTATTTAGCTCCATCATTCCTTCAATTCTGACCAGTTTCTCAGTCCCTGCTGATGTAAAACATCTCCACAGCATGATGCTTCCACCATGCTTTACTGTGGGGATGTTATTCTCGGGGTGATGAGAGGTGTTGGGTTTGTGCCTGACATTGCGTTTTCCTTGATGGTCCTAAATCTCAATTTTTAGTCTCATCTGACCAGGCTACCTTCTTCCATATGTTTGGGGAGTCTCCTACATGCTTTTTGGCAAACACCAAACATGTTTGCTTATTTTTCTCTTGAAGCATTGACTTTTTTCTTGCCACTCTTCTGTAAAGCCTAGCTGTGTGGAGTGTACGGCTTAAAGTGGTCCTATGGACAGACTCCAATCTCCGCTGTGCAGCTTTGCAGCTCCTTCAGGGTAATCTTTGGTCTCTTTGTTGCCTCTCTGATTAAAGACCTCCTTGCCTGGTCCTTGAGTTTTGGTGGGTGGACCTCTCTTGGCAGGTTTGTTGTGGTGCCATATTCTTTCCATTTATTAATAATGGATTGAATGGTGCTCCGTGGGATGTTCAAAGTTTGGGATATTTTCTATAACCCAACCCTGATCTGTACTTCCCCACAACGTTGTCGCTGACCTGTTTGGAGAGGTCTTCATAGTGCTGTTTGCTTGGTGGTGCCCCTCGCTTAGTGGTGTTGCAGACTCTGGGGCCTTTCACAACAGGTGTATATATACTGAGTGTATATATCATATAACAGGTGTATATATCATGTGACAGATCATGTGACACTTAGACAGGTGGAGGAGGTGAATACATATGCACACACCACTTTTGTATAAGGGGGTTGTATAAGTTTTAGAAACAAGTCATTTTTAAAATTTCACTTCACCAATTTGGGCTATTTTGTGAATGTCCATTACATGAATTCCAAATAAAAATCCATTTAAATGACAGGTTGTAATGCAACAACATAGGAAAAACAACTAGGGGGATGAATACTTTTGCAAGGCACTGTAGGTAGGGCTGAAGTGACTGTGCATAGATAACAAACATCGAGTAACAGCATTGTAAAGAAAAAAGGGGGGTGGTCAATGCCAATAGTCCAGGTGGTCATTTGATTAGTTGTTCAGCATTCTTATGGACTGGCAGTTTAAGCTGTTAAGAAGCCTTTTGGACCTAGACTTGGTGCTCCGGTACCACTTGCCGTGAGTTAGCAGAGAGAACAGTCTATGACTTGCATCGCTGGAGTCTTTGATACTTTTTTGGACCTTCCTCTGACACTGCCTAGTATAGAGGTCCTGGATGGCAGGAAGCTTGGTCCCAGTGATGTACTGGGCCATACGCACTACCCTCTGTAGCGCCTTATGATCTGATTCCAGGCAGTTGCCATACCAGGTAGTACTACAATCAGTCAGGATGCTCTCAGTGGTGCAGCTTCAGAACCTTTTGAGGATCTGGGGACTTTTCCTGAAGGAGAATAGGTGTTGTCATGCCGTCTTCACAATTGTCTTGGTGTGTTTGGACCATGATCGTTTGTTAGTGATGTGGACACCAAGGAAGCTTGAAGCTCTCGACCCGCTCCACTACAGCCCCGTCAGTGTGAATGGGGGCGTGTTTATCCCTCCTTTTCCTATTGTTCATGATCAGCTCTGTCTTGCTCGCTTTATAGGGAGAGGTTGTTATCCTGGCACCACACTTCCAGGTCTCTGACCACCTCCCTATATGCTGTCTCATTGTTGTCGGTCATCAGGCCTACCACTGTTGTGCCATCAGCAAACTTAATGACAGTGTTGGAGTCATGTTTGGCCACGCAGTCGTTGGTGAACAGGGAGTACAGGAGGAGACTAAGCACGCACCGCTGAGGGGCCACCGTGTTGAGGATCAGCGTGGCAAATGTGTTGTTGCCTACCCTTACCAGGTGGTCAGGAAGTCAGGGATCCAGTTGCAGAGGGAGTTGTTAAGTCCAAGGGTCCTTAGCTTAGTAACTGTGCACATAACTTTTCATGATTTAAAAGTAATTACCGATTGAGCAGACATATGCAGTGTTTACCATGAATGCAGTCTCTGTGAAAGCAGAAACATTGCTTTTAAAAATCAATCCCGCTATAACGCTGATCTCCTGAGCTATAGTTGAATTGAGCCCTTTATCTCTTTGAAAATAACATGATAGTTGGATAGTTGTGGACAGGCTATGTGCACAATGCACACTGCCCACAAAATGAGATGGAAACTGAGCTGCACTTCCTAACCTCCTGCCCAATGTATGACCACATTAGAGACACATATTTCCTTCAGATTACACAGATCCACAAAGAATTTGAAAACAAACCCAATTTTGATAAACTCCCATATCTACTGGGTGAAATTCCATAGTGTGCCATCACAGCAACAAGATTTGTGACCTGTTGCCTCAAGAAAAGGGCAACCAGTGAAGAACAAACCACAAATACAAATGTAAATACAACCCATATTCATGCTTATTTATTTTCCCTTGTGTACTTTAACCATTTGTACATTGTTACAACACTGTATATAATATACATAATATGACATTTGTAATGTCTTTATTGTTTTGAAACTTCTGTATGTGTACTGTTCATTTTTATTGTTTATTTCACTTTTGTATATTATCTACCTCACTTGCTTTGGCAATGTTAACACATGTTTCCCATGCCAATAAAGCCCCTTGAATTGAATTGGATTTAATTGAATAGTTGAATTACTGAGTGTGACGACCCTCCCACTCTGTCTGCCGTATTCTCGTATTCTAAACACCTGGGCCAGGTGTGTCCCAGGATAAATACACCACTTCCCCATTCATGGAGGAGACTCTCCCCATGCAGACAACTTTAAAGATTTTGTTGTGTCTTGGTGGTTTTTGGTTGTTTTCTTTGGCACCTTTCAACACTGTGCATTATCACATTCAAAACGCTCACTTACACTACTGATTACACACACCATTGTATATTGTACTTAGTTTACTTTATTTAATAAATATATATTTTGTTACTCCTTATCTCCACGTTGTCTCCCTTCTGTTACGGGTTTTGAGCCGGTTCGTGACAAAAAAAGAATCCCAAGCGTGTGTTTGGCTGCAGTCAATCTCTGATACATCTGTCTGAGTGCTTCTGAATGTAAAGGAGAGTTGTTATGTAACTGGTAATGGAGGTTTGAGTGTCATGGGTGTGTGTTCTGCAGCTTGTGTACACACACACAAACACACACACAAACAGGTCTGCCTTTCACAGAGCTAACAGGCAGCTAGCCAAGAGAAGGAATGGAGCGTCAATCACAGTAATATTCTTGGCTGACTGAAAGAAGTTTGGTTAATTTGGAAAGGAAAGACATGAACAGAACAACCTCTACTGAACCAACAGCATGTAGAAATGTGTGGACAGAATGTGTTTCTATTCTCTAAGAAGGTTGTTTTTGTAAATTCTATTTCTGCCTGCAGTGACTTGTCAATCCTTTGCATGGTGCCAAAACATTTAAAACTACTTTTGTAATACAATTTTAGGTATTTTTTACGTAAATAATCAATACGATTTAAGATGGGATGATCTGTGTTCAATACAGGAGGAAAACAAACTGTAGCATGCTTTCTGGTCACGCACCTCTAACAGTACACTTGAAGTGACCTTCGTTTTGAACAGGGCTACTTCATTACACAAAGGAAAAACCTCAACCAATTTCTAAAGACTGGTGACATCCAGTGGAAGCGGTAGGAACTGCAAGAAGGTCCTTTTGAAATCTGGATTCCCAATGAAATCCCATTGAAAAGAGAGTGACCTCAAAAAAAAGAAATCTGAATGGTTTGTCCTCGGGTTTCGCCTGCCAAATAAGTTCTGTTATATTCACAGACATGATTCAAACAGATTTAGAAACTTCAGATTGTTTTCTATCCAGATATACTAATAAAATGCTAATCTTATCTTCTGGGGATGAGTAGCAGGCAGTTGAATTTGGGCATGCATTTCATCCGGATGTGAAAATACTGCCCCCTGTCACCAAGAATCCCCTCATCAATCTACACACAATACCCCATAATGACAAAGCTTAAAAAGGTTTATAGATATTTTGCAAATGTTAAAATAAACATATGAAAAATATTTAGATAAGTATTCAGACCCTTTACTCAGTAGTTTGTTGAAGCACCTTTGACAGTGATTACAGCCTCAAGTCTTCTTGGGTATGACGCTACAAGCTAAGCACATCTGTATGTGGGGAGTTTCTCCCATTCTTCTCTGCAGTTCGTCTCAAGATCTCCCAGGTTGGATTGGGAGCATCGCTGCACAACTATTTTCAGGTCTCTTCAGAGATGTTCAATCGGGTTCACTGGCCACTATACCATAAAAAAAATAATAATAATAAATTAAATGTCTGACATCAGCTGATATCTCAAAGTGCTGTACAGGAACCCAGCCTAAAACCACAAACAGCAAGCAATGCAGGTGTAGAAGCATGGTGGCTAGGAAAAACTCCCTAGAAAGGCCAAAACCTAGGAAGAAACCGAAAGAGGAACCAGGCTATGAGGGGTGGCCAGTCCTCTTCTGGCTGTGTGGAGATTATAACAGAACATGGCCAAAATGTTCAAATGTTCATAAATGACCAGCATGGTCAAATAATAATAATCCCAGTAGTTGTCGAGGATGCAGCAAGTCAGCACCTCAGGAGTAAATGTCAGTTGGCTTTTCATAGCCAATCATTAAGAGTATCTCTACCACTCCTGCTGTCTCTAGAGAGTTGAAAACAGCAGGTCTGGGACAGGTAGCACGTCCGGTGAACAGGTCAGGGTTCCATAGCCGCAGGCAGAACAGTTGAAACTGGAGCAGCAGCACAACCAGGTGGACTGGGGACAGCAAGGAGTCATCATGCCAGGTAGTCCTGAGGCATGGTCCTAGGTCTCAGGTCTTCATAGAGAGAGAGAGAAAGAAAGAATTGGAGAGATACTTAAATTCACACAGGACACTGGATAAGACAGGAGAAGTACTCCAGATATAACAAACTGACCCTAGCCCCCCGACACAAACTACTGCAGCAAAAATACTGGAGGCTGAGACAGGAGGGGTCAGGAGACACTGTGGCCCCATCCAATGATACCCTCGGACAGGGCCAAACAGGAAGGATATAACCCCACCCACTTTGCCAAAGCACAGCCCCCACACCACTAGAGGGATATCTTCAACCACCAACTTACCAACCTGAGACAAGGCCGAGTATAGCCCACAAAAATCTTCTCCACGGCACAATCCAAGGGGGGGCGCCAACCCACACAGGAAGATCACATCAGTGACTCAACCCACTCAAGTGATGCACCCCTCCTAGGGACGGCATGAAAGAGCACCAGTTTGCCAGTGACTCAGCCCCTGTAATAGGGTTTGAGGCAGAGAATTCCAGTGGAGAGAGGGGAATTGGCCAGGCAGAGACAGCAAGGGTGGTTCGTTGCTCCAGAGCCTTTCCGTTCACCTTCACACTCCTGGGCCAGACGACACTCAATCATATGACCCACTGAAGAGATGAGTCTTCAGTAAAGACTTAAAGGTTGAGACCGAGTCTGCGTCTCTCACATGGGTAGGCAGACCATTCCATAAAAATTGAGCTCTATAGGAGAAAGCCCTGCCTCCAGCTGTTTGCTTAGAAATTCTAGGGACAATTAGGAGGCCTGCTTCTTGTGACCGTAGCGTATGTGTAGGTATGTACGGTAGGACCAAATCGGAAAGATAGGTAGGAGAAAGCCACTGTAATTCTTTGTAGGTTAGCAGTAAAACATTGAAATCAGCCCTTGCCTTAACAGGAAGCCAGTTTAGGGAGGTTAGCACTGGAGTAATATGATACATTTTGGGGGTTCTAGTCAGGATTCTAACAGCCGTATTTAGCACTAACTGAAGTTTATTTAGTGCTTTATCCGGGTAGCCGGAAAGTAGAGCATTGCAGTAGTCTAACCTAGAACTAACAAAAGCATGGATTAATTTTTCTGCATCATTTTTGGACAGAAAGTTTCAGATTTTTGCAATTTTACATTGATGGAAAAAAGCTGTCCTTGAAACAGTCTTGATATGTTCATCAAACGAGAGATCAGGGTCCAGAGTAACGTCCTTCACAGTTTTATTTGAGACGACTCTACAACCATAAAGATGAATTGTCAGATTCATCAGAAGATCTCTTTGTTTCTTGAGACCTAGAACAAGCATTTCTGTTTAGTCCGAGTTTAAAAGTCGAAAGTTTGCAGCCATACACTTCCTTATGTCTGAAACACAGGCTTCAAGCGAGGGCAATTTTGGGGCTTCACCATGCTTCGTTGAAATGTACAGCTGTGTGTCATCCGCATAGCAGTGAAAGTTGACTTTATGTTTTCGAATGACATCCCCAAGAGGTAAAATATATAGTGAAAACAATAGTGGTCCTAAAACGGAACCTTGAGGAACACCAAAACTTACAGTTGATTTGTCAGAGGACAAACCATTCATAGAGACAAACATATCTTTCCAATAGATAAGATCTAAACCAGGCCAGAACATGTCCGTGTAGACCAATTTGGGTTTCCAATCTATCCAAATGAATGTGGTGATCAATGGTATCAAAAGCAGCACTAAGGTCTAGGAGCACAAGGACAGATGCAGAGCCTCGGTCTGACGCCATTAAAAGGTAAATTACCACCTTCACAAGTGCAGTCTCAGTGCTATGATGGGGTCTAAAACAAGACTGAAGCATTTCGTATACATTGTTTGTCTTTAGGTAGGCAGTGAGTTGCTGCGCAACAGCTTTTTCTAAAATGTTTGAGAGGAATGGAAGATTCGATATAGGTCGATAGTTTTCTATATTTTCTGGGTCAAGGTTTGGCTTATTCAAGAGAGGCTTTATTACTGCCACTTTTAGTTAGTTTGGTACACATCCGGTGGATAGAGAGACGTTTATTATGTTCAACATAGGAGGGCCAAGCACAGGAAGCAGCTCTTTCAGTAGTTTAGTTGGAATAGGGTCTAGTATGCAGCTTGAACGTTTAGAGGCCATGATTATTTTCATCATTGTGTCAAGTGATATAGTACTAAAACACTTGATTGTCTCTCTTGATCCTAGGTCCTGGCAGAGTTGTGCAGACTCAGGACAACTGAGCTTTGGAGGAATACGCAGATTTAAAGTGAAGTCCGTAATTCACTTTCTAATGATCATGATCTTTTCCTCAAAGAAGTTCATGAATTTATTACTGCTGAAGTGAAAGCCATCCTCACTTGGGGAATGCTGCTTTTTAGTTAGCTCTGCGACAGTATCAAAAATACATTTTGGATTGTTCTTATTTTCCTCAATTAAGTTGGAAAAATAGGATGATCGAGCAGCAGTGAGGGCTCTTCGAAACTGCACGGTACTGTCTTTCCAAGCTAGTCGGAAGACTTCAAGTTGTGTGACGCAATTTCCGTTCCAATTTTCTGGAAGCTTGCTTCAGAGCTCGGGTATTTTCTGTATAACAGGGAGCTAGTTTCTTATGACAAATGTTTTTAGGGGTGCAACTGCATCTAGGGTATTGCGCAAGGTTAAATAGGGTTCCTCAGTTAGGTGGTTAACTCATTTTTGTCCTCTGACCTCCTTGGGTAGGCAGAGGGAGACTGGAAGGGCATCAAGGAATCTTTGTGTTGTCTGAGAATTTATAGCACAACTTTTGATTGGTTGGGGTCTGAGCAGATTATTTGTTGCGATAGCAAATGCAATAAAATGGTGGTCCGATAGTCCAGGATTATGAGGAAAAACATTAAGATCCACAACATTTATTCCATGGGACAGAACTAGGTCCAGAGTATGACGGTGACAGTGAGTAGGTCCAGAGACATGTTGGACAAAACCCACTGAGTCGATGATGGCTCCGAAAGCCTTTTGGAGTGGGTCTGTAGACCTTTCCATGTGAATATTAAAGTCACCAAAAATTTGAATATCATCTGCTATGACTACAAGCTCCGATAGGAATTCAGGGAACTAAGTGAGGAACGCTGTATATGGCCCAGGAGGCCTGTAAACAGTAGCTATAAAAATTGATTGAGTAGGCTGCATAGATTTCATGACTAGAAGCTCAAAAGACAAAAACTACAATTTTTTTGTAAATTGAAATTTGCTATCGTAAATGTTAGCAACACCTCCGCCTTTGCGGGATGCACGGGGGATATGGTCACTAGTGTAACCAGGAGGTGAGGCCTCATTTAACACAGTAAATTCATCAGGCTTAAACCATGTTTCAGTCAAGCCAATCAAATCAAGCTTATGATCAGTGATTCGTTCATTGACAATAACTGCCTGAGGAATCTAACATTAAGTAGCCCTATTTTGAGATGTGAGGTATCACAAACCCTTTCAATAATGGCAGGAATGGAGGAGGTTTTATCCTAGTGAGATTGCTAAGGCGAACACCGCCATGTTTAGTTTTCCCAACCTAGGTCGAGGCACAGACACGGTCTAAATTGGGATAGCTGAGCTGACGACACTGACTGTGCTAGTGGCAGACTCCACTAAGCTGGCAGGCTGGCTACCAGCCTGCTGCCTGGCCTGCACCCTATTTCATTGTGGAGCTAGAGAAGTTAGAGCCCTGTCTATGTTGGTAGATAAGATAAGAGCACCCCTCCAGCTAGGATGGAGTCCGTCACTCCTCAACAGGCCAGGCTTGGTCCTGTTTGTGGGTGAGTCCCAAAAAGAGGGCCAATTATCTACAAATTCTATCTTTTGGGAGGAGCAGAAAACAGTTTTCAACCAGCGATTGAGTTGTGAGACTTTGCTGTAGAGCTCATCACTCCCCCTAATTGGGAGGAGGCCAGAGACAATTACTCGATGCCGACACATCTTTCTAGCTGATTTACACACTGAAGCTATGTTGCGCTTGGTGACCTCTGACTGTTTCATCCAAACATCGTTGGTGCCGACGTGGATAACAATATCTCTATACTCGCCGGTTTTACCTTTAGCCAGCACCATCTTCAGATTAGCCTTAAAGGCCTGATTGGTGGAGTGCTGCAGACATGGTTGTCCTTCTGGAAGGTTCTCCCATCTCCACAGAGGAACTCTGGAGCTCTGTCAGAGTGACCATTGGGTTCTTGGTCACCTCCCTGACCAAGGCCGTTTTCCTCTGTTTATTCAGTTTGGCCGGGCAGCAAGCTCTAGGAAGATTTTTGGTGGTTCCAAACTTCTTTCATTTAAGAATGATGGAGGCCACTGTGTTCTTGGGGACCTTCAATGCTGCAGACATTTCTTGGTACCCTTCCCCAGATCTCGACATAATCCTGTCTCGGAGCTCTACGGACAATTCCTTTGACCTCATGACTTGGTTTTTGCTCTGACATGCACTGTCAACTGTGGGACCTTATATAGACAGATGTTTGCCTTTCGAAATCATGTCCAATCAATTGAATTTACCACAGGTAGTCTCCAATCAAGTTGTAGAAACATCTCAAGGATTACCAATGGAAACAGGATGCACATGAGCATCATTTCGAGTCTCATAGCAATGGGTCTGAATACTTGTGTAAATAAGGTTTGTTTTTTTATTTTTAATACATTTGCAAAAATGTAGTTGCTTAGTTATTATGGGTTATTGTTTGTAGCTTGATGAGGGAAAAAAATGTTTAATCAATTTTAGACTAAGGCTGTAATGTAACAAAATGTGAAAAAGTCAATGGGTCTGAATACTTTCCGAATGCTCCTTATGTAACTCTAAATTGGATGAGGTAATTTTATACATGGGCAAGTAGAATTAGGGTTCTATTCAAGCCGTATCACGGAAATCCAGCGTTACAGCATGAAATAACTTCAAAGGCAATGTTCCCGCGTCAGCAGAGACTGCATTTACGGCAGACACTACCGATGATGGTTCAATAGGAAACTACCATTCAATCAGTAACGTTTCATCGATACAGACTGAATAGAGCCCTTAGTTCTTATGCTACTGTTGTGACTTTTTTATTGGAACAAAAATATGTATTATCAAATCCAAACTAATGGATGATTTATATTGCTTTAATGTCTTTGAAGCAGTGCGTTTGAAGAGTCATGTAAAATTAACAGAGATGAGACGAAATTAGTGAAGGAGGGTATTTTCTTTCATTATCACAGACATGCTGATTCAGAGGAGAGGAGACCATTCTCTTGTGTCCTTAGGCGCCACAGGGCAGTATGCTGCCAACGGACACCTTCTCCCATTTACATCTCCTCAGTTCTGCCTCACACTCGCTCAGCATATGGGTAGCACTGTCAGCCTCAGCCCCCAGACGGATACACAGACTCAACCCTGTCCTCAAAGCGACACCTGTTTGTTAGTCCTGTTAGAAGGAGACAAGGAAAATAGGACAAGGAAAATGTCCTTGAGATCTGGTGCAGTTTGTACACACACACACACACACACACACACACACACACACACACACACACACACACACACACACACACACACACACACACACACACACACACACACACACACACACACATATGGGAACACCAACACACACATATGCACACATGCTCATTTGCACGCGGTTGCCCATGTAAGTACACACACAAAAAACCTGAGGTGTTGAGTTGTACCATCACAGGTCTCCCACAGCTGGCAGTCACTCAGTGCAGGGTGAAGTTGTGTGGGTTGGCCACTGGCAGGCGCTGTCCTCTGTCAAGTTGTAGTACACTGCAGGGCGTGTATCTCGCACACGCTCAGTCTGTCTTTCTGACCCCTCAGAGTTGGTGGCACACACTTCTTGAGATGATCTGGACAAAAGAGCAACATGAAAACCTGAAACCGCTGAAATTAGGTCAGTTTTGTGTTTCCTCTCCTGGTGGTCAAGATGTGAACTTGGAGGCTGAGCTGATCTTATATCTGTGTCTAAGGAAATATTATAGAATTTATCATAGCTCCTAGTTAGAATATGCAGTCAAAAGGTGCCAAAAAGGTTGGTAAAAACGTACGCGCAATCTTAAGACAGTTTCTCCCATGGTTTGCATTGCACTGTTGGGTCATCAAGGGGATTGAGCGTTTTGGGTGCAGAATTCATAAAGGAAAGAAGGGAAAAAAATACCATATTTAATCTGAATTATCCGAGGGGAGAGAATACCATCAGGTAATAGTTGCAGAATGGATACATCTCCAGATTGGTGGAACTGGGTATGGTGTTTGTGAAATGCAGCTGAATCAAGGTAATCTACCCTGGTGATGCTATGTGATGGTATTGGGGTCCGGTGACCCAGAGGATCTCTGTGTCTCCCCTCAGGTTAGGACAGAGGGATCATATCTCCTATGCCATAGGTGGGCTTGCAGTGGGAGCCTGTGACAGCATTTTGAAGGGATGGGACATGACACCTGGAGCATGGCAAAAGATGAGGGAACAATCATAATGATGTTGTGTTGTGTGTGTGTGTGTGTGTGTGTGTGTGTGTGTGTGTGTGTGTGTGTGTGTGTGTGTGTGTGTGTGTGTGTGTGTGTGTGTGTGTGTGTGTGTGTGTGTGTGTGTGTGTGTGTGTGTGTGTGTGTGTGTGTGTGTGTGTGTGTGTGTGTGTGTGTGTGTGTGTGTGTGTGTGTGTGTGTGTGTGTGTGTGTGTGTGTGTGTGTGTGTGTGTGTGTGTGTGTGTGTGTGTGTGTGTGTGTGTGTGTGTGTGTGTGTGTGTGTGTAATGTGTGTGTGTGTGTGTGTGTGTGTGTGTGTGTGTGTGTGTGTGTGTGTGTGTGTGTGTGTGTGTGTGTGTGTGTGTGTGTGTGTGTGTGTGTGTGTGTGTGTGTGTGTGTGTGTGTGTGTGTGTGTGTGTGTGTGTGTGTGTGTGTGTGTGTGTGTGTGTGTGTGTGTGTGTGTGTGTGTGTGTGTGTGTGTGTGTGTGTGTGTGTGTGTGTGTGTGTGTGTGTGTGTGTGATTCTCATTCCAACCAGATGGCAACCCTCCGTACAGGTGTATTAAACCTTACTGTCCACCATATACATCTTTTGGATCCTGAGTTTAACAGCACAAATTATGGTCAAACACAGTCAAACCATTTCCAGATTGTGATATCTACTAATGTAGGAACTTACAACAACTGCATTATAATAAAAAGACTGAAACGATGACATGGTAGACTAGGGTGTTGTACAAGCCTCTGGAGCCAGCCCAGTGCAAATACATGGTGATTAGTTCATCCACAGTTGTGTTAGTGCGAGTTTAGAACAAACGTCTATATGCCCTGTAGCTTTGCTTTATCTTGGCCAGGTCGCAGTTGTAAATGAGAACTTGTTCTCAACTAGCTTACCTGATTAAATAAAGGTGAAAAAATCAAATCAAATGAAATGAAAAGCTCTCCAGCAGCAGCACTGAAGGAAACAGGCAGTAGTATAGTGGCTGTCTGTCCATCTCTTCTTACCACGACAGTCATTAGGGAGAGGAGGTGTGCTTCCACAGGTCTCTCGAGGTGAGAGGGTCAGGGCAAAGCACTGAGGCTCCATGGTCCTGGAAGTACACAAACCAACAGGCGGACACCAAACAGACGTTCAGTAAGGTAACAGCAGGGTAATATGAAGGCTGAATTAATAGAAGACAGCAATGTGTTGCTCCTGCTATGCTTTTCCAACACTGTCTTTGCTTGCCTGATTAGCACTTCGGCCTGCAGAAGTACTTTGTGAAAGGAGCTATGTATATAGTCCATGCCATGTTTTTGTTGTGTTGTGTTCATGTATAAAGTCTTATCACTGAAGTCAACAGAAGCTGCAATGATTCTGACAGGATGTATTGCATGTCTCAGTTGCTATGGCAGCCTGCCGTCACCCTGGCCTCCCCGTTGCAGTGATGGCAGCCTCTCTGAGGGGCATGAGTACTGCATGTGCGGGTTCGTGACCTCTGACTTACAGAGCAATAAGTCCAGCCAGACCAGCAAGACCAGCTGCCATGGATCACCCCTGAAGGAGGGAGGGAGGGAAATAATGGTTGAATGTAGGGTTGTGGTGAACGAAACAAGGAGAGTGAAAGGGACAGGAAGGATGGAGAGAGAGGTTATGCATATATCTGTATGTTCAGTATGTCTGAAAGCACCCAGATATAAATACACAAATACCATCATCTGGAGTATCCACACGACATGTAAAATGTAACCTACCCTCTACCTCCTACCCCTTCTCACAGGCCAGTCTGTACCAGGTTTAAAGATGTATTTACACTCATTCCCCTCTATCACCACCAGGCTGTTGTTCCTGCAGGGCTGGCTGAAGCAAGGCTGCCTTTCATTCAGGTACTGCTCTATGGCTGTCTTCAAATGGAGCCTATTCACCCCAGCACACTGCACCTCCTTTACCAGCGCATACAGAGGCCTCATCTGGAAACATGCACACCACACACAACATGGGACGAGTAATATAGCAAGCGTTTTCCCCAGCTTTTTTTACTCTACCTTTGTATGTAATCAAGCAATGATGCCAATAATCTCCCCAACAAACCGAAAACATTCCCAGAACATTAGCTAAGATCCCCATTAAGTTCACTAAAATGTTGTGCACAACATCTGTAACAGCCGCCACAGAACATTCCACAAAAGCTCTTATTAGGTTTCCAGGTAATAACACAATGTACCAGTAATGTTTTCCCAGCAAACCAAAATGGTTTCTGTGAAAGTTCCCAGAACATTTGTTAGGTTGTGGCAAATGTTCTCATAACACAAAAACTGTCCAGTAGTGCTGATGATTATACAAGGTTTGTATGAAACATTCTGCTGATGTTGCAAGACTGTCCCCAGAACACATTTAGTCTGTTCTTTAAAGGTTCCCAGAATGTTTAATTAGGTTGTGGGAACAGTCTGGTGGGAACATTGTAGGGACATCACAAAAGGTGTTCCCTAAACACACAAAAAAACGGTCCAGTTGTGCGGCTGATTATACAATGTTTCTTCTAGGGTGTAAAAAACATTCACTTGATGTTGCAAGAACGCTCCCAGAACACATTTACACTTTTTTGGTTACTACACGATTGCATATGTGTTATTTCATAGTTTTGATGGCTTTCTCTATTCTACTTGAATGTAGAAAATAGTGCAAATAATAAAAACCCTGGAATGAGTAGTTGTGTCCAAACTTTTTACTGGTACTGTAGGTAGGGATAAAGTCGATAGCCCAACTGTGGTTAGTCCAACGTCATCATCCTGTTGCTCTCTGATAGCCATTGAACTCTACCGTGCAAATATACCATGTGTTATAGGGAAATAATTCACTCTCTAGAATCCCCTTCAAGACAGTCAGAAACAAGTATTCAACAATACCATGGTATAAATACAGGGATTCCAATGCAGTAGACACTTTAGCTGCAGCTCATACAGTTACACTACATGTAACTTTCACCATTACTTTGGTGTCCAGCCAAAGAATCAAACTAGACTATATAAAGGTGGTTTCCAAGGACGTCAAAAAGCTCTGATGGCCATTATTAAACCATTATTATATACTTAGTTTTTTTTAGTCTTGTTCACCATCTGTTGTGGGGCACCATGCTCCAACTCACTGCCATTGGGGCCAGCAGTGTAACCAACAGAGATGACATGTTCTAGCCATGGCACTCTGTTACTCCCACTACTACTGTATGTCACTAGAATGATACGTCTGAGGTGTCTATATTAGGACAGCCTCTGTCTCAGCTGGAGCTGATCCAGTCTCAGCAGGAGTTCTGTTTCTCCCCATCACACCCATCTGTTTCTCTGTTTCTTAGTCGATGCTGAGTAAGGCGTGGAAGAGTTCGCACAGAGTCCCCTCAGACAGGTAATGGGTTTCAAACCTTTTCACCACTGTCCTATAGCTGGCGTAGTCGTACATGGTGGGGAAGGTGGCCTTCCAGAACCTTCTCAGACATAGAACGGTATCCTCTGGCATTGTTATGGAACTGAGCCAACTCCACGTCGTTCTTTACCACCAATAGGTGGTTCTTCTATGCATCAAAAAAACAAGTGTCACAATAGGCTAATTTTAACAGTTTTCAAAAATGTAATTATCATCTCTGGAAGAAGAGAGGTGTGAGAGGAGAAAACAATGAATATCAAGTAAATAGTGGGAAATGAAATAAAACATAACCCTTGGTAGAAGTAGACCTGTCACCATCGTCGTAAGGAGCCGACCAAAATGCAGCGTGGTATGTGGTCTTTCTGTAGCTCAGTTGGTAGAGCATGGCGCTTGTAACGCCAGGGTAGTGGGTTCGATTCCCGGGACCACCCATACGTAGAATGTATGCACACATGACTGTAAGTCGCTTTGGATAAAAGCGTCTGCTAAATGGCATATTATTATTATTATTATTATATTTATGTGTTCATGATGATTTTTTTATTAAAGAAAGCACTGAACACTGAATACAAACTATACAAAACAATAAACGAATAACGACCGTGAAGCTATAATGAGAACTGTGCTGACACAAGCAACAAACATAGACAATCACCCACACACAAACAGTGAAACCCAGGCTACCTTAGTATGATTCTCAATTAGGGACAACTAATGACACCTGCCTCTGATTGAGAACCATACTAGGCCGAAACATAGAAATCCCAAAATCGTAGAAAAACAAACATAGACTGCCCACCCCAACTCATGCCCTGACCATACTAAATAACGACAAAACAAAGGAAATAAAGGTCAGAACGTGACAAGACCACTATAATACAGGTCAGGTCACTCTTGACACCCCTCTCCACTCCACTTCGCTGAAAAACATTTTAGCGTAATTTTCCTTCAATTCTACACATTTTGCCATAGGACATACAGAAAATGTTGCAGTTTTAAAGCAAATCTAAACAAAACACATCACTGAGTACCACTCTCCATATTTTCAAGAATGGTGGTGACTGCATGATGTTAGGGGTATGCTTGTCATCTTCAAGGACTAGGGAGTTTGATAAGATACAAAGAAGCGGAAGAGAGCTAAGAACAGGCAAAATCCTAGAGGAACACCTGGTTCAGTTTGCTTTCCAAAAGTCATTGGAAGACAAATTCACCATTCAGCAGGACAATAACCTTAAACATAAGGCCAAATATACACTTGAGTTGCTTACCGAGATGACATTGATGTTCCTGAGCGGCCTAATTATAGTTTTGACTTAAATCTGGTTGAAAAGCTGACAAGACTTTAAAATGGTTGTCTAGCAATGATCAACAGCCAACTTGACAGAGCTTGAAGAATTTTGTGCAAATGTTGTACAATCCAGTTGTGCAAAGCTCTTAGAGACTTACCCAGAAATACTCACAGCTTAATCACGGCCTAATGTTATTCTAACATGTTTTGACTCAGCGGTGTGAATACTTATGTACATGAGATATTTCTGTAATACATTGTTCAATAAATGTGCAACAATTTCTAAAAACATGTTTTCACTTTGTTACTATGGGGTATTATGTGGGTTGGTGAGGAAAACAATCTATTTAATCCATTTTCAATTTAGGCTGTAACACAAAAAAAAATTGTATGAATACTTTCTGAAGGTACTGTATACCACAACATTGGTTGCCATTCATGAATCAAAGCATGAGTTTAGTGGAGCTCATGGTCATGACTTCTGATGATTGGTTTGGTTCCTTACCTGTGTTTTAGTGCAGCCGTCACACTCTGACCACTTGCCATATGATCCCCAGTGGCAATGCGCCGTTTCCACACAATTATTGGGTGAGAGGAGAGGAGAGGAGAGGAGAGGAGAGGAGAGGAGAGGAATGCTGCGGTTAAATTCTATACTCTTTCAAAAAGACTGAGTCTAAGGATTCTATCAGAACCATGCTAGCCGACACCCACAGTGGTTGTTTTTTGGCTGTGTCGGAGGAGCTCCGTGTGTTCGTTTATCACGGACACACCCGATTTATAATCTGACAAGTCCCATGCAGCCGCTTCAGAAGTTCAAACACTGGAATGCCTGTTCTAATTGTCTTCAATTCAATGACCTGTCACTGTCCCAAGCTATAACCCCCCCATCCAAATTAACATCAAAACATGCACGAGCCTGCACTTTCTAACTCCGTTTTGATAGTAATGAAGGGGACGGTTTTTAACGTGGATAATAATGAAGGGAGTGGTTTGTAAGGTGGATAATAATGAAGGGAGTGGTTTGTAAGGTGGATAATAATGAAGGGAGTGGTTTGTAATGTGGATAATAATGAAGGGAGTGGATTGTAACGTGGATAATAATGAAGGGAGTGGTTTGTAACGTGGATAATAATGAAGGGAGTGGTTTGTAACGTGGATAATAATGAAGGGAGTGGTTTGTAAGGTGGATAATAATGAAGGGTTTGTAGTGGTTTGTAATGTGGATAATAATGAAGGGAGTGGTTTGTAAGGTGGATAATAATGAAGGGAGTGGTTTGAAGGGAGTGGTTTGTAATGTGGATAATAATGAAGGGAGTGGTTTGTAACGTGGATAATAATGAAGGGAGTGGTTTGTAAGGTGGATAATAATGAAGGGAGTGGTTTGTAAGGTGGATAATAATGAAGGGAGTGGTTTGTAACGTGGATAATAATGAAGGGAGTGGTTTGTAACGTGGATAATAATGAAGGGAGTGGTTTGTAACGTGGATAATAATGAAGGGAGTGGTTTGTAACGTGGATAATAATGAAGGGAGTGGTTTGTAATGTGGATAATAAGGAAGGGAGTGGTTTGTAACGTGGATAATAATGAAGGGAGTGGTTTGTAACGTGGATCATAATGAAGGGAACGGTTTGTAACGTGGATCATAATGAAGGGAGTGGTTTGTAACGTGGATCATAATGAAGGGAGTGGTTTGTAACGTGGATAATAATGAAGGGAGTGGTTTGTAATGTGGATAATAATGAAGGGTGGTTTGTAACGTGGATAATAATGAAGGGAGTGGTTTGTAACGTGGATCATAATGAAGGGAACGGTTTGTAATGTGGATAATAATGAAGGGAGTGGTTTGTAACGTGGATCATAATGAAGGGAGTGGTTTGTAACGTGGATAATAATGAAGGGAGTGGTTTGTAATGTGGATAATAATGAAGGTAATGGTTTGTAATGTGGATAATAATGAAGGGAGTGGTTTGTAACGTGGATAATAATGAAGGGAGTGGTTTGTAACGTGGATAATAATGAAGTTTTGTAACGTGGATAATAATGAAGGGAGTGGTTTGTAACGTGGATAATAATGAAGGGAGTGGTTTGTAACGTGGGATAATAATGAAGGGAACGGTTTGTAACGTGGATCATAATGAAGGGAGTGGTTTGTAACGTGGATAATAATGAAGGGAGTGGTTTGTAACGTGGATAATAATGAAGGGAGTGGTTTGTAATGTGGATAATAATGAAGGGAACGGTTTGTAACGTGGATAATAAGGAAGGGAGTGGTTTGTAATGTGGATAATAATGAAAGGAACGGTTTGTAACGTGGATCATAATGAAGGGAGTGGTTTGTAACGTGGATAATAATGAAGGGAGTGGTTTGTAACGTGGATAATAATGAAGGGAGTGGTTTGTAATGTGGATAATAATGAAGGGAACGGTTTGTAACGTGGATAATAATGAAGGGAGCGGTTTGTAATGTGGATAATAATGAAGGAACGGTTTGTAACGTGGATAATAATGAAGGGAGTGGTTTGTAACGTGGATCATAATGAAGGGAGTGGTTTGTAACGTGGATAATAATGAAGGGAGTGGTTTGTAATGTGGATAATAATGAAGGGAACGGTTTGTAACGTGGATAATAAGGAAGGGAGTGGTTTGTAATGGATAATAATGAAGGGAGTGGTTTGTAACGTGGATAATAATGAAGGGAGTGGTTTGTAACGTGGATAATAATGAAGGGAGTGGTTTGTAACGTGGATAATAATGAAGGGAGTGGTTTGTAACGTGGATAATAATGAAGGGAGTGGTTTGTAACGTGGATAATAATGAAGGGAGTGGTTTGTAACGTGGATAATAATGAAGGGAGTGGTTTGTAACGTGGATAATAATGAAGGGAGTGGTTTGTAACGTGGATAAATGAAGGGAGTGGTTTGTAAGGTGGATAATAATGAAGGGAACGGTTTGTAACGTGGGATAATAATGAAGGGAGTGGTTTGTAACGTGGATAATAATGAAGGGAGTGGTTTGTAACGTGGATCATAATGAAGGGAGTGGTTTGTAACGTGGATAATAATGAAGGGAGTCATTTGTAACGTGGATCATAATGAAGGGAGTGGTTTGTAACGTGGATCATAATGAAGGGAGTGGTTTGTAAGGTGGATAATAATGAAGGGAGTGGTTTGTGAAGGGAGTGGTTTGTGGATAATAATGAAGGGAGTGGTTTGTAACGTGGATAATAATGAAGGGAGTGGTTTGTAACGTGGATAATAATGAAGGGAGTGGTTTGTAACGTGGATAATAATGAAGGGAGTGGTTTGTAACGTGGATAATAATGAAGGGAGTGGATTGTAACGTGGATAATAATGAAGGGAGTGGATTGTAACGTGGATAATAATGAAGGGAGTGGTTTGTAACGTGGATAATAATGTAGGGAGTGGTTTGTAACGTGGTGGATAATAATGAAGGGAGTGGTTTGTAACGTGGATAATAATGAAGGGAGTAGTTTGTAACGTGGATAATAATGAAGGGAGTGGTTTGTAATGTGGATAATAATGAAGGGAACGGTTTGTAACGTGGATAATAATGAAGGGAGCGGTTTGTAATGTGGATAATAATGAAGGGAGTGGTTTGTAACGTGGATCATAATGAAGGGAGCGGTTTGTAACGTGGATCATAATGAAGGGAGCGGTTTGTAATGTGGATAATAATGAAGGGAACGGTTTGTAACGTGGATCATAATGAAGGGAGTGGTTTGTAACGTGGATCATAATGAAGGGAGTGGTTTGTAACGTGGATAATAATGAAGGGAGTGGTTTGTAATGTGGATAATAATGAAGGGAGTGGTTTGTAACGTGGATAATAATGAAGGGAGTGGTTTGTAATGTGGATAATAATGAAGGGAACGGTTTGTAACGTGGATAATAATGAAGGGAGTGGTTTGTAACGTGGATCATAATGAAGGGAGTGGTTTGTAACGTGGATAATAATGAAGGGAGTGGTTTGTAATGTGGATAATAATGAAGGGAACGGTTTGTAACGTGGATAATAAGGAAGGGAGCGGTTTGTAATGTGGATAATAATGAAGGGAACGGTTTGTAACGTGGATAATAATGAAGGGAGTGGTTTGTAACGTGGATAATAATGAAGGGAGTGGTTTGTAACGTGGATAATAATGAAGGGAATGGTTTGTAACGTGGATAATAATGAAGGGAGTGGTTTGTAACGTGGATAATAATGAAGGGAGTGGTCTGTAACGTGGATAATAATGAAGGGAGTGGTTTGTAACGTGGATAATAATGAAGGGAGTGGTTTGTAACGTGGATAATAATGAAGGGATCGGTTTGTAGCGTGGATAATAATGAAGGGAGTGGTTTGTAAGGTGGATAATAATGAAGGGAACGGTTTGTAACGTGGATAATAATGAAGGGAGTGGTTTGTAACGTGGATAATAATGAAGGGAGTGGTTTGTAACGTGGATAATAATGAAGGGAGTCGTTTGTAACGTGGATCATAATGAAGGGAGTGGTTTGTAACGTGGTGGATAATAATGTAGGGAGTGGTTTGTAACGTGGTGGATAATAATGAAGGGAGTGGTTTGTAACATGGATAATAATGTAGGGAGTGGTTTGTAACGTGGATCATAATGAAGGGAGTGGTTTGTAACGTGTATCATAATGAAGGGAGTGGTTTGTAACGTGGATAATAATGAAGGGAGTGGTTTGTAATGTGGATAATAATGAAGGGAACGGTTTGTAACGTGGATAATAATGAAGGGAGTGGTTTGTAACGTGGATCATAATGAAGGGAGTGGTTTGTAACGTGGATAATAATGAAGGGAGTGGTTTGTAACGTGGATAATAATGAAGGGAGTGGTTTGTAACGGATAATAATGAAGGGAATGGTTTGTAACGTGGATAATAATGAAGGGAGTGGTTTGTAACGTGGATAATAATGAAGGGAGTGGTCTGTAACGTGGATAATAATGAAGGGAGTGGTTTGTAACGTGGATAATAATGAAGGGAGTGGTTTGTAACGTGGATAATAATGAAGGGATCGGTTTGTAGCGTGGATAATAATGAAGGGAGTGGTTTGTAAGGTGGATAATAATGAAGGGAACGGTTTGTAACGTGGATAATAATGAAGGGAGTGGTTTGTAACGTGGATAATAATGAAGGGAGTGGTTTGTAACGTGGATCATAATGAAGGGAGTGGTTTGTAACGTGGATAATAATGAAGGGAGAGGTTTGTAATGTGGATAATAATGAAGGGAACGGTTTGTAACGTGGATCATAATGAAGGGAGTGGTTTGTAACGTGGAAGGGAGTGGATAATAATGTAGGGAGTGGTTTGTAACGTGGTGGATAATAATGAAGGGAGTGGTTTGTAACATGGATAATAATGAAGGGAGTGGTTTGTAACGTGGATCATAATGAAGGGAGTGGTTTGTAACGTGGATAATAATGAAGGGAGTGGTTTGTAACGTGGATAATAATGAAGGGAGTGGTTTGTAACGTGGATAATAATGAAGGGAGTGGTTTGTAACGTGGTGGATAATAATGAAGGGAGTGGTTTGTAACATGGATAATAATGGATAGGGAGTGGTTTGTAACGTGAAGGGAGTGGTTTGTATAATGAAGGGAGTGAAGGGAAGTGGTTTGTAACGTGGATAATAATGAAGGGAGTGGTTTGTAACGTGGATAATAATGAAGGGAGTGGTTTGTAACGTGGATAATAATGAAGGGAGTGGTTTGTAAGGTGGATAATAATGAAGGGAGTGGTTTGTAACGTGGATAATAATGAAGGGAGTGGTTTGTAATATAATAATGAAGGGAGTGGTTTGTAACGTGGATAATAATGAAGGGAGTGGTTTGTAACGTGGATCATAATGAAGGGAGTGGTTTGTAACGTGGATCATAATGAAGGGAGTGGTTTGTAAGGTGGATAATAATGAAGGGAGTGGTTTGTAACGTGGATAATAATGAAGGGAGTGGTTTGTAACGTGGATAATAATGAAGGAGTGGTTTGTAACGTGGATAATAATGAAGGGAGTGGTTTGTAACGTGGATAATAATGAAGGGAGTGGTTTGTAATGTGGATAATAATGAAGGGAGTGGTTTGTAACGTGGATAATAATGAAGGGAACGGTTTGTAACGTGGATAATAATGAAGGGAGTGGTTTGTAACGTGGATCATAATGAAGGGAGTGGTTTGTAACGTGGATAATAATGAAGGGAGTGGTTTGTAATGTGGATAATAATGAAGGGAACGGTTTGTAACGTGGATAATAAGGAAGGGAGCGGTTTGTAATGTGGATAATAATGAAGGGAACGGTTTGTAACGTGGATAATAATGAAGGGAGTGGTTTGTAACCTGGATAATAATGAAGGGAGTGGTTTGTAACGTGGATAATAATGAAGGGTTTGTAACATGTGGTTTGTAACGTGGATAATAATGAAGGGAGTGGTTTGTAACGTGGATAATAATGAAGGGAGTGGTTTGTAACGTGGATAATAATGAAGGGAGTGGTTTGTAACGTGGATAATAATGAAGGGATCGGTTTGTAGCGTGGATAATGAAGGGAGTGGTTTGTAAGGTGGATAATAATGAAGGGAACGGTTTGTAACGTGGATAATAATGAAGGGAGTGGTTTGTAACGTGGATAATAATGAAGGGAGTGGTTTGTAACGTGGATCATAATGAAGGGAGTGGTTTGTAACGTGGATAATAATGAAGGGAGTCATTTGTAACGTGGATCATAATGAAGGGAGTGGTTTGTAACGTGGATCATAATGAAGGGAGTGGTTTGTAAGGTGGATAATAATGAAGGGAGTGGTTTGTAACGTGGATAATAATGAAGGGAGTGGTTTGTAACGTGGATAATAATGAAGGGAGTGGTTTGTAACGTGGATAATAATGAAGGGAGTGGTTTGTAACGTGGATAATAATGAAGGGAGTGGTTTGTAACGTGGATAATAATGAAGGGAGTGGTTTGTAACGTGGATAATAATGAAGGGAGTGGTTTGTAACGTGGATAATAATGAAGGGAGTGGTTTGTAACGTGGATAATAATGAAGGGAGTGGTTTGTAACGTGGTAATAATGAAGGGATAATAATGAAGGGAGTGGTTTGTAACGTGGATAATAATGAAGGGAGTAGTTTGTAACGTGGATAATAATGAAGGGAGTGGTTTGTAATGTGGATAATAATGAAGGGAGGGTTTGTAACGTGGATAATAATGAAGGGAGTGGTTTGTAATGTGGATAATAATGAAGGGAGTGGTTTGTAACGTGGATCATAATGAAGGGAGTGGTTTGTAACGTGGATCATAATGAAGGGAGCGGTTTGTAATGTGGATAATAATGAAGGGAACGGTTTGTAACGTGGATAATAATGAAGGGAGTGGTTTGTAACGTGGATCATAATGAAGGGAGTGGTTTGTAACGTGGATAATAATGAAGGGAGTGGTTTGTAATGTGGATAATAATGAAGGGAACGGTTTGTAACGTGGATAATAAGGAAGGGAGCGGTTTGTAATGTGGATAATAATGAAGGGAACGGTTTGTAACGTGGATCATAATGAAGGGAGTGGTTTGTAACGTGGATCATAATGAAGGGAGTGGTTTGTAACGTGGATAATAATGAAGGGAGTGGTTTGTAATGTGGATAATAATGAAGGGAACGGTTTGTAACGTGGATAATAAGGAAGGGAGCGGTTTGTAATGTGGATAATAATGAAGGGAGTGGTTTGTAACGTGGATAATAATGAAGGGAGTGGTTTGTAACCTGGATAATAATGAAGGGAGTGGTTTGTAACGTGGATAATAATGAAGGGAATGGTTTGTAACGTGGATAATAATGAAGGGAGTGGTTTGTAACGTGGATAATAATGAAGGGAGTGGTTTGTAACGTGGATAATAATGAAGGGAGTGGTTTGTAACGTGGATAATAATGAAGGGAGTGGTTTGTAACGTGGATAATAATGAAGGGAGTGGTTTGTAACGGTTTGAAGGGAGTGGTTTGTAACGTGGATAATAATGAAGGGAGTGGTTTGTAACGTGGATAATAATGAAGGGAGTGGTTTGTAACGTGGATCATAATGAAGGGAGTGGTTTGTAACGTGGATAATAATGAAGGGAGAGGTTTGTAATGTGGATAATAATGAAGGGAACGGTTTGTAACGTGGATCATAATGAAGGGAGTGGTTTGTAACGTGTATCATAATGAAGGGAGTGGTTTGTAACGTGGATAATAATGAAGGGAGTGGTTTGTAATGTGGATAATAATGAAGGGAACGGTTTGTAACGTGGATAATAATGAAGGGAGTGGTTTGTAACGTGGATCATAATGAAGGGAGTGGTTTGTAACGTGGATAATAATGAAGGGAGTGGTTTGTAATGTGGATAATAATGAAGGGAACGGTTTGTAACGTGGATAATAAGGAAGGGAGTGGTTTGTAATGTGGATAATAATGAAGGGAGTGGTTTGTAACGTGGATAATAATGAAGGGAGTGGTTTGTAACGTGGATAATAATGAAGGGAGTGGTTTGTAACGTGGATAATAATGAAGGGAATGGTTTGTAACGTGGATAATAATGAAGGGAGTGGTTTGTAACGTGGATAATAATGAAGGGAGTGGTCTGTAACGTGGATAATAATGAAGGGAGTGGTTTGTAACGTGGATAATAATGAAGGGAGTGGTTTGTAACGTGGATAATAATGAAGGGATGGTTTGTAACGTGGATAATAATGAAGGGAGTGGTTTGTAAGGTGGATAATAATGAAGGGAGTGGTTTGTAAGGTGGATAATAATGAAGGGAACGGTTTGTAACGTGGATAATAATGAAGGGAGTGGTTTGTAACGTGGATAATAATGAAGGGAGTGGTTTGTAACGTGGATCATAATGAAGGGAGTGGTTTGTAACGTGGATAATAATGAAGGGAGTCGTTTGTAACGTGGATCATAATGAAGGGAGTGGTTTGTAACGTGGTGGATAATAATGTAGGGAGTGGTTTGTAACGTGGTGGATAATAATGAAGGGAGTGGTTTGTAACATGGATAATAATGTAGGGAGTGGTTTGTAACGTGGATCATAATGAAGGGAGTGGTTTGTAACGTGGATAATAATGAAGGGAGTCGTTTGTAACGTGGATCATAATGAAGGGAGTGGTTTGTAACGTGGTGGATAATAATGTAGGGAGTGGTTTGTAACGTGGTGGATAATAATGAAGGGAGTGGTTTGTAACATGGATAATAATGTAGGGAGTGGTTTGTAACGTGGTGGATAATAATGAAGGGAGTGGTTTGTAACGTGGATAATAATGAAGGGAGTAGTTTGTAACGTGGATAATAATGAAGGGAGTGGTTTGTAACGTGGATCATAATGAAGTGAGTGGTTTGTAACGTGGATAATAATGAAGGGAGTGGTTTGTAAGGTGGATAATAATGAAGGGAGTGGTTTGTAAGGTGGATAATAATGAAGGGAGTGGTTTGTAACGTGGATAATAATGAAGGGAGTCGTTTGTAACGTGGATCATAATGAAGGGAGTGGTTTGTAACGTGGATCATAATGAAGGGAGTGGTTTGTAAGGTGGATAATAATGAAGGGAGTGGTTTGTAACGTGGATAATAATGAAGGGAGTGGTTTGTAACGTGGATAATAATGAAGGGAGTGGTTTGTAACGTGGATAATAATGAAGGGAGTGGTTTGTAACGTGGATAATAATGAAGGGAGTGGTTTGTAACGTGGATAATAATGAAGGGAGTGGTTTGTAACGTGGATAATAATGAAGGGAGTGGATTGTAACGTGGATAATAATGAAGGGAGTGGTTTGTAACGTGGATAATAATGAAGGGAGTGGTTTGTAACGTGGTGGATAATAATGAAGGGAGTGGTTTGTAACGTGGATAATAATGAAGGGAGTGGTTTGTAACGTGGATAATAATGAAGGGAGTGGTTTGTAACGTGGATAATAATGAAGGGAGTGGTTTGTAACGTGGATAATAATGAAGGGAGTGGTTTGTAACGTGGATAATAATGAAGGGAGTGGTTTGTAACGTGGATAATAATGAAGGGAGTCATTTGTAACGTGGATCATAATGAAGGGAGTGGTTTGTAACGTGGATCATAATGAAGGGAGTGGTTTGTAAGGTGGATAATAATGAAGGGAGTGGTTTGTAACGTGGATAATAATGAAGGGAGTGGTTTGTAACGTGGATAATAATGAAGGGAGTGGTTTGTAACGTGGATCATAATGAAGGGAGTGGTTTGTAACGTGGATCATAATGAAGGGAGTGGTTTGTAAGGTGGATAATAATGAAGGGAGTGGTTTGTAACGTGGATAATAATGAAGGGAGTGGTTTGTAACGTGGATAATAATGAAGGGAGTGGTTTGTAACGTGGATAAATAATGAAGTGGATAATAATGAAGGGAGTGGTTTGTAACGTGGATAATAATGAAGGGAGTGGATTGTAACGTGGATAATAATGAAGGGAGTGGATTGTAACGTGGATAATAATGAAGGGAGTGGTTTGTAACGTGGATAATAATGTAGGGAGTGGTTTGTAACGTGGTGGATAATAATGAAGGGAGTGGTTTGTAACGTGGATAATAATGAAGGGAGTGGTTTGTAACATGGATAATAATGAAGGGAGTGGTTTGTAACGTGGATAATAATGAAGGGAGTGGTTTGTAAGGTGGATAATAATGAAGGGAGTGGTTTGTAACATGGATAATAATGAAGGGAGTGGTTTGTAACATGGATAATAATGAAGGGAGTGGTTTGTAACGTGGATAATAATGAAGGGAGTGGTTTGTAACGTGGATAATAATGAAGGGAGTGGTTTGTAACGTGGATAATAATGAAGGGAGTGGTTTGTAACGTGGATAATAATGAAGGGAGTGGTTTGTAACGTGGATAATAATGAAGGGAGTGGTTTGTAACGTGGATAATAATGAAGGGAGTGGTTTGTAAGGTGGATAATAATGAAGGGAGTGGTTTGTAACGTGGATAATAATGAAGGGAGTGGTTTGTAACGTGGATAATAATGAAGGGAGTGGTTTGTAACGTGGATAATAATGAAGGGAGTGGTTTGTAACGTGGATAATAATGAAGGGAGTGGTTTGTAAGGTGGATAATAATGAAGGGAGTGGTTTGTAACATGGATAATAATGAAGGGAGTGGTTTGTAACATGGATAATAATGAAGGGAGTGGTTTGTAACGTGGATAATAATGAAGGCAGTGGATTGTAACGTGGATAATAATGAAGGGAGTGGTTTGTAACGTGGATAATAATGAAGGGAGTGGTTTGTAACGTGGATAATAATGAAGGGAGTGGTTTGTAACGTGGATAATAATGAAGGGAGTGGTTTGTAACTTGGATAATAATGAAGGGAGTGGTTTGTAAGGTGGATAATAATGAAGGGAGTGGTTTGTAACGTGGATAATAATGAAGGGAGTGGTTTGTAACGTGGATAATAATGAAGGGAGTGGTTTGTAACGTGGATAATAATGAAGGGAGTGGTTTGTAACGTGGATAATAATGAAGGGAGTGGTTTGTAAGGTGGATAATAATGAAGGGAGTGGTTTGTAAGGTGGATAATAATGAAGGGAGTGGTTTGTAACGTGGATAATAATGAAGGGAGTGGTTTGTAACGTGGATAATAATGAAGGGAGTGGTTTGTAACGTGGATAATAATGAAGGGAGTGGTTTGTAACGTGGATAATAATGAAGGGAGTGGTTTGTAACGTGGATAATAATGAAGGGAGTGGTTTGTAACGTGGATAATAATGAAGGGAGTGGTTTGTAACGTGGATAATAATGAAGGGAGTGGTTTGTAGCGTGGATAATAATGAAGGGAGTGGTTTGTAGCGTGGATAATAATGAAGGGAGTGGTTTGTAGCGTGGATAATAATGGAGTGGTTTGTAACGTGGATAATAATGAAGGGATCGGTTTGTAGCGTGGATAATAATGAAGGGAGTGGTTTGTAGCGTGGATAATAATGAAGGGAGTGGTTTGTAACGTGGATAATAATGAAGGGAGTGGTTTGTAGCGTGGATAATAATGGAGTGGTTTGTAACGTGGATAATAATGAAGGGATCGGTTTGTAGCGTGGATAATAATGAAGGGAGTGGTTTGTAGCGTGGATAATAATGAAGGGAGTGGTTTGTAACGTGGATAATAATGAAGGGAGTGGTTTGTAGCGTGGATAATAATGAAGGGAGTGGTTTGTAAGGTGGATAATAATGAAGGGAGTGGTTTGTAACGTGGATAATAATGAAGGGAGTGGTTTGTAGCGTGGATAATAATGAAGGGAGTGGTTCAAGAGTAACTGAAAGGCCTATGTGGCATCGATATGAGTCAGAAACAGTTATTTTAGTGTCAAAATTTACTACAAAGTTTAAATAGGTTAATTTTGGTCATACAGTCAGTATCGTCCACAACAGAGATTTGTAAGGAATCTGGGGTACATAAGTTTCCTTGTGTTGGGTTTATTTCAACCCTGCCCACACGTCCACAGCACCCAAGAAATCATCAATTCGGAGTGCAGTTGCGCGCAACCTTATTGTAATTACCGACATATGGGTGCAGAGCACATACTGACCGTGATACATTTAGTTTGACTTTGGATATCCATGGGGTTAGTTTTTTTAAATGTAATTTATTTTTGACCTTTTATTAAACTAGGCAAGTGAGTTAAGAAAAAAATATTATTTTCAATGACGGCCTAGGAACAGTGGGTTAACTGCCTGTTCAGGGGCAGAACGACAGATTTGTACCTTGTAAGCTTGGGGATTTGAACTTACAACCTTTCAGTTACTAGTCCAACACTCTAACCACTAGGCTACGCTGCCGACGATCAGTAAAGACTATTAGTAAATTACACAATGTACATGGGACAACATTTGTACATTTCAATAGCTCCTAATTTCAATTACTTAAAAACCTCAAACCAACTATAAATTGTACAAATTCATATAGAAATAAGCAAATAATGACAAAGTAAAAGTGTTCAGCATAAAAATATTGACCCATATACATTGTGTAATTTATTCTATCAAAAGTCAAACCAACTGTGTGTGCCACAGTCGCACACCAGCAGGCTGAATCTAATTGGCCAAATGATGAGTGACTGTAACTGTGTACTGTTTTGGCAGAGTGAATGTACAAGCGCTTCCCATGTGTGAACAAACACTCAGGAGACACCCACATCAAAGCACGCCTCCAAGACCTAAATCTCATTCTCAGTAGCATTTCTCAATGAAGAGGACTGCAACTAAGGCTACATCAGCCAGTTCAGCACCCCTTAAAGCTGGAATCCATATCGGTGAAACTTTGTTTGTTTTTCTCTCTGACATAATTGCACATCCTCGGAGGTGCAATAGAACAGCAGAGTACAGAGCCCCACAGTGGAGGTGTCATAATACCCATAAAACCTAGCAGTCAAACAGGGAAATGGTTCCAATAGTTTTTCCACCATTCATTTTTCCCAAAGGGGATTTTAGAAACACTTAAAATAAAGACTATGTTCCATGTAGGCTTACCCTGGCGTGACGTTTTGATAACCATCTAAATCTCTCTCGGACAAGGTGACTTTTTTCCATATATTCGGCTCTATTTACTCTCAGATTAGAAAATGGTTGTTACCGTCAAAGTAGATATCATTCAAAACTACAAATCCCTGCAAGCTCCTTTACGTCGTCTCCAGCTGAAACCTTTTCTAACAGGTATTGTGTTTAAACTTGCACAAGACAGTTCACAGAATTGGCAATTGAAAGAAATTTAGGCAATTTATGAATTACTACATTTTGATAACATCAGTTAGTTAAATAGTTAAGCTCTTACCTTTGCCTCAATTCGGCAGTCTAGTCCAGGTCATCATGGCATTTGTCGTTCTTTATGATATCCAAATTAGCATTTCATTTCATTTAACTAGTACACATTTAAGGCCTACTCCTGGCTTAATCTAAGCCCTGTCTGTGAAACCAGCCCTAAAAGCATTTGGTTTTAAATATACTTAGGTATCAAAAGTGAAAGTAAAAATAATTTTAAAATCCTTATATTAAACAAACTAGAAGGCACAATTGTCTTGATTTTTTTAAATTTACAGTTAGCCAGGGGCACACTCCAACAGTCAGACATCATTTACAAATGATGCATTTGTGTTTAGTGAGTCTGTCAGATCAGAGGCATGAGGGATGACCAGGGAGGTTCTGTTGATAAGTTGGTCAATTGGACCGTTTTCTGTCCTGCTAAGCATTCAAAACTCAATGAGTACTTTTGGGTGTCAGGGAAAATTGAAGGAAGACAAAGTACATTATTTTATTTAGGAATGTAGTGAAGTAAATTATGTCAAAAATATAAATAGTAAAGTACAGATACCCCAAAAAACAACTTAAGTAGTACTTTAAAGTATTTTTACTTAATGGGTATCATGACTCTTACTGTGGTAATCTATTCACTAAGAATAATTTTTAACACGATGCAGGATGCTCCTTTGCCCCATTTCATAAACAAAACAAAAACAATAAGAAATGCGCCTGCCTGGGGCAACCAGCTGGATCTCAGCTTTAAAGCATTATGGAGGATGTCTAGTAGATGTCTGTTTCACCTTCCCAGTTCTCAGTGAAGACAAGGGAAAAAACAAAGATAGGTAGCAGTTTTACACCTTTACTCGACAATCGTCCAACTGTACGCGCCTGGCTGCATGCATTTGCTGCCTAAAATAAGCAATACACTCTGCAAAACACTAGGGGGCAACATCGAGCCGTTTCACCCTCACGTGTCTGGCACTTCTGGCATCTCCAACAATTACAGTAAGCTGGATCAAGTATGTATGAGACAAATTAGACTTTTTGATTTGTGTTGTTGTTGTTGACGTCTGTAGGAAGTCCTGCTGTGTATGATGAAACACCAAGCTCTCTCTGCAGGGCTGTTATTAGCCTGCTGACCAAAAATATCATTTAGCAGATAATGGTGACAAGGTGGTGACTAAGGAGACGTAGACATACACATAGACACACACGTAGGCATGCAGGCACACACACACACACACACACACACACACACACACACACACACACACACACACACACACACACACACACACACACACACACACACACACACACACACACACACACACACACACACACACACACACACGCGTATTACATAGTTGCCAAATCCTACCCTCTATTTGAAAAAATGATATTTACTCATATTGAAGGAGCACATATCCTGACATGATTTGGATCCACAGAGAAACCCAGGATGAATCCTCTGCTGTTTATGCAGGGAGCGTAATGTTCAAATGTGAGGAAACTACATCCACTTATAATTGTTGACATACATCAGCTGTCAGTGTGTCCCTGAATGCAGAGGGAGCTAACAGGTCTGTATGCATATCGAGCCCCTGCAGGCTGCCAGTGTAATGGATGGTCTGAATAAGCAGGTGGAAACTATGTAACCCTCCTCTGGAATATGAAACTCCTCCAGTGAAATATGAAACTCCTCCACTAGAATAGGAAAGTCATATTTGTCTGACTAGGGATGTTAATGTATCCCCTCTGGATAACCGCCCGCCCGCCCGTCCCGCCTGCCTGCCTGCCTGCCTGTCTGCCTGTCTGCCTGTCTGCCTGTCATTACACTGTAACTGGTTCAGGGTTATTGCTAGGTTAGAGTTAGGGTTGTGGCTAGGGTTAGGATTGAGATGCGGAGTAGACATGAAGCTGTTCGGGTTACCCCAAAAAATGAACTCTAACTCTCTGAATTCTCAATGCAACTCCAGTAAGTGTTACGTGTAATGTGACTCAGCTAAGTACTCCAGGACCCATGCCTGGGCTAAGTAGAGAGTTTGCTACGCTGTCAGCCAGCAAACCATGTCTTCCATTAAAGCTGATCTCAGGGTTTGATTGCCCTTTTAAAGAGTCATCTAAGACTGCCATCTGGCCTGCGTAGGCCTGCTGAGGTAGAGGCAATTGCCATCTGCTTTGAGGATGTGATGAATATAATTTAAAAGTGTTTCTCAGGCTTGAGTGTTTTTGTGTTTTATTATTTTTTATTATATATTATATACAGTGCATTCGGAAAGTATTCAGACCCCTTACATTTTTTTCACATTTTGTTACATTACATTATTTTGTTACATGTATTCATTTTTCCCCCCTCATCAATCTACACACAATACTCCATAATGACAAAGCGAAAACAGGTTTTTACAAAATGTTGCTAATGTATTACAAATAAAAACAGAAATATCATATTTACATAAGTATTCAGATCCTTTGCTATGAGACTCGAAATTAAGCTCAGGTGCATCCTGTTTCCTTTGATCATCCTTGAGATGCATCTACAACTTGATTGAAATCCACCTGTGGTAAATTCAATTGGTTGCACATGATTTGGAAAGGCACACACCTATAAGGTCCCACAGTTGACAGTGACTGTCAGAGCAAAAACCAAGCCATGAAGTCGAAGGAATTGTTCGTAGAGCTCCGAGACAGGATTGTGTCAACGCACAGATCTGGAGAAGGGTATCAACTAATTTCTGCAGCATTGAAGGTCCCCAAGAACACAATGGCCTCCATCATTCTTAAATGGAAGAAGTTTGGAACCACCAAGACTCTTCCTAGAACTGACTGCCCGACAAAACTGAGCAATCGGGGCAGAAGGGCCTTGGTCAGGGAGGTGACCAAGAACCCGATGGTCACTTTAACAGAACTCCAGAGTGCCTCTGTGGAGATGCAAGTACCTTGCAGAAGGACAACCATCTCTGCAGCCCTCCACCAATGAGCTTCATGGTAGTGTGGCCAGACAGTAAAAGGCACATGACGGGCCGCTTGGAATTTGCCAAAAGGCACCTAAAGGACTCTCAGACCATGAGAAAAAAGTTTCTCTGAGAACCAAGATTGAACTCTGTGGCCAGAATGCCAAGCATCATGTCTGGAGGAAATCTGGCACCATCACTACAGTGAAGCATGGTGGTGGCAGCATCATGTTGTTTTTCAGCAGGAGGGACTAGGAGACTAGTCAGGATCGAGGGAAAGATTAACAGAGCAAAGTACAGAGAGATCCTTGATGAAAACCTGCTCCAGAGCACTCAGGACCACTCAGACTGAGTCGAAGGTTCACCTTCCAACAGGACAACGACCAAAAGCACGCAGCCAAGACAATGCAGGAGTGGCATCAGGACAACTCTCCAATTGTCCTTGAGTGGCCCAGAAAGAGCCAGTACTTGAACCCGATCGAACACCTCTGGAAAAAAAAACTGAAAATAGCCGAGCCATCAAATCGGTGAGCACCTGTTCTTGCGATCATTGTTACGAAGCCACACCAGTCCCTCCTGCATTAGAAGTCCAGAATGAGAACGTGTAGGCTATATAGAAATAATTACGCTCAAACTGAAAAATCATAAAACGAAATAAGGAGGGTTTCTATCATCATAATGGACGTGTAGTTCTGACATTTCACTGTTCGAAGTTGTAAACAAGACTGAATGGGATTTCTGTTAATATGGTTATGTGCAGCCAATGGCAACGTCTGCTTTTGGTGTAATGCCATCATCGCCAAGACAACCTATGTGGATGTCAGCTAAAACGAAGCTGATTGAATAGAGTCCTTAGTTATCCTCTCTCTGCAAAGTCAAAGACCACAACCTGAAAGTCAGAGTAAAGTTGTCAACAGCTTTATATTTGTGTTAGTCCCATTTCAGTGGTGGAGGGGATTCATTCCAGAGATGACACTACAAAGCTACAGGTTTGAATCCCTGCAGGTGACTTTCAAGAAATACTGTGAAACTATGTTTGTATAATCAATGTCTAATAAACTGTTAAATAATAAATTGCCATATGTGTTTCTACATGAACTGTCAAACATCAGTAAATCCTCAACAGTATTTTTTTGTGTTTTGAGAACCTGTATCTTGTAATGTAATTTTTTCAGAACTTTAACATTCTTGCAACATCAGAGGAATGTTTTATATTACTCTTATACCAACATTGTATAACCATAAACACAACAGGACAGATTTGTTACAACTTCTGGGGGTATTTTCTAAGCTACGCACCTTTCCCAGAATTAAATTAAATGTTCTTCACAGAGCCAGTTTTGGTTTACGGTGTTCCCTCCTTCTTCTGACCTCCCTATCTCCCTCTTTTTCATCCTCTACTATCCTCCACTTTCATTCTCCTCCTTTAACTTCTCATTCCTCCTCTTCTTTAAAAAAAAACTTTTCCCTGCTCTTTTTCATTTTCCTCCATTTTTCAGTCTATATCCTCCTTTTATTCTAGACTGGTTCTCTCATTCCCCCTCTTTTAATAAAAGCTCCACCCAACCTGTTTTAGTCTCCTTCATCCCTTGAAACCATCACCCTTCTCACTCTCACTCACTTATTTTAATTCCTCGGCTCATTCATCCACCCCCAAGCGAAGATCTCCTGCCCCCACTTTCACGTTAGAGAAAAGCACATGGTTTACCTGAGACGGACAGGTTATATTAACGTAGGTATCCGACTGAAATATGATATATGATGGCGCCGGAGGGGATGGCTGCCATTTTATTGGTTCTTAACCAACCGTGCTATTTTGTTTGTTTTTTTGCATTGTTTGTAACAATGCATTGTTTTGTACATAATGTTGCTGCTAACGTCTCTTATGAGCAAAAAGATCTTGTGGACATCAGAACAGCGATTACTCAACTCGAATTGGACAAATCATTTTTCTTTAATGAGTCGAACGGGAAGGATATACACCAAAACCCGAACAGATCCTCATCCCTGCCATTCACTGGAGAAAGAAACTGAGATTTTGTGGAAAGAGATCGAGGTGCCTTGTGAGGATCAGGTGACAGGTGTGTAAGAACTGACGCTGGATTAGTGAAGCAGGTACGGAGAGTGAACATTTAATATAGCACAGACATGGAACAGAACAGGAACAGCTTCAGAACCGGGTAACACAACAACATATGACAATTAATGCATACGCGTGGAACAGAACTGGGAAACAGACAGATATAGGGGAGTTAATAACACATCGAGTCCAAATGAGTCCAATGAATTGCTGTTGCGCGTGGCAGGGGAAGCAGGTGTGCCGTAATGATGGTGGCAGGAGTGCCCTCGAGCGCCAGGGAGGGACAGCGGGAGCAAGCGTGACAGAGTGGCTAATCTGCCTTTGTCATCCGTACTGCTAGCTAACGTTCAATCGCTGGAAAATAAATGGGACGAACTGAAAGCACGTATATATTACCAATGGGACATTAAAAACTGTAATATCTTATGTTTCACCAAGTTGTGGCTGAACGATAACATGAATAACATTCAGCTGGTGGGTTATACACTCTATCGGCAGGATAGAACAGCAGGATCTGGTAAGACACGGGGTGGGGCCTATGCATATTTGTAAACAACAGCTGGTGCACGATATCTAAGGAAGTCTCGAGGTTTTGCTCGCCTGAGATAGAGTATCTCATGATAAGCTGTAGACCACACTATCTACCTAGAGAGTTTTCATCTGTATTTTTCATAGCTGTCTACATACCAACACAGACCGATCCTGGTACTAAAACCGCACTCAATTAGCTGTATACTGCCATAAGCAAACAGGAAAAAGCTCATCCAGAGGCAGCGCTCCTAGTGGCCGGGGACTTTAATGCAGGGAAACTTAAATCAGTTTTACCTCATTTCAAGTAGGAAGCACCAGTGACTCAGTCTATGAAAAAAAGTGGTCAGATGAAGCAGATGCTAAACTACAGGACTGTTTTGCTAGCACATACTGGAATATGTTCCGTGATTCTTCCGATGGCATTGAGGAGTACATCACATTAGTCACTGGCTTAATAATTAAGTGCATCGATGACGTCATCCCCACAGTGACTGTACGTGCATACCCCCAACCAGAAGCCATGGATTACAGGCAACATTCACACTGAGCTAAAGGGTAGAGCTGCCGCTTCAAGGAGCGGGACTCTAACCCAGGTCTTATAAGAAATCCTGCTATGCCCGCCAACGAACCATCAAACAGGCAAAGCGTCAAAACAGAACTAAGATCAAATCGCACTACACCGGCTCTGATGCCAGGGAATTGTGGCAGGGCTTGCAAACTATTACAGACTACAAAGTGAAGCACAGCCGAGAGCTCCCCAGTGACACAAGCCAACCAGATGAGCTAAATAACTTATATGCTCATTTCGAGGCAAGTAATACAGAATCATGCATGAGAGAATCAGCTGTTCCGGACAACTGTGTCATCACGTTCTTCGCAGCCGGTGTAAGTAAGACCTTTAAACAGGTCAATATTCACAAGGCCGTAGGAGTAGACGGATTACTGGGAAGTGTACTCCGAGCATGCGCTGACCAAATGTCAAGTGCCTTCACTGACATTTTCAACCTCTCCCTGTCTGAGTCTGTAATACCATCAAAATAAAGAAAGTTTCACACTCCATCTATTAACTCCCAGCAATTTAATGGGTATTTACTAACGTTTCGGCATCACTGTGTCTTCCTGGTTATGTAGGCAAACAGTGCAATTAGTGCAACCAATGACAATAGTGAGGGGTATGGCATAATGATTAAGTTAATTAAAATGAAATAGTCTAACTGTTAAAAAAACACTTTATGGCATATTAAACATACCTCCACACAAACAATTTTTTCTGGGTGTGCGCCAGCTCATGTTTTACTTGTTGAATCTATAATACCAACATGTTTCAAGCAGACGACCATAGTCCCTGTGCCCAAGAAACCCTAGACCCACTCCAATTTGCATACCGCCCCAACAGATCCACAGTAGATGCAATCTCTATTGCCCGACACACTGCCCTTTCACACCAAGACAAAAGGAACACCTATTTTAAAATGCTATTCATTGACTACAGCTCAGAGTTCAACACCATAGTGCCCTCAAAGCTCAGCACTAACCTAAGGACCCTGGGACTAAACACCTCCCTCTGCAACTGGATCCTGGACTTCCTAATGGGCTGTCCCCAGGTGGTAAGGGTAGGGAACAACACATCCGCTACACTGATTCTCAATACGGGGGCCCCTCAGGGGTGTGTGCTCAGTCCCCTTGATAAAATAATTTAAATGTTGAAAGATGATTAAATAATTCCACTCTGAAGCCTTATAATTGCATGAAATTGATTAGAATCATAAAATGATAATCTGATGATGTGTGTAGTTTTAGTCAGAATTAGGTTAAACAATGTGTCTGTATAGTGGAAAAACACAGACTGTCTGAGCAAGGCTTAGCTCAGGATTTGAACTTATGAAATTGGTGGTCCTTCTGTAGCTCAGTTGGTAGAGTATGGCGCTTGTAACGCCAGGGTAGTGGGTTCGATTCCCGGGACCACCAATACGTAGAATGTATGCACACATGACTGTAAGTCGCTTTGGATAAAAGCGTCTGCTAAAAATGGCATATATATTATATATATTATATATATTAACTTGTATGTAGGGCCGAAGAAAGATACCGAGAACAGTTAAACTGTGTTTGGACCGACCTGGCTAGGCCTCTGAGGAACCTATGAGGGCATAGGGAGTACTTCTCAAGTTTTCCCCAATCTTGGGGGAATGGACCTGTTGGATGGGCAGTGATACACAGTGGTGAGAACTATAGAGATAAAACTCCCCTACTGTTTGTGTGGAAGTATGTGCGCAGCTATAAAATGGATGTCTTTGTATAATGGACTTCAGAACGTTCTCGTGAATAAACACTTTGATTTTTGTAAGCCGGGACTCTTGTCTGCTTTATTCAACCAGAATCTTACAAACTCTGGGTTGCAGACTGAGTAGATTAATTGAAGTCTATGAACATCGATAACAAAATTCTCACGACACCCCTCCTGTACTCCCTGTTCACTCATGACTGCACGGCCAGGCACGACTCCAACACTATCATTAAGTTTGCCGATGACACAAGTGGTAGGCCTGATCACCGACAACGACGAGACAGCCTATAGAGAGGAGGTCAGAGACAGTGTGGTGCAAGGACAACAACCTCTCCCTCATCGTGATCAAGACAAAGGAGATGATCGTGGACTACAGGAAAAGGAGGACCGAGCACAACCCCATTTCTAATCGACAGGGCTGTAGTGGAGCAGGTTAAGAGCTTCAAGTTCCTTGTCGTCCACATCACCAACAAACTAACATGGTCCAAGCACACTAATACAGTTATGACGAGGGCACGACAAAACATATTCCCCCTCAGGAATTTGGCATGGGTCCTCAGATCCTCAAAAGGTTTTAGAGCTGCATCATTGAGAGCATCCTGACGGGTTTCATCACTGCCTGGTATGGAAACTGCTCGGCGTCCAACCGCAAGGCATTACAGAGGGTAGCTCTGCCATCCAGGACCTCTATACCAGGCGGTGTCAGAGGAAGGCCCTAAAAATTGTCAAAGACTCCAGCCACCCTAGTCATTGACTGTTCTCTCTGCTACCGCATGGTAAGTGGTATCGGAGCGCCAAGTCTAGGTCCAAGAGACTTCTAAACAGCTTCTACCCCCAAGCCATAAGACTCCTGAAAATGTAATCAAATGGCTATCCAGACTGTTTGCATTGCCCCCCCCCCCCTTCTACGCTGTTGCTACTCTCTATTATCTACAGATAGTCACTTTAATAACTCAACCTACTTGTACATGTTACCTCAATTACTTTGACACCGGTGCCCCCGCACATTGACTCTGTACCGGTACCCTCTGTATATAGCCCCACTATTGTTATTTACTGCTGCTGTTTAATTATTTGTTATTCTAAAAACTGCATTGTTGGTTAAGGGATTGTAAGCATTTCGCTGTAAGGTTTCCAGCTGTTGTATTCAGTGCATGTGACAAAAACATTTTGATTTGATTTGAAACCTAACATCCATTTTAATATCATCCTCCAGTGAGGGTTAGATATGACCAAAAACCACAGATGATCATGTGACATGTCTACCCTTCACTCAAGTCCTAAGTGTTACAGGAGATGAATTTACTTTGTGAACTGAAACTCCCTTGTTTCCTTTAACAGTACACTATTAGAAAAAAGGGTTCCAGAATGTTTTTTTAGCTGTCCTGATAGGAGAACCCTTTTTGGTTCCAGGTAGAACCCGTTTGGGTTCCATGTTGAATTCTCTCTGGAAAGGGTTCTACCTAGAACTGAAAAGGGTCCTTCAAAAGAAAAATAACCTTTTAAGATTATAGATAACCTTTATTTCTAAGTGTGTATGGCTGCTGACAAGTGAAGGGAATGGATTGGTGCTCACTTCCGGTAACCCAGCATAACCCAGCACAGCTTCATTACTGAGAACAGGCTGTACTGAAAGGGTTATACTGTATTTAGAAACCGAGAGATTAAGAAACACACACACATACACGACCAGTGCCGGTGCAATGGTAAACCAACAAGACTCTGTCTGCTAGGAGTAAATATTCATTAGTGCTTGATAAACATACCTGGATGCGGTCGGATGGGTACGGCGGAGTGAAGGTCAGAGGAAACACAACACAATAACAAGGTCACATAATGCACCTCTCCTGGTCACCAGCTAGGATGGTCCCTGGAGGCTCTTTTGAGTGGGTGGAAAGTCAAGGTAAATATGGAGACATGCATTAGAAGTGAACAATTTAATTGTAAGAAGTCAGAGTCAATCACTCAGCTCAGACGTCCACCACCAATGTGAAGTAGTGAAAATGGCACCATAGAGCAGTGGTAGTCATTGAGCATCTGGCCTGCAATCCCTTAATTTGCAGCTCGCAGCGATGTTCCTATTCATAATACATAACAATGTTACAATTTCATTTCAATGTGTTTTATGCAGGCCTGAATCACTTCGTGGAATACATCTATTGTTCCCTAGACGGCAGATAGATGGCAGTAGAGCGCAGCTGTTGAACAGAAAGGCCGAAATAGAACGCTTGCCCGAAATAGAACGCAACTGCTCAGCTACAGCAACCAACACATCAGTTGCTACTAGCTAATTTTGGATCGATTTATTGTAAAAAGAAACATATATCTATTGACAATGAAAATGAGGGGCAAGAACTAGAGAACAACGTAACAGCTATGAACTAACAACCACCGGAGAACCAGGATAATCAGGAAGATGGCGGCTGGGAAACGCAGCCAGCTAACGTGGCTAATGTTGTTCCAGGGGCAAAGAGAAGGATATGGTTGATTCAAGAAGAACACAAAGTTTCAAGAGAAATGGACAGACAAGTATTTTTCTGTACTGCATGATGGGACTAGCTCACTTATTTGCCAGAAGGCAGTCAGCTGTTTAAAACGAGCATATTTAGATTGACATTTCCAGTCACACTATGCCCACTTGGACAAAACATATCCGCCACAAAGCAACCTCAGAAACAACCAAATAGCGCAACTCAAAGGACAACAAAAAATGATGGTCAGATCTAGCACTGTTGCAGAGAAAACGACAGAAGCGATATATGAGATTGCTTGGATACTCTCAAGGCCTCAGCCGAAATATTGTATGCTGATTTCACGAACAAGGAAGCTCTTTTAAAGCAAATTAAGGGACTGCAACTCTCAGACTCGACCGTAAGACGCGTAGAAGACAATGGCGAGGACATTGGATTGCGCTTGACGAAAGCACTGATGTAAGTGACATTGCCCAATTATGTGTTTGGGTCATTCAGAGAGGAACTTTTATGTTTGCTGCTCCTTCAAGGACAAACACAAGGAGAGGATATTCTGAAAGTTAGATTTTTTGCTGATAATAATATTGACTGGTCAAATCTGGCATCTGTGTGCACTGATGGTGCCCCAAAAAATGCTAGGGAAGGAGAAGGGACTAATAGGCCTGATGAGAAAGAGAGAGGATATTCCCGAATGTGTTACGTTTCATTGTATCATTCATCAAGAAGCACTTGTGGCTAAACTCAAAGACCGTGACTTACAGAATGTGATGCAGGAAGTCGTGCGCGTGGTGAACATTATTATTGTGAGGTTACTGAACCACCGGTAATTCCGCGAGTTGCTGGTAGAATACAAGACAGAATTTGGCGACTTGATATTTCATAATGAGATGAGATAGCTGTCTTGTGGCTAAGTTTTGGAAAGATTTCTCTCTCTCCTCCCTCAAATCTGTGAATTTGTTGCATGCAAGGGGAGAGAGGAGCTGGATGATCCACAGTGGATATTAAAGCTGGCTTTGTTAACGGACATGACCTGCCACCTGAAAACGGTGACTCTACAGCTCCAAGGGAAAGCTACATCTCTGGGCAAAATTCTGCGTGTGGTCACAGCTTTTCAGAACTAAATCACCACACTGTTCATACCTGACAAACAGGTTGTTCATTTCCCAAAACTCGGAGCAGTCACCACATCCAACCCAGACATACTGCAACATTTTAGCTATGATGCATTTGTGCATGTGTTGGAAGAGTTGAAGTTGGTGTTTGAGTCAAGGTTCAAGGATAACATGGAGTACAAGAAGTTTTTCAACTTCATTGAGAACCCCTTTCATGTGCCAGTGTCTCTGACCCCAGTCATCACAGCCCTCTGTCCTGACTGTGCTGGAATAGAGAGTGAGATAGTGTCATCTCTGACCCCAGTCATCACAGCCCTCTGTCCTGACTGTGCTGGAATAGAGAGTGAGATAGTGTCATCTCTGACCCCAGTCATCACAGCCCTCTACTGACCGTAATGGAATAGAGAATGAGATAGTGGAGCTACTGGCAAATTACACCTTGCAAGGTGAACTAAGATCAGGTGTTACCCCTTTCTGGAGCCTTGTGTCAGACAGAGTATCCACTTCTGAAGCAATGTGTGCAAAAGGTGACCATTTTATGTCAGCACTTATTCATGTGAAGCAACATTTTCAACAATGAACATTGTGAAACAAAAACAGAGAAACAGACTGACCAATGCACACTTGGATTGCCTCACAAGGATAGCAACAGACTATACATTTCGAATGAATTCAGTCAAGGAGCAGAAGGGACATTTTTGTTCATCCAACTACTGAGGTAACCCTTAATATGGGTCTTATACATGTGATGTAGCCTATTTGATGTGTGCATGTATACATTTGTGATGTGCTGCACATCAAATCGATTGCATGTGCTCTATTGCTCTGAATTTGTTCTTAATTGCTAATATTGGAAGAAAAATAACAAATTAAAGATCTGTGGAGCCCTCTGAATGATTGTCTCCAACCAAATTGGTCACCTTACAAAAACAAATAGTGAGTTACACTGCCATAGAGAGTCATAGACATAGCTTTATTTGATTGGGCATCACCCACTTAAAACAGAAACTGTCTCAATGTAACACACAAGGTTTGGTCTTTACAACAATTTTACAGCGATTGACTTATCACAAATAGAAGAACAGAAAGCCAATGACTACAATATGGATGAAGTAGATTTATGTCAACACTGGATGACTTATAAAGTAAACACACGTAGGTAGATTTATTTTTATACTGTGCATTTCAAGTTTATTACATAGGTATATAATAGTCTCTCAGAGTCAAAGTGAAACATACTTCGTCCCAAACAAAATAGGTCAAATTCTTTTAGTTCTTGAATGTCCTATGACCTGTCATGTTTAACTGTTGCAGTGCAAACAACTCAAGTAGTTATAGTCAGGTCATCCAAAATCAATGAATCCATTGAGAGACAAGCAATATATTTACAAATATCTTTTGATTCATGCACATAGTTAATTAGTTACAAAAAAATAGTTTTACTGTCAGATAGACAAAACATGTATTGGCCATATATTTTGTTAAAACTGAGATATTTCTGTCGAAGCATTTCTTGTGGACAATTCTTGGCATTCATTTTCATTTACAATTAAATGGTGATAAATCCATTACACTTACACTATATACACAAGCTTTTCACATGATATAAAATATAATTTAAGATGAAATCATAATGAAGTCATTGGCACATAGAAATAGTATGAAAATGTTCACAACTCTTTGAACAATACACATAAAACCCACACACTTAAACTCTCCCTCACTCCCTTTCTCAAATTAAAACAGAACTGAAAAAAGTTGGAAATTATCCGTTTACGCACAAGACACATTCAAACAGGTAACATTTCCTTCTTTAGTTCACAATCATAATAGTTTACAAATGTTTCCTCAAAGAATACATTCTCTGGAAAAGAAGCAACAATAATCTTAAGTTGTTTTTGGAGAAATGAGGGAAAGTGTTTAATACATATGTAATTATGTTCTTGCTTGCATAATGTGTAATAGAAATGTAAGCAAGAACAAAGTGATACAGGTTTTATTCTTTCATTCCTCACGATGCTGCAAGTGCCACATCAAATATGATTTGCCTTCCTCGATGAGCATTTACAGTTTGTCCCAAATAGGTGCAAAGCATGTGAAACATCTTTCTACTAGATGGAATGCAAAAAAGCAGGCAAGCACCTGAATAGAAGTAGAGCAACAGACAGTTAATCTATTCTAATATAATCAATTCTATATAAATGAATGAACACAAGAATGAGATGAGCTCACAGTCTACACATCTTTCAAAACAGAAGGTCAATGATTTACAAGAAGATTAACTCATGTGCAGGGAGAAGGCAACAATATACGTACTGTGATGACGGGAACGATTCTGAGGGAAAAAAATAGTCAGAATATCCTAGATTTGACCTTCTAAAGAGGTCAAAAAACTTTTGCTCTGCAAAATTCAATTGTGGCAACCTAAGTGAATTGTGTATGCCAAGCAAGTTTAGTATGCCAAGTACATTTGTATGCCATACGTGAGTACTTGACATGCGAATCAGGTTGACGACCATAAACTGTATTACTTGCACCAATGAAGATGAGTTTTGATGAAGCTTGACCATCACGGTCACTAAAATACGAACAACATTAATTTCGTAGAATACTCTAATAAGCTAGTCTTATCCTCACAAGAAGTGGAAAGGCCAGGAACATTGCTTGTGTGATCAGAGGATGGAAGCAGTTATCGTCACAGCAGATGTGAAGCGAAGCAAAGAGAAGTGTCATTAAAAAACAATTGCCCTTTTGACCCCCAGAAAATATAAAACCAAAAGTTTCTCTCACCGAGCAATCAAGTCCATTCTCCCTCCTCTGTCTTCTCCTCCCTCCACCTCTCCCTCCTCCGTCTTCTCCTCCCTCCACCCCCCCCCATCCTCTACCTTCCTTTCTCCACCTCTCCCCCTCCCTCCCTCTACCTACACCATCTCTCCCTCCCCTCTCGCTCGCTCCCTCCCTCTCTGTCAACTACTGTAGCCCTAGAAGAGTCAGAGGACCGCCTCTCTTCCTAAAAATGAATACCAAAGAGAAAGAGTGAGAGAGCGAGCGCAGCCTCACATGGCTGAGGATTGAACTCTAAACCACCCCGTCGGTTAGTCTCAGGTGGCGTTTTCTTCCTCGTCTTCCATATGGTAGTTGAGAGTGATGACAGCACTGACGAAGTCTCCCAGCTCTACGAAGTCAGCTGTGATGATGTTGATGCCGCTCTCTCCCGGCCTCTGGGCACGGATCCACAGCATCATACTTGGAAGAGCCCTGCAGGGGAAAACATGCAGACACCTGCATCACTGTCTTTTGTGAATTCTAAGTGTTATACTTAGCCACTGAAAAGGATGGGGGTAAGGAGAGAGAGAAACTGTCCTCAGGTGGGTTCAGAGGTGGCTGTTTTGTTTTGAGTGGTTCCGACCCCTTGAGTTTTTCCACATTTTGTTACATCAGAGAAAACATATTGGGTGAAAAGCCAGATATGTTTCCTCCTGCCACAACCTGAAGGACGGCCATTGAAAAGTGCAATGTCAATAATATTTGCCTTCGTAACTTGCGATGTGGCTTCTCAGTCATGTTGTGACTGGCCTACTACGGATTTAATCTATTATTATTATTCTCATTAATATTGTTGTAAATACAATATATTAATATTGTTGTAAATACTATATTTGTGTAACGTCTGCTTCCAACTCACATCCTCAAACACGTAGATCCCCTGAACGCAGCTCACTCTCCAGATCCCAATCACCTGAATTCTAATCACCTGTTCACACACCTGTATGTCATTATCACACACTATTTAGTTCAGTTCTTTGCACCCCATCACTGAGGTATTGTTTGTTTTGTGACACGTTTTTCAGAGCGCTGGTTTCCCCGTGAGTTACTCCTCCTGTGTATGATAGTGAGGCAGGCATAAACTAACGACACCTTTTGCCAATTCCCTGCCTGTACTTTAGCCTATGGGATTTCCTGTTATCTACCTCTTGACTGATCTCCCGGACTACATTATTAGCCTTTTCCCTGCCTGTACTGTTTCCCTTTTGGACCCCCTGTGTATGACCACCTGCCTCCTCCTGTGGTCCTTCGCAATAAACACCTGCTGCACCCTGCGCTTTAAACTAGCTCTCTGTCTCCCCTCGTGTTCATTACAATTTGACCATTTTCCTGTCCTGCTAGCCATTCAAAATGTAACGATTACTTTTGGATGTCAGAGTAAAAAGTACAGAATTTTCTTTAGGAATGTAGTGAAGTAAAAGTTGCATTTGTCAAAAATCTAAATAGTAAAGTACAGATACCCCAAAAAACTACTTATGCAGTACTTTAAGGTATTTTTACACCACTGATAAGTTAGGGCTACAGCGACTGCTAGGACAGATGTCCCAGCTGCAACTCCAATTTGCACTGAGAGGTGTGAAAGCCCTTGAACCCAACAATGGAAACAGAATCATAACCTCCCCCTCCCAAATGCAGAGGCCTCTGAGGCCCTCTGCCCCATGGCTTCCTTACCTCCCAGTGCAGAGCTCGTCAGGGACAATCCAGAGACACAATTTGCAGACTGCTAACATACTGGGAAGATTAACCAATACAATTTTCCACAGACATTCCCCTGGCATGGCACACAGTTATACGAGCACACTACCTCTCCGTCGGGAAAGGATATTGGCAGGGGGGGGGATTAGAATAACATCATCACGCCTGCCCAGACCCACCTGTTCTCACCTGCTCTCCGCCACATATCTGCTAATTGCACCATTTCTCTCCGTCACCGATGCGCTTTCAATGTTTAGATAATGAAGCGTACGATTGTTCCATTGTCTTAATGATGGAGGATTGTTTGATTTACAGTTAAGTATCCGTTTTTTTTCAAGAAAATTAACGAGGAGAGTATCGTGCAACCCATCGGGTATCTCATAGCCCCCTCAGATAACGTCTTGAAGTATGCAGACAGATTAAAAAGTAAAATTACATAGTAATATTTCTGACAGCCAATGTTCTAACTCCAACCATAACTTTTGGGCTTTATAGCATTCCCAGAAGGCACGTCTTATGGACTCATTGTTGGGTTTACACTTAAGACAGAACTGTCGCTGTGCTGGATCTGAAAATATCTACATTTAACAGTCCAAAATTGCCTTTTAATGCTGTTATTAATGTAAATGTATGCCTTTAGTTTTCATATGTGATCCAGTTGATCAGTGTATTCTGAAAAGCTCTCCAACGATTGTTACATAGTGTTGTGTTTTATAGGAGTGATAGTTTTTTTCTTCCATATTGGTATAGTGTTCTTAACTATGAAGTTGTTAATATTCTTAACTTTATTCTTTGAAAACAGACACGTGAAAACATTCTGGGAGGTGAGCATGTGCATCTTCAATATGTACCCATTGTTCCTATTAAGTGCGTTTAACAATATGTCTCAAGTAAAAGCCTTGGCTGGCAAGTTAAAGTTAACTTTTCGGTTCATATAGCATTATGAGATGAAAGGGAGTTCCATGCAATAATGGCTCTATATTATACTGTATGATCACTTTAATTTGTTCTGGTTTGTGAAAAGGACTGTGAAGACCCCTGGTGGCATGTCTGATGGGGTAAGTGTGTGTCAGAGCTGTGTGTAAGTTGACTATGCAAACCATTTGGACATTTCAACTCATTATTCTTTCTTATAAAAGCAGTAGTGATGCAGTCAGTCTCTCCTCAACTCTCAGACAAGAGAGACTGGCATGCATAGTATTTATGAATGATTACAATGAAGAGCAAGACATTCCGCTTTGTCCTGGGCCAGCTGCAGCTTAACTAGGTCTTTCTTTGCAGCACTTAACCACATGACTGGACGATAATCAAGATAAGACAGAACTAGAGCCTGCAGGACTTTGTGGAATGTGGTGTCAAAAAAAGCAGATAGTATTATGAAACCCTCCACATCTTTACAACTTTTGAATCTATATGTTTTGACCATGAGTTTACAATCTAAGAAATGTAGTCTCAACGTCATCAACAGTCACACCACTCATTACCAGATTCATCCTATGTCTAGAGTTTAGGGAATGAGTTGTACCAAATACAATGTTCTTGGTTTTAGAGATGTTCAGGACCAGTTTATCACTGGCCACCCATTCCAAAACTGACTGCAACTCCTTGTTAAGTGTTTAAGTGACTTCATTAGCTGTGTGTGTGTGTGTGTGTGTGTGTGTGTGTGTGTGTGTGTGTGTGTGTGTGTGTGTGTGTGTGTGTGTGTGTGTGTGTGTGTGTGTGTGTGTGTGTGTGTGTGTGTGTGTGTGTGTGTGTGTGTGTGTGTGTGTGTGTGTGTGTGTGTGTGTGTGTGTGTGTGTGTGTGTGTGTGTGTGTGTGTGTGTGTGTGTGTGTGTGTGTGTGTGTGTGTGTGTGTGTGTGTGTGTGTGTGTGTGTGTGTGTGTGTGTGTGTGTGTGTGTGTGTGTGTGTGTGTGTGTGTGTGTGTGTGTGTGTGTGTGTGTGTGTGTGTGTGTGTGTGTGTGTGTGTGTGTGTGTGTGTGTGTGTGTGTGTGTGTGTGTGTGTGTGTGTCCCACCATCTCTTTTCAGTCTTATGTTCCAACATTAAACTTTTTTTTTTACATTGGATACAAGTATAAAGTCCAGGCTTCAAATCATACACCATACAACTTTACAAAATAAAAACATACAATGCTTTCTTTACTTATTTGTTTGTTCATGCATAAATGCAATGGCTCACTGTTCACCCAATTTGCCAATGAAGTAATAATTAAAATAATTGGCAACATCAAATGGTTTGGTGATGAGTTGAATTTGTCTTTATGCCCAACAATTTCATTTAAAGTACTCCAAATGTGTTTTTCCATCATTCTTTATATCACTGATATTGGCTTCACAATACAGTTATTTTTGTTTAGTTTAATCACATAATTTCTCAACTTGCAGTTAGTCGGCCACTCAGATGTGCAGCCAGACTTAGCCATTATTTTTGCCCCATCTCTTTCAACCATACAGCTTTTCAATTCCTCATCAATCCATGGAGCTTCAACAGTTCTAACAGTCAGTTTCATAACAGGTTCATTTGAATAAATAATTGGAAGAAGCAATTTCATAAATTCATCAAGTGCAAATTCTGGATGCTCCTTATTAATCACATCAGACCAACACATATTTTTTTACATCATGGACATCAGACACAGCAAAAAAAATTGTATGATCTCTTATACATTATTTTAGGCCCAGCTTTTGGAACTGTGTCTCTCCTAGATATAACCACTATATTGTGATCACCACATCCAATGGGTACAGATGCAGTAGAACTCTGCACTAGCTGTATTAGTAAACATGTGATCACCACATCCAATGGGTACAGATACAGTAGAACTCTGCACTAGCTGTATTAGTAAACATGTGATCACCACATCCAATGGGTACAGATGCAGTAGAACTCTGCACTAGCTGTATTAGTAAACATGTGATCACCACATCCAATGGGTACAGATACAGTAGAACTCTGCACTAGCTGTATTAGTAAACATGTGATCACCACATCCAATGGGTACAGATACAGTAGAACTCTGCACTAGCTGTATTAGTAAACATGTGATCACCACATCCAATGGGTACAGATACAGTAGAACTCTGCACTAGCTGTATTAGTAAACATGTGATCACCACATCCAATGGGTACAGATGCAGTAGAACTCTGCACTAGCTGTATTAGTAAACATGTGATCACCACATCCAATGGGTACAGATACAGTAGAACTCTGCACTAGCTGTATTAGTAAACATATGATCACCACATCCAATGGGTACAGATACAGTAGAACTCTGCACTAGCTGTATTAGTAAACATGTGATCACCACATCCAATGGGTACAGATACAGTAGAACTCTGCACTAGCTGTATTAGTAAACATGTGATCACCACATCCAATGGGTACAGATACAGTAGAACTCTGCACTAGCTGTATTAGTAAACATGTGATCACCACATCCAATGGGTACAGATGCAGTAGAACTCTGCACTAGCTGTATTAGTAAACATGTGATCACCACATCCAATGGGTACAGATGCAGTAGAACTCTGCACTAGCTGTATTAGTAAACATGTGATCACCACATCCAATGGGTACAGATACAGTAGAACTCTGCACTAGCTGTATTAGTAAACATGTGATCACCACATCCAATGGGTACAGATACACTAGAACTCTGCACTAGCTGTATTAGTAAACATGTGATCACCACATCCAATGGGTACAGATACAGTAGAACTCTGCACTAGCTGTATTAGTAAACATGTGATCACCACATCCAATGGGTACAGATACAGTAGAACTCTGCACTAGCTGTATTAGTAAACATGTGATCACCACATATGGATGTTATTTTCCTATAGTGTTTGTAAACACCCTGTCAAGTTGATTAAAAACCTGAACCAGATTACAGGCACTGGTTACAGTGAGAAGCTTCCTCTTGAGCTGACCTCTGTTTACATCACATACACTGAACAATATGAAGCAGATCTACAGTGGCTTTCTGAATGTTCTGATGATAGCAAGTTAATGATTTCATGAACATTATTTCTGATGCTATATTAATATGAGCCATTTTCAGCACTTTCCTGGGTAGTTTCTCAGAGATACAGTCGTGGCCAAAAGTTGAGAATTACACAAATGTTAATTTTCACAAAGTCTACTGCCTCAGTGTCTCTACATATTTTTATAAGATGCTACTATGGAATACTGAAGTATAATTACAAGCATTTCATAAGTGTCCAAGGCTTTAATTGACAATTACATGAAGTTGATGCAGTGTCAATATTTGCAGTGTTGACCCTTCTTTTTCCAAGACCTCTGCAATCCGCCCTGGCATGCTGTCAATTAACTTCTGGACCACATCCTGACTGATGGCAGCCCATTCTTGCATAATCAGTGCTTGGAGTTTGTCAGAATTTGTAGGGTCTTGTTTGTCAACCCGCTTCTTGAGGATTGACCACAAGTTCTCAATGGGGTTAAGGTCTGGGGAGTTTCCTGGCCATGGAACCAAAATATCAATGTTTTGTTCCCCAAGCCACTGAGTTATCACTTTTGCCTTATGGCAAGGTGCTCCATCGTGCTGGACAGGGCATTGTTCGTCACCAAACTGATCCTGGATGGTTGGGAGAAGTTGCTCTTGGAGGATGTGTTCTTTATTCATGGCTGTGTTCTTAGGCAAAATGGTGAGCGAGCCCACTCCCTTGGCTGAGAAGCAACCCCACACATGAATGGTCTCAGGATGCAGGACTGATGGTGGTGCTCACCTAGTCTTTTCCGGACAAGATTTTTTCCGGATGCCCTAAACAATCGAAAAGGGGATTCAGAGAAAATAACTTTACGCCAGTCCTCAGCAGTCCGATCCCTGTTTGCATTGCCCCCCTTCTACGCTGTTGCTACTCTCTATTATCTACAGATAGTCACTTTAATAACTCAACCTACATGTACATGTTACCTCAATTACTTCGACACCGGTGCCCCCGCACATTGACTCTGTACCGGTACCCTCTGTATATAGCCCCACTATTGTTATTTACTGCTGCTGTTTAATTATTTGTTATTCTAAAAACTGCATTGTTGGTTAAGGGATTGTAAGCATTTCGCTGTAAGGTTTCCAGCTGTTGTATTCAGTGCATGTGACAAAAACATTTTGATTTGATTTGAAACCTAGCATCCATTTTAATATCATCCTCCAGTGAGGGTTAGATATGACCAAAAACCACAGATGATCATGTGACATGTCTACCCTTCACTCAAGTCCTAAGTGTTACAGGAGATGAATTTACTTTGTGAACTGAAACTCCCTTGTTTCCTTTAACAGTACACTATTAGAAAAAAGGGTTCCAGAATGTTTTTTTAGCTGTCCTGATAGGAGAACCCTTTTTGGTTCCAGGTAGAACCCGTTTGGGTTCCATGTTGAATTCTCTCTGGAAAGGGTTCTACCTAGAACTGAAAAGGGTCCTTCAAAAGAAAAATAACATTTTAAGATTATAGATAACCTTTATTTCTAAGTGTGTATGGCTGCTGACAAGTGAAGGGAATGGATTGGTGCTCACTTCCGGTAACCCAGCACAGCTTCATTACTGAGAACAGGCTGTACTGAAAGGGTTATACTGTATTTAGAAACCGAGAGATTAAGAAACACACACACATACACGACCAGTGCCGGTGCAATGGTAAACCAACAAGACTCTGTCTGCTAGGAGTAAATATTCATTAGTGCTTGATAAACATACCTGGATGCGGTCGGATGGGTACGGCGGAGTGAAGGTCAGAGGAAACACAACACAATAACAAGGTCACATAATGCACCTCTCCTGGTCACCAGCTAGGATGGTCCCTGGAGGATCTTTTGAGTGGGTGGAAAGTCAAGGTAAATATGGAGACATGCATTAGAAGTGAACAATTTAATTGTAAGAAGTCAGAGTCAATCACTCAGCTCAGACGTCCACCACCAATGTGAAGTAGTGAAAATGGCACCATAGAGCAGTGGTAGTCATTGAGCATCTGGCCTGCAATCCCTTAATTTGCAGCTCGCAGCGATGTTCCTATTCATAATACATAACAATGTTACAATTTCATTTCAATGTGTTTTATGCAGGCCTGAATCACTTCGTGGAATACATCTATTGTTCCCTAGACGGCAGATAGATGGCAGTAGAGCGCAGCTGTTGAACAGAAAGGCCGAAATAGAACGTTTGCCCGAAATAGAACGCAACTGCTCAGCTACAGCAACCAACACATCAGTTGCTACTAGCTAATTTTGGATCGATTTATTGTAAAAAGAAACATATATCTATTGACAAGAAACATATATCTATTGACAATGAAAATGAGGGTCGCAAGAACTAAATGTAAATGAACAACAACGTGACAGCTATGAACTAACAACCACCGGAGAACCAGGATAATCAGGAAGATGGCGGCTGGGAAACGCAGCCAGCTAACGTGGCTAATGTTGTTCCAGGGGCAAAGAGAAGGATATGGTTGATTCAAGAAGAACACAAAGTTTCAAGAGAAATGGACAGACAAGTATTTTTCTGTACTGCATGATGGGACTAGCTCACTTATTTGCCAGAAGGCAGTCAGCTGTTTAAAACGAGCATATTTAGATTGACATTTCCAGTCACACTATGCCCACTTGGACAAAACATATCCGCCACAAAGCAACCTCAGAAACAACCAAATAGCGCAACTCAAAGGACAACAAAAAATGATGGTCAGATCTAGCACTGTTGCAGAGAAAACGACAGAAGCGATATATGAGATTGCTTGGATACTCTCAAGGCCTCAGCCGAAATATTGTATGCTGATTTCACGAACAAGGAAGCTCTTTTAAAGCAAATTAAGGGACTGCAACTCTCAGACTCGACCGTAAGACGCGTAGAAGACAATGGCGAGGACATTGGATTGCGCTTGACGAAAGCACTGATGTAAGTGACATTGCCCAATTATGTGTTTGGGTCATTCAGAGAGGAACTTTTATGTTTGCTGCTCCTTCAAGGACAAACACAAGGAGAGGATATTCTGAAAGTTAGATTTTTTGCTGATAATAATATTGACTGGTCAAATCTGGCATCTGTGTGCACTGATGGTGCCCCAAAAATGCTAGGGAAGGAGAAGGGACTAATAGGCCTGATGAGAAAGAGAGAGGATATTCCCGAATGTGTTGTGGCTAAACTCAAAGACCATGACTTACAGAATGTGATGCAGGAAGTCGTGCGCGTGGTGAACATTATTATTGTGAGGTTACTGAACCACCGGTAATTCCGCGAGTTGCTGGTAGAATACCAGACAGAATTTGGCGACTTGATATTTCATAATGAGATGAGATAGCTGTCTTGTGGCTAAGTTTTGGAAAGATTTCTCTCTCTCCTCCCTCAAATCTGTGAATTTGTTGCATGCAAGGGGAGAGAGGAGCTGGATGATCCACAGTGGATATTAAAGCTGGCTTTGTTAACGGACATGACCTGCCACCTGAAAACGGTGACTCTACAGCTCCAAGGGAAAGCTACATCTCTGGGCAAAATTCTGCGTGTGGTCACAGCTTTTCAGAACTAAATCATCACACTGTTCATACCTGACAAACAGGTTGTTCATTTCCCAAAACTCGGAGCAGTCACCACATCCAACCCAGACATACTGCAACATTTTAGCTATGATGCATTTGTGCATGTGTTGGAAGAGTTGAAGTTGGTGTTTGAGTCAAGGTTCAAGGATAACATGGAGTACAAGAAGTTTTTCAACTTCATTGAGAACCCCTTTCATGTGCCAGTGTCTCTGACCCCAGTCATCACAGCCCTCTGTCCTGACTGTGCTGGAATAGAGAGTGAGATAGTGTCATCTCTGACCCCAGTCATCACAGCCCTCTACTGACCGTAATGGAATAGAGAATGAGATAGTGGAGCTACTGGCAAATTACACCTTGCAAGGTGAACTAAGATCAGGTGTTACCCCTTTCTGGAGCCTTGTGTCAGACAGAGTATCCACTTCTGAAGCAATGTGTGCAAAAGGTGACCATTTTATGTCAGCACTTATTCATGTGAAGCAACATTTTCAACAATGAACATTGTGAAACAAAAACAGAGAAACAGACTGACCAATGCACACTTGGATTGCCTCACAAGGATAGCAACAACAGACTATACATTTCGAATGAATTCAGTCAAGGAGCAGAAGGGACATTTTTGTTCATCCAACTACTGAGGTAACCCTTAATATGGGTCTTATACATGTGATGTAGCCTATTTGATGTGTGCATGTATACATTTGTGATGTGCTGCACATCAAATCGATTGCATGTGCTCTATTGCTCTGAATTTGTTCTTAATTGCTAATATTGGAAGAAAAATAACAAATTAAAGATCTGTGGAGCCCTCTGAATGATTGTCTCCAACCAAATTGGTCACCTTACAAAAACAAATAGTGAGTTACACTGCCATAGAGAGTCATAGACATAGCTTTATTTGATTGGGCATCACCCACTTAAAACAGAAACTGTCTCAATGTAACACACAAGGTTTGGTCTTTACAACAATTTTACAGCGATTGACTTATCACAAATAGAAGAACAGAAAGCCAATGACTACAATATGGATGAAGTAGATTTATGTCAACACTGGATGACTTATAAAGTAAACACACGTAGGTAGATTTATTTTTATACTGTGCATTTCAAGTTTATTACATAGGTATATAATAGTCTCTCAGAGTCAAAGTGAAACATACTTCGTCCCAAACAAAATAGGTCAAATTCTTTTAGTTCTTGAATGTCCTATGACCTGTCATGTTTAACTGTTGCAGTGCAAACAACTCAAGTAGTTATAGTCAGGTCATCCAAAATCAATGAATCCATTGAGAGACAAGCAATATATTTACAAATATCTTTTGATTCATGCACATAGTTAATTAGTTACAAAAAAATAGTTTTACTGTCAGATAGACAAAACATGTATTGGCCATATATTTTGTTAAAACTGAGATATTTCTGTCGAAGCATTTCTTGTGGACAATTCTTGGCATTCATTTTCATTTACAATTAAATGGTGATAAATCCATTACACTTACACTATATACACAAGCTTTTCACATGATATAAAATATAATTTAAGATGAAATCATAATGAAGTCATTGGCACATAGAAATAGTATGAAAATGTTCACAACTCTTTGAACAATACACATAAAACCCACACACTTAAACTCTCCCTCACTCCCTTTCTCAAATTAAAACAGAACTGAAAAAAGTTGGAAATTATCCGTTTACGCACAAGACACATTCAAACAGGTAACATTTCCTTCTTTAGTTCACAATCATAATAGTTTACAAATGTTTCCTCAAAGAATACATTCTCTGGAAAAGAAGCAACAATAATCTTAAGTTGTTTTTTGGAGAAATGAGGGAAAGTGTTTAATACATATGTAATTATGTTCTTGCTTGCATAATGTGTAATAGAAATGTAAGCAAGAACAAAGTGATACAGGTTTTATTCTTTCATTCCTCACGATGCTGCAAGTGCCACATCAAATATGATTTGCCTTCCTCGATGAGCATTTACAGTTTGTCCCAAATAGGTGCAAAGCATGTGAAACATCTTTCTACTAGATGGAATGCAAAAAAAGCAGGCAAGCACCTGAATAGAAGTAGAGCAACAGACAGTTAATCTATTCTAATATAATCAATTCTATATAAATGAATGAACACAAGAATGAGATGAGCTCACAGTCTACACATCTTTCAAAACAGAAGGTCAATGATTTACAAGAAGATTAACTCATGTGCAGGGAGAAGGCAACAATATACGTACTGTGATGACGGGAACGATTCTGAGGGAAAAAAAATAGTCAGAATATCCTAGATTTGACCTTCTAAAGAGGTCAAAAAACTTTTGCTCTGCAAAATTCAATTGTGGCAACCTAAGTGAATTGTGTATGCCAAGCAAGTTTAGTATGCCAAGTACATTTGTATGCCATACGTGAGTACTTGACATGCGAATCAGGTTGACGACCATAAACTGTATTACTTGCACCAATGAAGATGAGTTTTGATGAAGCTTGACCATCACGGTCACTAAAATACGAACAACATTAATTTCGTAGAATACTCTAATAAGCTAGTCTTATCCTCACAAGAAGTGGAAAGGCCAGGAACATTGCTTGTGTGATCAGAGGATGGAAGCAGTTATCGTCACAGCAGATGTGAAGCGAAGCAAAGAGAAGTGTCATTAAAAAACAATTGCCCTTTTGACCCCCAGAAAATATAAAACCAAAAGTTTCTCTCACCGAGCAATCAAGTCCATTCTCCCTCCTCTGTCTTCTCCTCCCTCCACCTCTCCCTCCTCCGTCTTCTCCTCCCTCCACCTCTCCCTCCTCCGTCTTCTCCTCCCTCCACCCCCCCCCATCCTCTACCTTCCTTTCTCCACCTCTCCCCCCTCCCTCCCTCTACCTACACCATCTCTCCCTCCCCTCTCGCTCGCTCCCTCCCTCTCTGTCAACTACTGTAGCCCTAGAAGAGTCAGAGGACCGCCTCTCTTCCTAAAAATGAATACCAAAGAGAAAGAGTGAGAGAGCGAGCGCAGCCTCACATGGCTGAGGATTGAACTCTAAACCACCCCGTCGGTTAGTCTCAGGTGGCGTTTTCTTCCTCGTCTTCCATATGGTAGTTGAGAGTGATGACAGCACTGACGAAGTCTCCCAGCTCTACGAAGTCAGCTGTGATGATGTTGATGCCGCTCTCTCCCGGCCTCTGGGCACGGATCCACAGCATCATACTTGGAAGAGCCCTGCAGGGGAAAACATGCAGACACCTGCATCACTGTCTTTTGTGAATTCTAAGTGTTATACTTAGCCACTGAAAAGGATGGGGGTAAGGAGAGAGAGAAACTGTCCTCAGGTGGGTTCAGAGGTGGCTGTTTTGTTTTGAGTGGTTCCGACCCCTTGAGTTTTTCCACATTTTGTTACATCAGAGAAAACATATTGGGTGAAAAGCCAGATATGTTTCCTCCTGCCACAACCTGAAGGACGGCCATTGAAAAGTGCAATGTCAATAATATTTGCCTTCGTAACTTGCGATGTGGCTTCTCAGTCATGTTGTGACTGGCCTACTACGGATTTAATCTATTATTATTATTCTCATTAATATTGTTGTAAATACAATATATTAATATTGTTGTAAATACTATATTTGTGTAACGTCTGCTTCCAACTCACATCCTCAAACACGTAGATCCCCTGAACGCAGCTCACTCTCCAGATCCCAATCACCTGAATTCTAATCACCTGTTCACACACCTGTATGTCATTATCACACACTATTTAGTTCAGTTCTTTGCACCCCATCACTGAGGTATTGTTTGTTTTGTGACACGTTTTTCAGAGCGCTGGTTTCCCCGTGAGTTACTCCTCCTGTGTATGATAGTGAGGCAGGCATAAACTAACGACACCTTTTGCCAATTCCCTGCCTGTACTTTAGCCTATGGGATTTCCTGTTATCTACCTCTTGACTGATCTCCCGGACTACATTATTAGCCTTTTCCCTGCCTGTACTGTTTCCCTTTTGGACCCCCTGTGTATGACCACCTGCCTCCTCCTGTGGTCCTTCGCAATAAACACCTGCTGCACCCTGCGCTTTAAACTAGCTCTCTGTCTCCCCTCGTGTTCATTACAATTTGACCATTTTCCTGTCCTGCTAGCCATTCAAAATGTAACGATTACTTTTGGATGTCAGAGTAAAAAGTACAGAATTTTCTTTAGGAATGTAGTGAAGTAAAAGTTGCATTTGTCAAAAATCTAAATAGTAAAGTACAGATACCCCAAAAAACTACTTATGCAGTACTTTAAGGTATTTTTACACCACTGATAAGTTAGGGCTACAGCGACTGCTAGGACAGATGTCCCAGCTGCAACTCCAATTTGCACTGAGAGGTGTGAAAGCCCTTGAACCCAACAATGGAAACAGAATCATAACCTCCCCCTCCCAAATGCAGAGGCCTCTGAGGCCCTCTGCCCCATGGCTTCCTTACCTCCCAGTGCAGAGCTCGTCAGGGACAATCCAGAGACACAATTTGCAGACTGCTAACATACTGGGAAGATTAACCAATACAATTTTCCACAGACATTCCCCTGGCATGGCACACAGTTATACGAGCACACTACCTCTCCGTCGGGAAAGGATATTGGCAGGGGGGGGGATTAGAATAACATCATCACGCCTGCCCAGACCCACCTGTTCTCACCTGCTCTCCGCCACATATCTGCTAATTGCACCATTTCTCTCCGTCACCGATGCGCTTTCAATGTTTAGATAATGAAGCGTACGATTGTTCCATTGTCTTAATGATGGAGGATTGTTTGATTTACAGTTAAGTATCCGTTTTTTTCAAGAAAATTAACGAGGAGAGTATCGTGCAACCCATCGGGTATCTCATAGCCCCCTCAGATAACGTCTTGAAGTATGCAGACAGATTAAAAAGTAAAATTACATAGTAATATTTCTGACAGCCAATGTTCTAACTCCAACCATAACTTTTGGGCTTTATAGCATTCCCAGAAGGCACGTCTTATGGACTCATTGTTGGGTTTACACTTAAGACAGAACTGTCGCTGTGCTGGATCTGAAAATATCTACATTTAACAGTCCAAAATTGCCTTTTAATGCTGTTATTAATGTAAATGTATGCCTTTAGTTTTCATATGTGATCCAGTTGATCAGTGTATTCTGAAAAGCTCTCCAACGATTGTTACATAGTGTTGTGTTTTATAGGAGTGATAGTTTTTTTTCTTCCATATTGGTATAGTGTTCTTAACTATGAAGTTGTTAATATTCTTAACTTTATTCTTTGAAAACAGACACGTGAAAACATTCTGGGAGGTGAGCATGTGCATCTTCAATATGTACCCATTGTTCCTATTAAGTGCGTTTAACAATATGTCTCAAGTAAAAGCCTTGGCTGGCAAGTTAAAGTTAACTTTTCGGTTCATATAGCATTATGAGATGAAAGGGAGTTCCATGCAATAATGGCTCTATATTATACTGTATGATCACTTTAATTTGTTCTGGTTTGTGAAAAGGACTGTGAAGACCCCTGGTGGCATGTCTGATGGGGTAAGTGTGTGTCAGAGCTGTGTGTAAGTTGACTATGCAAACCATTTGGACATTTCAACTCATTATTCTTTCTTATAAAAAGCAGTAGTGATGCAGTCAGTCTCTCCTCAACTCTCAGACAAGAGAGACTGGCATGCATAGTATTTATGAATGATTACAATGAAGAGCAAGACATTCCGCTTTGTCCTGGGCCAGCTGCAGCTTAACTAGGTCTTTCTTTGCAGCACTTAACCACATGACTGGACGATAATCAAGATAAGACAGAACTAGAGCCTGCAGGACTTTGTGGAATGTGGTGTCAAAAAAAGCAGATAGTATTATGAAACCCTCCACATCTTTACAACTTTTGAATCTATATGTTTTGACCATGAGTTTACAATCTAAGAAATGTAGTCTCAACGTCATCAACAGTCACACCACTCATTACCAGATTCATCCTATGTCTAGAGTTTAGGGAATGAGTTGTACCAAATACAATGTTCTTGGTTTTAGAGATGTTCAGGACCAGTTTATCACTGGCCACCCATTCCAAAACTGACTGCAACTCCTTGTTAAGTGTTTAAGTGACTTCATTAGCTGTGTGTGTGTGTGTGTGTGTGTGTGTGTGTGTGTGTGTGTGTGTGTGTGTGTGTGTGTGTGTGTGTGTGTGTGTGTGTGTCCCACCATCTCTTTTCAGTCTTATGTTCCAACATTAAACTTTTTTTTACATTGGATACAAGTATAAAGTCCAGGCTTCAAATCATACACCATACAACTTTACAAAATAAAAACATACAATGCTTTCTTTACTTATTTGTTTGTTCATGCATAAATGCAATGGCTCACTGTTCACCCAATTTGCCAATGAAGTAATAATTAAAATAATTGGCAACATCAAATGGTTTGGTGATGAGTTGAATTTGTCTTTATGCCCAACAATTTCATTTAAAGTACTCCAAATGTGTTTTTCCATCATTCTTTATATCACTGATATTGGCTTCACAATACAGTTATTTTTGTTTAGTTTAATCACATAATTTCTCAACTTGCAGTTAGTCGGCCACTCAGATGTGCAGCCAGACTTAGCCATTATTTTTGCCCCATCTCTTTCAACCATACAGCTTTTCAATTCCTCATCAATCCATGGAGCTTCAACAGTTCTAACAGTCAGTTTCATAACAGGTTCATTTGAATAAATAATTGGAAGAAGCAATTTCATAAATTCATCAAGTGCAAATTCTGGATGCTCCTTATTAATCACATCAGACCAACACATATTTTTTTACATCATGGACATCAGACACAGCAAAAAAAATTGTATGATCTCTTATACATTATTTTAGGCCCAGCTTTTGGAACTGTGTCTCTCCTAGATATAACCACTATATTGTGATCACCACATCCAATGGGTACAGATGCAGTAGAACTCTGCACTAGCTGTATTAGTAAACATGTGATCACCACATCCAATGGGTACAGATGCAGTAGAACTCTGCACTAGCTGTATTAGTAAACATGTGATCACCACATCCAATGGGTACAGATACAGTAGAACTCTGCACTAGCTGTATTAGTAAACATGTGATCACCACATCCAATGGGTACAGATACAGTAGAACTCTGCACTAGCTGTATTAGTAAACATGTGATCACCACATCCAATGGGTACAGATACAGTAGAACTCTGCACTAGCTGTATTAGTAAACATATGATCACCACATCCAATGGGTACAGATACAGTAGAACTCTGCACTAGCTGTATTAGTAAACATGTGATCACCACATCCAATGGGTACAGATACAGTAGAACTCTGCACTAGCTGTATTAGTAAACATGTGATCACCACATCCAATGGGTACAGATACAGTAGAACTCTGCACTAGCTGTATTAGTAAACATGTGATCACCACATCCAATGGGTACAGATACAGTAGAACTCTGCACTAGCTGTATTAGTAAACATGTGATCACCACATCCAATGGGTACAGATACAGTAGAACTCTGCACTAGCTGTATTAGTAAACATGTGATCACCACATCCAATGGGTACAGATACAGTAGAACTCTGCACTAGCTGTATTAGTAAACATGTGATCACCACATCCAATGGGTACAGATACAGTAGAACTCTGCACTAGCTGTATTAGTAAACATGTGATCACCACATCCAATGGGTACAGATACAGTAGAACTCTGCACTAGCTGTATTAGTAAACATGTGATCACCACATATGGATGTTATTTTCCTATAGTGTTTGTAAACACCCTGTCAAGTTGATTAAAAACCTGAACCAGATTACAGGCACTGGTTACAGTGAGAAGCTTCCTCTTGAGCTGACCTCTGTTTACATCACATACACTGAACAATATGAAGCAGATCTACAGTGGCTTTCTGAATGTTCTGATGATAGCAAGTTAATGATTTCATGAACATTATTTCTGAGGCTATATTAATATGAGCCATTTTCAGCACTTTCCTGGGTAGTTTCTCAGAGATACAGTCGTGGCCAAAAGTTGAGAATTACACAAATGTTAATTTTCACAAAGTCTACTGCCTCAGTGTCTCTACATATTTTTATAAGATGCTACTATGGAATACTGAAGTATAATTACAAGCATTTCATAAGTGTCCAAGGCTTTAATTGACAATTACATGAAGTTGATGCAGTGTCAATATTTGCAGTGTTGACCCTTCTTTTTCCAAGACCTCTGCAATCCGCCCTGGCATGCTGTCAATTAACTTCTGGACCACATCCTGACTGATGGCAGCCCATTCTTGCATAATCAGTGCTTGGAGTTTGTCAGAATTTGTAGGGTCTTGTTTGTCAACCCGCTTCTTGAGGATTGACCACAAGTTCTCAATGGGGTTAAGGTCTGGGAGTTTCCTGGCCATGGAACCAAAATATCAATGTTTTGTTCCCCAAGCCACTGAGTTATCACTTTTGCCTTATGGCAAGGTGCTCCATCGTGCTGGACAGGGCATTGTTCGTCACCAAACTGATCCTGGATGGTTGGGAGAAGTTGCTCTTGGAGGATGTGTTCTTTATTCATGGCTGTGTTCTTAGGCAAAATGGTGAGCGAGCCCACTCCCTTGGCTGAGAAGCAACCCCACACATGAATGGTCTCAGGATGCAGGACTGATGGTGGTGCTCACCTAGTCTTTTCCGGACAAGATTTTTTCCGGATGCCCTAAACAATCGAAAAGGGGATTCAGAGAAAATAACTTTACGCCAGTCCTCAGCAGTCCGATCCCTGTACCTTCTGCAGAATATCAGTCTGTCCCTGAAGTTTTTCCTGGGGAGAAGTGGCTTCTTTGCTGCCCTTCTTCACACCAGGCCATCCCCCAAAAGTCTTTGCCTCACTGCGCGTGCAGATGCCTGCTGCCATTCCTGAGCAAGCTCTGTACTGGTGGTGCCCCGATACCGCAGCTGAATCAACTTTAGGAGACGGTCCTGGTGCTTGGACTTTCTTGGGCGCCCTGAAGCATTCTTCACAACAATTGAACCGCTCTCCTTGAAGTTCTTGATAATCCGATAACTGGTTGATTTAGGTGCAATCTTACTGGCAGCAATATTCTTGCCTGTGAAGACCTTTTCGTGCAAAGCAATGATGACGGCATGTGTTTCCTTGCAGGTAACCATGGTTGACAGAGGAAGAACAGTGATTCCAAGCAACCAGACTCCTTTTTAAGCTTCCCGTCTGTTATTTTTACTCAATCAACATGACAAAGTGATCTCCAGCCTTGTCCTCATCAACACTCACACCTGTGTTAACGAGAGAATCACTGACATGTCAGCTGGTCCTTTTGTGGCAGGGCTGAAATACAGTGGAAATGTTTTTTTAGGGACTTTGCAATTAATTGCATCTCATCTGATCACTCTTCATAACATTCTGGAGTATATGCAAATTTACATCATACAAACTGAGGCAGCAGACTTTGTGAACATTTATATTTGTGTCCTTCTCAAAGCTTTTGGCCACGACTGTAAACATAATATGGAAAAGAACAAACAAACCAAGAGAAAAAAAAACATTCAGCAGCTGCAAGGGTTGAAGCTACGAACACTTTGGCTGAAATAATGGCAAGATTGTGGGAACATCGTTCCATTTAAATACATTGCCTTGCAAAGGTATTTCATCCCTCTTGGCGTTTTTCTTATTTTGTGGCATTACAACTTGTAATTTAAATGGATTTTTATTTGGATTTCAAATAATGGACATACAAAATAGTCCAAATTCGTGAAGTGAAAAACAAAAAGTGGGAGAAAAATGAAAAGTTGTACGTGCATATGTATTCCTCCCTTTGCTATGAAGCCCCTAAATAAGATCTAGTAGAACCAATTACCTTCAGACGTCACATAATTAGTTAAATAAAGTCCATCTGCGTGGAATCTAAGTGTCACATGATCTCAGTATATATACACACGTACGTATGTATGTACGTACATACACATACATACTGCTCAATAAAATTAAGGGAACACTAAAATAACACATCCTAGATCTGAATGAAAGAAATATTCTTATTAAATACTTTTTTCTTTAAATAGTTTAATGTGCTGACAACAAAATCACAAAAAAATTATCAATGGAAATCAAATGTATCAACCCATGGAATGTCTGGATTTGGAGTCACACTCAAAATTAAAGTGGAAAACCACACTACAGGCTGATCCAACTTTGATGTAATGTCCTTAAAACAAGTCCAAATGAGGCTCATTAGTGTGTGTGGCCTCCACGTGCCTGTATGACCTCCCTACAACACCTGGGCATGCTCCTGATGAGGTGGCGGATGGTCTCCTGAGGGATCTCCTTACAGACCTGGACTAAAGCATCCGCCAACTCCTGGACAGTCTGTGGTGCAACGTGGCGTTGGTGGATGGAGCGAGACATGATGTCCCAGATGTGCTCAATTGGATTCAGGTCTGGGGAACGGGCGGGCCAGTCCATAGCATCAATGCCTTCCTATTGCAGGAACTGCTGACACACTCTAGCCACATGAGGTCTAGCATTGTCTTGCATTAGGAGGAGCCCAGGGCCAACCGCACCAGCATATGGTTTCACAAGGGGTCTGAGGATCTCATCTCGGTACCTAAGGGCAGTCAGGCTACCTCTGGCGAGCACATGGAGGGCTGTGTGGCCCCCCAAAGAAATGCCACCCCATGACTGACCCACCGCCAAACCGGTCATGCTGGAGGATGTTGCAGGCAGCAGAACGTTCTCCACGGCATCTCCAGACTGTCACATGTGCTCAGTGTGAACCTGCTTTCATCTGTGAAGAGGACAGGGAGCCAGTGGCGAATTTGCCAATCTTGGTGTTCTCTGGCAAATGCCAAACGTCCTGCACGGTGTTGGTCTGTAAGCACAATCCCCACCTGTGGACGTCGGTCCCTCATACCACCCTCGTGGAGTCTGTTTCTGACCGTTTGAGCAGACATGCACATTTGTGGCCTGCTGGAGGTCATTTTGCAGGGCTCTGGCAGTGCTCCTCCTTGCACTAAGGTGGAGGTAGCGGTCCTGCTGCTGGGTTGTTGCCCTCCTACGGCCTCCTCCACATCTCCTGATGTACTGGCCTGTCTCCTGGTAGCGCCTCCATGCTCTGGACACTACGCTGACTGACACAGCAAACCTTCTTGCCACAGCTCGCATTGATGTGTCATCCTGGATGAGCTGCACTACCTGAGCCACTTGTGTGAGTTGTAGACTCAGTCTCATGCTACCACTAGAGTGAAAGCACCGCCAGCATTCAAAAGTGACCAAAACATCAGCCAGGAAGCATAGGAACTGAGAAGTGGTCTGTGGTTATCACCTGCAGAACCACTCCTTTATTGGGGGTGTCTTGCTAATTGCCTATAATTTCCACCTGTTGTTTATTCCATTTGCACAACAGCATGTGAAATTTATTGTCAATCAGTGTTGCCTCCTAAGTGGACAGTTTGATTTCACAGAAGTGTGATTGACTTGGAGTTACGTTGTGTTGTTTAAGTGTTCCCTTCATTTTTTTGAGCAGTGTATACACAGACACACACACACAGACACACAGACACACACACACACACACACACACACACACACCTGTACTTAAAGGCCCCAGAGTCTGCAACACCACTAAGCAAGCGGCACCATGAAGACCAAGGAGCTCTCCAAACAGGTCAGGGACAAAGTTGTGGAGAAGTACAGATCAGGGTTGGGTTATGAGAAAATATCAGAAACTTTGAACATCCTACGGAGCACCATTAAATCCAGTATTTAAAAAAATGGAAATAATATGGCACCACAACAAACCTGCAAAAAGAGGGCCGCCCACCAAAAGTCACAGACCAGGCAAGGAGGGCGTTAATCAGAGAGGAAACAAAGAGACCCAAGATAACCCTGAAGGAGCTGCAAAGCTCCACAGCTGAGATCAGAGTACCTGTCCATAAGTCCATTAAGTCATACACTCCACAGAGCTTGGCTTTGTAGAAGAGTGGCCAGAAAAAAGACATTGCTATAAGAAAAAAATAAGCAAACACGTTTGGTGTTCACCAAATGCATGTGGAAGACTCCCCAAACATATGGAAGAAAATACTCTGGTCAGATGAGACTAAAATGTAGCTTTTTGGTCTTCAAGGAAAATGCCATGTCTGGCACAAACCGTACACCTCTCATCACCCTGAGAACCCTATCCCCACAGTCAAGCATGGTAGTGGCAGCATCATGCTGTGGGGATTTTTTTCATCGTCAGGGACTGGTAAACTGGTCAGAATTGAAGGATGGTGCTAAATACAGGGAAATCTTGAGGGAAACCTGTCAGTCATCCAGAGATTTAAGAGTGGGACGTAGGTTCACCTTCCAGCAGGACTTTAAACCTAAGTAAACTGCTAAAGCAACATTCGAGTGGTTTAACCTCTTGGGGCAGTATTTCATTTCTCGATGAAAAACGTTCCCGTTTTAAACAAGATATTTTGTCACGAAAAGATGCTCGACTATGCATATAATTGACAGCTTTGGAAAAAAAACACTGACGTTTCCAAAACTGCAAAGATATTGTCTGTGAGTGCCACAGAACTAATGTTACAGGCAAAACCAAGATGAAATTTCATACAGGAAGTGAGCCAGATTTTGGAGGTGCTGTGTTCCAATGTCTCCTTATATGGCTGTGAATGCGCAAGGAATGAGCCTACAATTTCTGTCGCTTCCCCAAGGTGTTTGCAGCATTGTGACGTATTTGTAGGCATATCATTGGAAAATTGACCATAAGAGACTACATTTACCAGGTGTCCGCTCGGTGTCCTCCGTCGAAACTATTGCGTAATCTCCAGGTGCATGCATTTTTCCATTTTGAACAGAGGAGAAACCAAACTGCAACGAGTGATTTATCATCGAATAGATATGTGAAAAACCCCTTGAGGATCGATTCTAAACAACGTTTGCCATGTTTCTGAACATTTGCTATCTAACTGAGAGTCTCCTCATTGAAAACATCCAAATTTCTTCAAAGGTAAATGATTTTATTTGAATGCTTTTCTTGTTTTTGTGAAAATGTTGCCTGCTGAATGCTATGCTTAATGCTATGCTAGCTATCAATACTGTTACAAATGCTTGTGTAGCTATGGTTGAAAATCATTTTTTGAAAATCTGAGATGACAGTGTTGTTAACAAAATGCTAAGCTCGTGAGCCAATATATTTATTTCATTTGCGATTTTCATGAATAGTTAACGTTGCATTATGGTAATGAGCTTGAGGCTATAATTACGCTCCCGGATACGGATTGCTCGTCGCAACAGGTTAAGAGGAAACATTTAAATGTCTTGGAATGGCCTAGTCAAAGTCCAGACCTCAATCCAATTGAGAATCTGTGGTATGACTTAAAGATTGCTGTACACCAGCAGAACCCATCCAACTTGAAGGAGCTGGAGCAGTTTTGCCTTGAAGAAATATCCCAGTGGATAGATGTACCAAGCTTATGGAGACATACCAAGAGACTTGTAGCTGTAATTTCTGAAAAAGGTGGATCGACATAGTATTGACTTTTTGGGGGGTAAATATTTGTGCACCCTCAAATTATTATTTTTTTTCTTATTTTTTTCTTGTTTGCTTCACAAAAAAAATGTTTTGCATCTTCAAAGTGTTAGGCATGTTTTGTACATCATATGATACAATCTCCCCCCAAAATAAATTTTAATTCCAGGTAGTAAGGCAACAAAACATGAAAAATGCCGATGGGGTGAATACTTTCACAAGCTACTGTAGATCAGCTTTCATATTGTTGAGTAACTGGATAAAGTTATTATACAGTTGAAGTCGGAAGTTTACATACACTAACACGAACTCAAACCGGCTGTGCGCGTGTGCCATCGTGCATACATTTATTTTGTCCCCCTACACGATCACGACACGCAGGTTAAAATATCAAAACAAACTCTGAACCAATGACATTCATTTGGGGACAGGTCAAAAAGCATTAAACATGTATGGCCATTTAGCTAGTTAGCTTGCTAGCTAATTTGTCCTGGGATATAAACATTGAGTTGTTAATTTACCTGAAATGCACAAGGTCTTCTACACTGACAATTAATACACACATAAAACGGCCAACCGAATAATTTAGTCATCTCTCGTCATCTCTCCTCCTTCCAGGCTTTTTCATCTTTGAAATTACATGGTAATTGGCATCTACACTTTTACCAAGACAACCGGCAAAACATTTCGTCTTTCAATCACCCACGTGGGTATAACCAATGAGGAGATGGCACGTGGGTACCTGCTTCTATAAACCAATGAGGAGCTGGGAGAGGCAGGACTTTCAGTGCGATCTGCGTCAAATAGAAAGGAGTTCTATTTTAGCCCTTGGCATCACAGACGCGCGTGAGCAGTGTGGGTGCAATAATATAATAACATGGATTTCTACATTTATTTTGTGACACTCGCGCTCGCGACATATCTGGTCTGGTCAGCATGTTAGGTTGGAGCCATTAAAACTAGTTTTTCAACCACTCCACAAATTTCTTGTTAACAAACTATAGTTTTGGCAAGTCGGTTGGGACATCTACTTTGTGCATGACAAGTAATTTTTCCAACAATTGTTTACAGACAGATTATGTCACTGGAGGCAGGGGGATGTGGATGTGTTGTTGAGAGGGGAGAAAAGTCTCGGGCGACTCTATAGTTAGAGCAGTTACACTCAGAGAACCACTTCTCTTGTTAGATTACTTTTCTGTTTAGACAGGGGAGAGAGAGGACATCACTCAGTCCTCTCAACCAACTGGCATTGTTCTATTGTCAGATACATTGTTCTGCACACCTTCACCCCCTGACATGTTGGCTGGATTCACAACAAGTGTAGCTTTAATTTGGTATCTTACATGTGTGATTTCATGAAAGTTTGATTTTTATAGTAATTTATTTGAATTTGGCGCTCTGCATTTTCACTGGCTTTTGGCCAGGTGGGACGCCGGCGTCCCACATATCCCAGAGAGGTTAATTATATATCCAAGGTTTTAGAGTATTCCTAAAATATTTTTAGGAACGGAGGCATTGAGTTTTTAATATTGATCAGGTATATCAGGAGACCATCAGCAAATAAGTTTAGTTTATATTAAATGTTTACCAATAATGATATCCGAACATTTGGGTTCAGTCCAATTCTTTCTGCAAGTGGTTCAAATGTCATTGCAAACAAAAGGGGGGAATCCCTGCCTATAGGCCCTTTCTAAAGAACTTCCATCAGATAATGTCTTGTTTATATTTTTGCTTTATAATATTTGTATTAAATATATTTCAGATGGACAGTTTTGAAATGAAGAGGCCATTCAAGATGGTCGAAAGCCTTTTCGGCATCTACAGCAATTATTGCTGAATCTATATCTTGTTTTTTAGCGTATTGTATTGTACCGAAACATGTTTTGTATTTGTACATTTCTATTTTAAGTTGGCGAGGGCACTAGAACAGTCTGCAGCACCCGGTCTCACCCTACTGTTTGCAGATTATCTGGTGCTTCTGTCCCCAACCAAGGAGGGTCAACAGCAGCACCTAGATCTTCTGCACAGATTCGGTCAGACGTTAACCCATTGCCCTCTATGGTTGTGTGATCTGGGGTCCACTCACCAACCAATAATTCACAAAATGGGACAAACATATTTTCTTCAACGTTTACTTTACCAGGCAAGTCAGTTAAGAATAAATTCTTATTCATAATAACGGCCTACCCTGGCCAAACCCTAACCCAGACGATGCTGGGCCAATTGTGCGCCGCCCTATGGGACTCCCAATCCAAACCGGTGGTGATACAGCCCAGGATCAAACCAGGGTCTGTAGTGACGCCTCTAGCACTGAGATAAAGTGCCTTAGACCGCTGCGCCACTTGGGAGCCCCAAAATTGAGAGACTGCATGCAGAATTCTGCAAAAATATACTGTGTACAACGCAAAACCCCAAACAATGCATGCAGAGCAGAATTAGGATTATACCCACTAGTTATCAAAATCCAGAAAATAGTTGATAAATTCTACAACCACGTAAACGGAAGCGATGCCCACACATTCCACCACAAAGCCCTCACCTACAGAGAGATTAACCTAGAGAAGAGTCTCCTGAGCCAGCTGGTTCTGGAGCTCTGAAGAAAACACATTTGGACAAAACCAAATTATGAGAAAGTGAAAATAACTATTTGACATACTGGAAAGAATCAACCACAACAAAATTGCAAAATGGAATGATATCTGGCCCTAAACAGAGAGTACACAGTGGCAGAATACCTGACCACTGTGACTGACCACAAATTACAAACACTCTTGACTATGTACAGACTCAGTGAGTATAGACTTGCTATTGAGAAAGGCCACCATAGGCAGACCTGGCCCTTGAGAGAAGACAGGAAATGTGCCCACTGCCAACAAAATGAGATGTAAACTGAGCTGCACTTCCTAACCTCCTGACATATGTATCACAATAGACACATATGTGACGTGCTTCACTACTTCACAGGGAAAAAAAACATTTTTTTTAAATCAAAATGTGTTTTATTTTGGCAGAGATACATTCTGGAACATGCCAACTATTATGTGCTTTAATGACAAACTCGTATGCCATCTGTAAATACAAATCAAATTGTTCAATTACGAGCCTAGTTGGTTTAGCCACTGAGAAATTCATTAACCTTCCCGCTAGCCATGATTGGCTGAGATAATGAGTGGGCTGGACATGCCAAGAGATGAGTTTGGATTGGTCTGCTATGTAGCACGCATCTGTCTACGAGCTGGTCTGTATGTGTAAGTAATCCTTTCTAACTCTCCTTTTTTTTTTTAAAAGATGTCACGTAGTAGAACTGCATAAGTGTTTCTCTCCACTTTCTGGAAGACCGAGTTTTGAAATCAGTGGAATTAGAGTATGATAGCTAAGGAGAAAATTATGGCGTTTGATTACACCGAGACACACAGACACACACAGAGACACACAGAGACACACAGAGACACACAGAGACACACAGAGACACACAGAGACACACAGAGACACACTAACCTTTCTGTAATGGTCTCCCTCAGTCCGCTAGCCACTCCTTTCATGACAGTGCTGGCCTTAGGTGTCAGGACCACTTGGGAGACAAAGAATGTTCCCTTCCTCCTACAATCACACAAATCACATCCAACCTTACTATACAGCCACAAGTAAAGATGCAATAAGTGCTTTTCCCTGTTTAAGTCACCACACTATCCAGGAAAAGACAGGGTGAAATATAAAGGAACAGTCAGACCTGCGGTCAGCCACAGAGGCCTGGAGGAACTGGATCAGCTTGTCAGGGTCAGTGGTGTTGGCCCAGGGAGCAGGCATCATCTGACCCGGCCACAGGAAGGGCACCTCCAGGGCCATAGGACTATGATAGAACACCAATACCTGGTACTCATTCTCCCACAGGTACTGGAGACTCACCTAGAGGAAGGGAGAGAAAGGTTTGTCTTTAGGAAACTTCCAGAGCCATAGTGGGAGCAGATTCGCTCTGTAGAGTGATCAATAGCCGGCACAGCCACAAAGCAACTCTAACCTTAACCACACTGCTAACCCAAATACTTCAGCCAATTTTGACTTTGCAACTGGCTTATCTTGGGCGAAATCGCTCAGTGCTCCAGGACCAGACTCATCACAATAAACATCAACCTGTATATTGGACACTATGCTCTTGAGGGAGCACAGAGATTGAAAGTGTTTGTTTGTACAGTAGAGCATCTTACCTCCTGAGCGAAGACAACAGGGCAGAGTTTCTCCCCAAACACATCCCTCAGCATTGAGACCAGCTTCTCATGGTGCATGTTCTGAACCCCGTAGAAGTGGTTAAAGTCCAGGAACACCACCTCTCTGGCATGGGCCGACAGGAACGAGCTGATCTGCTCCAGGCCTTCTCTCACCTGGAAGGACAACCCAACACACACCCCAAAGGAGAGCAGAGAGAGTGTCAGACCAGTCATACTCAGGAACGTCAGGAACATCTGGTAAAATAAAGTTACAGGGATGGGTTCTATTCACCGTGGCGCTGAAGAGACCGTGAGCGAAGAAGAGTTCATTGTCTGGGTCTCGGGGCTTGGTGGAGATGCGCAGGTCAAAGAAGCGGACGCCGGCCTCCAGCTGGCTGGAGAAGTTCATGGTCTGAGTGGCGAGCCATTTGCGCATCAGCTTCTTGGCCACCGTGCCGAAGACTGACACAAAGTTCTGGACGGCATCAGTCTGCTCAGGACCAACCGGAGAGGACTCATCTATGTAGAAACTGAACGAATCATGTGAACCTGGGGGGGAATACAGGTTATAGTGGAGGTGTTCAGAACAATAGAACAATGCCAGTTGGTTGAGAGGACTGAGTGATGTCTTCTCTCTCTCTCCCCTGTCTAAACAGAAAAGTAATCTAACCAGAGAAGTGGTTGAGTGTAACTGCTCTAACTATAGAGTCAGCCCAATACTTTTCTCCCCTCTCAACAACATAACCACAGCCAGCCCAATGTGACTGTTTACCCAGAAAAACAAATAAATTAATAGAGAAACCCACAGTGGACCCCACAGGGTCAGGCTACAGTACACTGTCAGCCCTATCTAAAGCCCTTGGCAACAGAGACAGTTATCCAAGAGGAGGGCTGGCTACCCTTGGCCCAAAGAGCAAACCTTCTCCAGGCACAGCAACCACACAAGAACCCCAGACACACACAGACCAGAAAGTGACCCTAACCCAAAAGCACAGAGAAAACCTCACAGGCAACCACAAAAGTAACAGCGCAATGAAAGCCACATCACAACTTATGACCCCAAAGTGTGAGCAGAAGCATCACTCAACCAAACAGGACAGAGACGTCGGTGGCTGAATTTACAGCAGAGAAAATGCCAGAGCAAATCTACCAATCACAAACACCACGTCTTTAACAGTCACAATAACAACACGGCAGGCCGTACAATGACCTCAGAGTCAGTCAAGATAGTGACCGTAACCAGAGCAGACAGCTCTAGGGGTCAACCAACAGCAGCACAAAGTTGTCCACACGGTCTCATAGCCCAGAGAGGGATCTTCAGTAACCACAACAGAGATGACTGCAGACTCAACCACACTACAGGGCTGACCTGCACACCAGGGCTGACCCGCACCACAGGGCTGACCTGCACCACAGGGCTGACCACACTGTCACAAAGCCCAAAGTTAACTCGACCACAACAGACGGTCACCGTAGCTCAAACATCAGTCAGCCAGCCAGCTGACCCTTAAAAAGTCACAAGAGAGATTACAACAGTCAACCTCTCCACAGGCACTGAACACAGAGAGAGACCGTCATCCTACACAGACACACACACTTGACTGCACTGTCTACACATCAACCACACAGTCGGCATTGTTCTAAGTTCCCATTTAGCAATGTTCTGCCCAGGATTGTCTGCTCTTACACAAAACCTTGGAGTAGAATAGAGGCTGTGTTATGCCTTATGGGTGTAATGGAGTACCTGTTATATAAATGTTCTGACAATATTCCTCTGTTTCTCCAGTAGATAAATGATTGGGTACAATAGAACCAGCCCAGCTCCATGCCTTGAGATATGAAAGATCCCTAGTGTTTCTATCAAATATACCTATAGCATTTAAAAAAGAGATAAACCCAAAGGACCGTTGCTAGATTATCAAAAGGTGTTTTATGCAGTGAGTCAGTTCACTGATGATGCGTGTAGTTGAAAAGGTGTGCAAAACAAAATGGTAGCTACACATCACATATATATACACACACACACACACAAATTACTGTTCAAACATCCATTAATAAGAAATGTCAGCTATACCTTGTATGACCAATCATTTCAGGAACAAATCCAGGTTGAGGGAGGAGCTACATGAGACGATGACGCTTATTTCTCGACTATCGCTATTCTGTGATGATAACGAGAGCAAAGCCAATCCATCAAAATATATCAATAAATCAGTGGAAATAAAATGGGTAAACAACATGCTTTTCAGTAAGCCTAGAAGGTCAGAAAAGCTGTGTGTCATATTAATATTCAATGAATCACATTAATCATAAAAACTATGGAGGGTCACAGAGACCATTGAGCACTGTTCGAGATGTGTTGTAAATAACACCGCTGTTCATCTCGTAAAAGGGATTCCCTGCCTCTCTCCCCCTGCTCACCACACCTGTAAGCTAATGTTAAAAATAGTCAGGTGGGACATCAACACTAGCCTCACCAGTAAATCACATTTTATTGGTCACATACACATGTTTAGCAGATGTTATTGCGGGTGTAGCGAATTGATTGTGCTTCTAGCTCCAACAGTGCAGTAATATCTAACAAGTAATATCTAAACAGTTTCACAACATATACCCAAAATACACGTAGTGGCTTGCGAAAGTATTCAACCCCCAATATGTTTTATTGTGAAACAAACAAGAAATAAGACAAACTTGATCACGCATAACTATTCACTCCCCAGAAGTCAATACTTTGTAGAGCCACCGTTTGTAGCAATTACAGCTACAAGTCTCTTGGGTATGCCTCTATAAACTTGGCATATCTAGCCACTGAGATTTTTGCCCATTGGTCAAAGCAAAACTACTCCAGCTCCAACCGCAAAGCTCTCCAGAGTGTGGTGCGGTCTGCCCTACGCATTACCGGGGGCAAACTTCTCACCAAGAAATAAGACAAACTTGAGCATGCATAACTTTCCCCCCCCAAAGTCAATACTTTGTAGAGCCACCTATTTCAGCAATTACAACTGCAAGTCTCTTGGGGTATGTGTCTATATGCTTAGTACATCTAGCCACTGGGATTTGTCCATTCAAGGCAAAACTGCTCCAGCTCCTTCATGTTGGATGGGTTCCGCTGGTGTACAGCAATCTTTAAGTCATACCACAGATTCTCAATTGGATCGAGGTCTGGGCTCTGATTAGGCCATTCCAAGAAATCCTCCCCGTCCCTCTGCCGTTTCCTGAAGTCCACAATCTCCTTAGTTTTGTTGACGTTGGATGAGAGGTTATTTTCCTGGCACCACTCCCAGAGCCCTCACCTCCTCCCTGTAGGCGGTCTCATCGTTATTGGTAATCAAGCCTACTACTGTAGTGTCATCTGCAAACTTGACGATTGTGTTGGAGGCGTTCTTGGCCATGCAGTCATGGGTGAATGGAGCACAGGATGGGGCTGAGCACACACCCTTGTGGGCCCCCAGTGTTGAGTATCAGCAAAGAAGTGTTGTTACCTACCTTCACCACCTGGGGGCGACCCGTCAAGAAGTCTAGGACACAGTTGCACAGGGCGGGGGTTCAGACCCAGGTCCTCGTTATTGATGAGCTTGGAGGGTACTATGGTGTTGAATGCTGAGCTATAGTCAATGAACGGCATTCTTACATAGGTATTCCTCTTGTCCAGATGAGACAGGGCAGTGTGCAGCTTGGCGGTGATTGCATAGTCTGTAGATCTTTTGGGGCGGTAAGCAAATTGGGTCTAGTTTGAGAGCTAAGGTGGAGCTGATATGATCCTTGACTAGTCTCTAAAAGCATTTCATGATGACAGAAGTGAGTGCTACGGGATGATAGCAGTAGTAATTGAACTAAATTACTTTCTTAGGTACAGGGACAATGGTGGCCATCTTGAAGCATGTGGGGACAACAGACTGGGATAGGGAGAGCTTGAATATATTTGTGAACACAGCTGGTCTGCCCATGTTCTGAGGACGTGGCTAGGGATGCCGGCAACCTTGCGAGGGTTAACACGCTTAAACGTCTTACTCACGTTGGCCACGGAGGAGAGACCACAGTCCTTGGTAGCGGGCCGTGTCAATGGCACTGTATCATCCTCAAAGCAAGCAAAGGTGTTCAGCCTGTTCGGAAGCAAGACGGTGCCCGTGTCGTGGCTGGTTTTCCTTTTATAATCCGTGCTTGTCTATAGCAGAAGACTGAGGTCATCATGTCCTATGAATGGCTTCTGATTGTGCCTGGTTTCACTAGTTCATCTGGAGCACGAATTAATGTTGAGACATAACCAACAGCTTACAGGAAGTACTTAACATGTGATTAGCATAACCTTGAAGCCTTGGACTAATCCCTCTGAATTACAGAACAAAGCATTTCCAGAAACAAACAAATCCCTCCACTCACTACTTTATAGTGGCTTAATGAAGGAGATGAGTCACTGATGTTGTTCTATTAAATGTTTGCCACAAGTTAAGTCAGTAGGTCTACCTGAACAATGTCAAATAACGTGTCATTAAAGAGTTATGTTATGGTTCATCTTTTTTAAATGTGGTTTATTTAGGTCCCATGTGGCTCAGTTGGTAGAGCATGGAACTTGCAACACCAGGGTTGTGGGTTCAATTCCCATGGGGGACCAGTACAAAAACATACATTAAGATGTATGCACTTATTGCTCTGGGTAAATGACTAAAATGTTATCTTTCCATTTTCTCTGAAAGGTAATATGATATACTGGATATGATACACTCAAACTCCGAGGTTATTCCACACCTACTTATAGATGCAGACGCTTACAAAAACCACAGGAAGTTAAAACCATTAGAAGGAATGAACAGAGGAGAGGATTATGTGGGTTAGAGGTGCTCTCCTTCAGACAGAGAATATGCTGTGTTGAGCAGAGACACCACCATGCTGAAGGTGCAGCAGTGGCTACTAATCTGTTTCACACACCATTACTGCTCAGCCCTCTCACTAACTCCTAACACCCTTTCGGACACAGGAGAGGAGCAGGAGAGAATTCCCTTCACCTTCTGCCCATTTTCCTCTGCTTCCGTCTGATCCCCTCTATGTCCATCTCCTACGTTCTCTCCTTCCCCTCCCTCTATCAGTCTCTCTCCCAACCCCCTATTTTCCTCTTCCCACAGTGGTCCCTCATTATATCACTTCCGGCGCCGACAGAGATGGCCGCCTCGCTTCGCGTTCCTAGGAAACTATGCAGTTTTTTGTTTTTTTACGTGTTATTTCTTACATTAGTACCCCAGGTCATCTTAGGTTTCATTACATACAGTCGAGAAGAACTACTGAATATAAGATCAGCGTCAACTCACCATCAGTACGACCAAGAACATGTTCTCCGCGACGCGGATCCTGTGTTCTGCCTTACAAACAGGACAACGGAATGGATCGCATGCAGCGACCCAAGAAAACGACTCCGAAAAAGAGGGAAACGAGGCGGTCTTCTGGTCAGACTCCGAACATGGGCACATCGCGCACCACTCCCCAGCATTCTTCTTGCCAATGTCCAGTCTCTTGACAACAAGATTGACGAAATCCGAGCAAGGGTGGCATTCCAGAGGGACATCAGAGACTGCAACGTTCTCTGCTTCACGGAAACATGGCTCACTGGGAAGAGGCTATCCGATGCGGTGCAGCCAACAGGTTTCTCCACGCATCGCGCCGACAGAAACAAACATCTTTCTGGTAAGAAGAGGGGCGGGGGCGTATGCCTCATGACTAACGAGACATGGTGTGATGAAGGAAACATACAGGAACTCAAATCCTTCTGTTCACCTGATTTAGAATTCCTCACAATCAAATGTAGACCGCATTATCTTCCAAGAGAATTCTCTTTGATTATAATCACAGCCGTATATATCCCCCCCCAAGCAGACACATCGATGGCTCTGAACAAACTTTATTTAACTCTTTGCAAACTGGAAACCATTTATCCGGAGGCTGCATTCATTGTAGCTGGGGATTTTAACAAAGCTAATCTGAAAACAAGACTCCCTAAATTTTATCAGCATATCGATTGCGCAACCGGGGGTGGTAAAACCTTGGATCATTGTTACTCTAACTTCCGCGACGCATATAAGGCCCTGCCCCGCCCACCTTTCGGAAAAGCTGACCACGACTCCATTTTGCTGATCCCTGCCTACAGGCAGAAACTCAAACAAGAGGCTCCCACGCTGAGGTCTGTCCAACGCTGGTCAGACCAAGCTGACTCCACACTCCAAGACTGCTTCCATCACGTGGACTGGGACATGTTTCGTATTGCGTCAGATAAAAATATTGACGAATACGCTGATTCGGTGTGCGAGTTCATTAGAACTTGCGTCGAAGATGTCGTTCCCATAGCAACGATAAAAACATTCCCTAACCAGAAACCGTGGATTGATGGCAGCATTCACGTGAAACTGAAAGCGCGAACCACTGCTTTTAATCAGGGCAAGGTGTCTGGCAACATGACCGAATACAAACAGTGCAGCTATTCCCTCCGCAAGGCTATTAAACAAGCTAAGCGTCAGTACAGAGACAAAGTAGAATCTCAATTCAATGGCTCAGACACAAGAGGCATGTGGCAGGGTCTACAGTCAATCACGGACTACAAGAAGAAACCCAGCCCAGTCACGGACCAGGATGTCTTGCTCCCAGGCAGACTAAATAACTTTTTTGCCCGCTTTGAGGACAATACAGTGCCACTGACACGGCCTGCAACGAAAACATGCGGTCTCTCCTTCACTGCAGCCGAGGTGAGTAAGACATTTAAACGTGTTAACCCTCGCAAGGCTGCAGGCCCAGACGGCATCCCCAGCCGCGTCCTCAGAGCATGCGCAGACCAGCTGGCCGGTGTGTTTACGGACATATTCAATCAATCCCTATACCAGTCTGCTGTTCCCACATGCTTCAAGAGGGCCACCATTGTTCCTGTTCCCAAGAAAGCTAAGGTAACTGAGCTAAACGACTACCGCCCCGTAGCACTTCCGTCATCATGAAGTGCTTTGAGAGACTAGTCAAGGACCATATCATCTCCACCCTACCTGACACCCTAGACCCACTCCAATTTGCTTACCGCCCAAATAGGTCCACAGACGATGCAATCTCAACCACACTGCACACTGCCCTAACCCACCTGGACAAGAGGAATACCTATGTGAGAATGCTGTTCATCGACTACAGCTCGGCATTCAACACCATAGTACCTTCCAAGCTCGTCATCAAGCTCGAGACCCTGGGTCTCGACCCCGCCCTGTGCAACTGCCCACAACCGTAAGGCTCTCCAGAGGGTAGTGAGGTCTGCACAACGCATCACCGGGGGCAAACTACCTGCCCTCCAGGACACCTACACCACCCGTTGTTACAGGAAGGCCATAAAGATCATCAAGGACATCAACCACCCGAACCACTGCCTGTTCAACCCGCTATCATCCAGAAGGCGAGGTCAGTACAGGTGCATCAAAGCTGGGACCGAGAGACTGAAAAACAGCTTCTATCTCAAGGCCATCAGACTGTTAAACAGCCACCACTAACATTGAGTGGCTGCTGCCAACAGACTGTCATTGACACTGACCCAACTCCAGCCACTTTAATAATGGGAATTGATGGGAAATGATGTAAATATATCACTAGCCACTTTAAACAATGCTACCTTATATACTGTTACTTACCCTACATTATTCATCTCATATGCATATGTATATACTGTACTCTACATCATCGACTGCATCCTTATGTAATACATGTATCACTAGCCACTTTAACTATGCAACTTTGTTTACTTTGTCTACATACTCATCTCATATGTATATACTGTACTCAATACCATCTACTGTATGCTGCTCTGTACCATCACTCATTCATATATCCTTATGTACATATTCTTTATCCCCTTACACTGTGTATAAGACAGTAGTTTTGGAATTGTTAGTTAGATTACTTGTTGATTATCACTGCATTGTCGGAACTAGAAGCACAAGCATTTCACTACACTCGCATTAACATCTGCTAATGTGTATGTGACAAATAAAATTTGATTTGAACCCTCTCCATTCGGTCTTCATATCCATTCCCTCTATCAAATCATCTCTCTCCTCCTATGGTCTCATTCTGTCCTCTGGTATGAGTCATTGATAGCCACTAGCGTGGCTCTCAGAATTGTTTTGCACTCAACAATGTATCGATATGGCCTTATTCGGTAAGACAATGACAAAATGTCAGACTGGCAACCAGGTGTGCAGAGTACACTACAGTAAATTTGAGTGAAATATACATACACACAGATCCATAGCTACACTCAAACTGTCAAGCACTATTTGGATAATCTTAACGTAAATTGAGTTTTCCATATGTCAAATGTTTATTTGCTTCTACATGGCAGAATTCTCTATGACATACACAGAGACCAATCCCAGGTAGAACATACCGTTCTGATAACCACATGTTCCTTAGGACAACCACACTCTCACCAAGCTCTAGGTCATTTTGCATACAACCTTAACACAACTTTCTGGGAATGGTGCAAGATAGTTGATTGGCTTTGGAACATTCTCAGCATATAATTAAGAAACACTACTTTCTTGGTATTGTATTCCTTTAATATACATTTTCCTAAATGTTCAAAATTCCTTTACTTTTTTTATGTTCTAGTAACTTAATCCAACTTGTTTGACTTTGGAAATGTTCTCAAATAGTTGAAAGGACAGCCCCCTTTTTTTTCAAATTTTCGCCTAAATGACATCGCGCAGGCCCCGAAGCAAGGATATTCATATTCTTGGTACCATTTGAAAGGAAACACTGAAGTTTGTGGAAATGTTAATTGAATGTGAGAGAATAGAACATAATAGGTCTGGTCGAAGAAAATACAATGGAGAAAAAAACTGTTTTCTACCATCATCTTTGAAAGGCAAGAGAAAGGTCCCAGTTACAGCATCACTGGTTGTAATTCTGATGCCGTCCACAAGATGGCAGTAGTGTATGTGCAAAGTTTGACGGAAAACTTGTAGTATGAGCGAGCTACATGACATTTAGTGTGAAGTCACCCAAATACATTTGGGCAAATCGTGAAGGAGATACTTGCATTCATTTTACATTTCTGCAAGAATATCGTCAAATCTGTATACTTGGACTTTGTTTTAGCTTTTCCAGTATTAGTAGCCATATTATAAGTTCAACATTTGTAAAACAACCAGTTTTTATAACTCTCCATATTTTTAACATTTTTGTCCAAAATGAAAAGGTATGCTTGTCGTAGAAGGTTAGTAGGTACATTTTACAACATATACATGGTTTCTGGATACTTCCGTAAAGCCCAGCTCATTGGCTATCTAGCTATATTTGTTTGACCCCGATTGGTGCTTATTTGACAACGTTAGAGTTGATCAAGTGAAAACTGCCCGTGTCATCAGCGTGCCATGAAGGAGTTGCTCTCTGACCAAATATGGTGTCCTATAGGATATACTACAGCCCTAATTATATAGTGAATTCTCGTTACATTCTAGGATATGAGGAATACATACAAACGTGATATGACTTGTTGAAACAACGTTTAGGGTGAGATTCACAGATTCCTTTCTTTGCAAATTGAACGAGTGGAAATACAAAATTGATCTTGCATGCTATATGGACCTTTTTAGGTCCATTATGAAAAATGCTTTTATCTAACAAAACAACACTTCATGTTATCTCTTGGACCATTTGGATGATAAATCAGAGCAAGATTTCAGAATGTAAGTACACATTTCACCCTCAGAAGTGAATTTCTCAAACTTATTGCGGTGGAAAAGTGTTGTTAGGAGGTCTCCTCAAACAATAGCATGGCATTTTTTCCACAGTAATAGCTACTGTAAATTGGACAGTGCAGTTATATTAACCAGAATTTAAGCTTTCAGCCGATATAAGACACTTACATGTACCAACATTTGTTGTTTCTCTAATATCTGCGATGTTGACAGGACACCGATCCCTAAGAGGTTTTAAGAAACAACTTTTTCTGTTGGAATTTCAGTGCTTCAGCATAATGTTTCCGACAGGTTAACATCATGGTTCTATTTAAAGTCATGTTCTCAAATTGGTCTGAGAGCATTACAAAAACTTTCCATGAAAACCTCAAGAAAAATGTACTGTTCAAAGAAGGTTAAGAATGTTATTTAAAAACATATACATTCTGTTCTCATCATAAACAAAACTTTGTCCCAGGAGAAAAAAAAGTTACACCGGTCTGGAAATGTATGGCTTCGTCCCCAGAACCAAATTGAAACCAAAAACCCACGTTCCCACAAGGAATGAAATGTGCTAGCTGGGATGTTTTTGCTAATGCCAAGCAAACAGCACATACAGTTTTTATTCTTACCTTTTAATCTTACCTCAAATCCAACACACATATAGCCCTCAGTCATACAATAATCACTGGTCTATGCTCTGTTCCTGTGCCAAAGACTTGTCTAAAACCATAGATGGACTGCCCACATGAACAAACAAAAAAAATACTACAGTATACTATAGAACTTACAATAGAATTCTGTAATAAACTGTAGTACATCATACTGTAGAATACTATACACTGTAGTATCCCTTGATCCTCACTACAGAGTAAATACTACAGTATTGTCCACAAAAACACTAGTCTGCCCAAACTCTACAGCAAATTCTACCGTATTTCATTTGCATATACCCTGCCCAATCCCCTCCCCCATGACCCAATTTGTGCCACCCATAAATGAGAAACGTACATACAAAGTATACAAGTTAGAGAGAAGCAGAAGCTCTGAACTATCCATTCACACCCCAGTCCAACCAGTTATGGAAAAGGTGCTCTTTTAGAATTTATCCAGTAGGTTTCCTCAAGGAGAAAGTCTCCACTTTATGTCAAAGACAATAAATCAGAAACACTACAGTAAAGTCTGCAAATTACTATATTATTTTACTACAGTATTACTATAGTTAACTGTAAATACTACAGTATAGCCCTATTTTTTTGTCAGTAAATACAACAGTTATGTCTGCAAAAACACTACAGTAAATACTATAGTATTAATGCCATAGTATACTATAGTATTTTTCCATGAGGGTGGGACCAGAAATGGGGTGGCAGGGTAACCTAGTGGTTAGAGCATTGGACTAGTAACTGAAAGGCTGCACGATCGAATCCCTGAGCTGACAGGATAAAAATCTTTCATTCTGCCCCCGAACAAGGCAGTAAACCCAAAGTTCCTAGGCCGTCATTGAAAATAAGAATTTGTTCTTAACGGACTTGCCTAGTTTAATAAAAAGGTAAAAAATAAATTCAGCCAAGGCATGACCCCTCAATTTAGACCAACCAGCCCACTATGCTAAAGATGGACAGGCCCACCTGGCATTTGTCCAAACTGCCCTATGTCCAGTCCCTTTCTGTATAGAACCGTAGCAGAGTGGCAGCCAGCATTAACAATGTGCATGTGGTCAGGCACTTAAAGTCATAACTGCACTTAGCAAAGGCTGAGATTGACAGCAAGCTCGTTGGAGATGTGGCAACATGGAGCATGTCTATTATGTGAAAATCACTTCGCTCTCCGGTCCTCTTTAAGTTTCTATTTACCGCTTTCTCATTTTCCATTAGCTCTCCCCCACACTTTCTGTATATTCCCTACCCCTCTCTCACCCTTTCCTTGCCCTTCTCTCAGTCCGCACCTTTCTCCCTCCCCTTCCCAACTTTTCTTTGATTAACCCCCTCCTCTCTCAACATTTAACTTCAGTGCAATGTCATATCTTTAAATCTCATCCATGCCCACTATAAATTCCTCTGGGAAGGTTTACCCTCCCTCCTCTGGAGCTCAAGTGGTGAATAAGAGATAGATGGACAAATACATGGACGGATGGATGGATAAATCCTGTCCCAAGGCCCATTTGTATTTATTATGGATCCCCATCTATCCACTCCTCCTGGGGTCCAGCAAAATTAAGGCAGTTTACATTTTACAGTACATTCATAACAGATTTCACAACATATTGTGTGCCCTCAGGGCTCTACTCTACTTATCTATAACACAAAATGAATGTGTACGTGTGTGTGTGTGTGTGTGTGTAGTGCGTATGTTCTCGTGTATTTGTATGCATGTGTCTAGGTTTGTGTTGCGTCACAGTCCCACTAGTCCTTAAGGTGTTTTTTTTTTATCTGTTTTTTTAAACCTAATTTTATTGCTGGCATGAGTTACTTGATGTGGAATAGAGTTGGCTCCATCTAGTCTTGGCTCTGTAGTACCGTGCACCTCCCATAGTCTGCTCTGGACTGTGAAGAGACCTCTGGTGGCATTTCTTGTAGGGTATGCATGGGTGTCCGTGCTGTGTGTCAGTAGTTCAAAACAGACAGCTCGGTGCATTCAACATGTCAATAACTCACAAATACAGGTAGTGAATATAGGACAAAAACACACATCACAACAAGAGAGACAACACGACATAAAGAGAGACCTAAGACAACAACATAACAGTAAAACATAACACAGCATGGTAGCAGCACAAAAACATGGTACAAACATTATTGGGCAAAATCAACAGCACAAAGGTCAAGAAGGTAAGATATAACAATACGTCATACAAAGCAGCCACAACTGTCAGTAAGAGTGTTTGAATGAAGAGATTGAGATAAACGGTCCAGTTTAAGTGTTTGTTACAGTCGCTAGCTGCAGCAAACTGAAGAGAGGACTGACTTAGGGATGTGTGTGCTTTGGGGACCTTTAACAGAATGTGACTGGCAGAACGGGAGTTGTATGTGGAGGATGAGGGCTGCAGTAGATATCTCAGATAGGGAGTAGTGAGGCCTAAGAGGGTTTTATAAATAATAATCATCCTGAAAGCTGCCAGTAAAATACAAACTGAACTTGTCTTTGGAGAAGTAATGTGATAGAAACTGAAACAAATTCCACCCAACCAGTGGGTCTTGCGACGGGTATACAGAGAAAAAATAAAAATGACCAGTTCACAGAGGAGTGTAGAGTGCAGTGATGTGTCCTATAAGGAGCATTAGTGGCAAATCTGATGGCCGAATGGTAAAGAACATGTAGCCGCTCGAGAGCACCCTTACCTGTTGATCTATAAATGATGTCTCTGTTATCTAGCATGGGTAGGATGGTCATCTGGCTCAGGGTTAAATTAGCAGCTGGGTGAAAGAGGAGCGATTACGAATGAGGAAACCAAGTCGAGATTGAACTTTTTAGCCTGCAGCTTTGATGTGTGCTGAGAGAAGGACAGTGCACCGTCTAGCCATACTCCCAAGTACTTGTATGAGGTGATGACATCAAGCTCTAAACCCTCAGAAGTAGTAATAACACCTTTGGGAAGAGGGGCATTCTTCTTACCAAACCACATGACTTTTGTTTTGGAGGTGTTCAGAATAAGGTTAAGGGTAGAGAAAGCTTGTTGGACACTAAGAAAGCTTTGTTGTAGAGCATTTAACACAAAATCCGGGGAGGGGGCCGCTGAGTATAAGACTATCATCTGCATATAAATGGATGAGAGAGCTTCCTACCGCCTGAGCTTGGGGCCTAGGATTGAGCCTTGGGGTACTCCCTTGGTGACAGGCAGTGGCTGAGACAGCAGATATTCTGACTTTATACACTGCATTCAGAGAGGTAGTTAGCAAATCAGGCCAAAGACCTCTGAGACACCAATTCTCCTTAGCCGGCCCACAAGAATGGAATGGCCTACCGTAACAAAAGCTTTGGCCAAGTCAATAAAAATAGCAGCACAAAATATTGCTTAGAATCAAGGGCAATGGTGACGACACTGAGGACCTTTAAGTTTGCCGTGACACATCCATAACCTGAGAGGAAACCAGATTGCATATCTGAGAGAATACTATAAACATCAAGAAAGCCAGTCAGTTGATTATTACATTTTTCCAACACTTTTGATAAACAGGGCAAAATAGAAATAGGCCTATAACAGTTAGAATCAGGTTGATTTCCCACTTTAAATGAAGGACGAACTGTGGCTGCCTTCCAAGCAATGGAAACCTCCCCAGAAAGGAGAGAGAGGTTAAAAATGTTGGAGATAGGTGCAGGAACCTTAGAGAAGAAAGGGTCTAAACCATCTGACCCAGATGTTTTTTGGGGTCAAGTTTAAGGAGCTCCTTTAGCACCTCAGACTCAGTGACTGCCTGCAGGGAGAAATTTTGTAGCGGGGCAGGGGAAAAGAGGAAGAAGCATCAGGGATAGTCACATGAGAAGGGGTGGGAGATGAGCAAATGTTGGATGGTCAAGGAGGCATGGCTGAGTCAAATGGGAATCTTGACTTAATGAAGTGGTAATTAAAGAGCTCAGCCAAGTGCGTCTTGTCAGTAACAACCACATCATCAACATTAAGGGACATGGGCAGCTGTGAGGAGGGTTACTCTCCAGGTCTTTAACCGTTTTCCAGAACTTCTTGTGGTTAGACCCACAGAGAGAACTACTCCTTAAATAATCTAATACTGGCTTCCAGATACCTTGATTGCACGTATTTCTCATTTGCCTGAATGATAGCCAGTCAGGCTGAGTATGTATGTGTCAAGCCCTTCGACAAATGCAATTCTTGAGGTGGAGTAACTCTGCAAGATCACGGTCAAAACAGGGGTTGAACCGGTTTTTAATTCTCATTTTCTATATAGGGTCATGTTTGTTAACAATACCACTGAAAATATTTTTAAAAAAGAATGTCCAAATGTCTTCAATACCATTTTACAGAGGCCAATTCATGAAGGAAGGCATGCTCATTAAAGTTTTTTAGCACCCGTATGACAAATCAAGACAGGTCGTTTCACTGAGCAGCCATTACGAGCACAGGCTGTAAAACAATGATCACTAAGGTCATTACAGAAAACACCAGACTGATATCAATCAGGATAATTTGTGAGGATAACGCAAGAAGAGTAGCTTTTTCTGGGTGTTTGGTGTCATGCAAATCAAATCAAAATTGTATTGGTCACATACACATGGTTAGATGTTAATGCGAGTGTAGCGAAATGTTTGTGCTTCTAGTTCCGACCACGCAGTAATCTAACAATTTCACAACGACTACATTTTACACACAAGTGTAAAGGAATAAGAATATGTACATATAAATATATGGATGAGCGATGGCTGAACGGTATAGGCAAGATGCAGTAGATGGCACAGTATAGAGTACAGTATATACAGTGGGGCAAAAAAGTATTTAGTCAGCCACCAATTGTGCATGTTCTCCCACTTAAAAAGATGAGGCCTGTAATTTTCATCATAGGTACACGGTCGGTACGGGCGGTGTGTTTGGGATCATTGTCATGCTGAAAGACCCAGCCATGTTTCATCTTCAATGCCCTTGCTGATGGAAGGAGGTTTTCACTCAAAATCTCACGATACATGGCCCAATTCATTCTTTCCTTTACACAGATCAGTCGTCCTGGTCCCTTTGCAGAAAAACAGCCCCAAAGCATGATGTTTCCACCCCCATGCTTCACAGTAGGTATGGTGTTCTTTGGATGCAACTCAGCATTCTTTGTCCTCCAAACATGACGAGTTGAGTTTTTACCAAAAAGTTATATTTTGGTTTAATCTGACCATATGACATTATCCCAATCTTCTTCTGGATCATCCAAATGCTCTCTAGCAAACTTCAGACGGTCCTGGACATGTACTGGCCTAAGTAGGGGGACACACCTGGCACTGCAGGATTTGAGTCCCTGGCAGCATAGTGTGTTACTGATGGTAGGCTTTGTTACTTTGGTCCCAGCTCTCTGCAAGTCAATCACTAGGTCCCCCCATGTGGTTCTGGGATTTTTGCTCACCGTTCTTGTGATTATTTTGACCCCACGGGGTGAGATCTTGCGTGACGCCCCAGATCGAGGGAGATTATCAGTGGTCTTGTATGTCTTCCATTTCCTAATAATTGCTCCCGCAGTTGATTTCATCAAACCAAGCTGCTTACCTATTGCAGACTCAGTCTTCCCAGCCTGGTGCAGGTCTACAATTTTGTATCTGGTGTCCTTTGACAGCTCTTTGGTCTTGGCCATAGTGGAGTTTGGAGTGTGACTGAGGTTGTGGACAGGTGTCTTTTATACTGATAACAAGTTCAAACAGGTGCCATTAATACAGGTAACGAGTGGAGGACAAATTCTTCTTAAAAGAATAAATTACAGGTCTGTGAGAGCCAGAAATCTTGCTTGTTTGTAGGTGATCAAATACTTATTTTACACCATAATTTGCAAATAAATTCATTTAAAAAAATCCTACAATGTGATTTTCTGGATTTTCTTTCTCATTTTGTCTGTCATAGTTGAAGTGTACCTATGATGAAAATTACAGGCCTCTCATCTTTTTAAGTGTGAGATCAATTGGTGGCTGACTAAATACTTTTCTGCCCCACTGTACATATGAGATGAGTAATGTAGGGTATGTAAACATTATATAAAGTTGGTGTGCATGGCCACGCAGTCATGGGTGAACAGGGAGTACAGAAGAGGGCTGAGAATGCACCCTTGTGGAGCCCCAGTTAAGGATCAGCGGGGTGGAGATGTTGCTTCCTACCCTCACCACCTGGGGGCGTGACGTCAGAAAGTCCAGGACCCAGTTGCACAGGGCGGGGTCGAGACCCAGGGTCTCGAGCTTAATGACGAGTTCGGAGGGTACGATGTTGTTAAATTCATGTGTGATAATCTGGGAAAGCTTTAGGGAGTCCCATTGCTTTAGGACTTGGTCAGGTGGTTTAAGCATGTCCCAGTTTAGGTCACCTAGCAGAACAAATTCAGACTTGGTGTAAGGGGCCAGGAGATAGCTTAAGGGCAGGTACGGTACAGGCCGGTGCTGATGGAGGACGATAGAGTCATTGTCCTGTTGGAAGGTCAACATTCCAACAGGACAACGGCCCTACACCCCAGTCTGGGGTCCTAACTGCTCTGGAGCAGGTTTTCATCAAGGATCTCTGTACTTTCCTCTGTTCATCTTTCCCTCAATCCTGACTAGTCTCCCAGTCCCTGCCACTGAAAAACATTCCCACAGCATGATACTGCCACCACGAGTCACCGTAGGGATGGTGCAGGGTTTCCTCTAGACGTAACACTTGGCAATCAGGCAAAAGAGTTCAATCTCCGTTTCATCAGACCAGTGTGCCTTCTACTGAGGAGTGGCTTCTGTAAGGCCTGATTGGTGAAGTGCTGCAGATATGGTTGTCCTTCTGGAAGGTTCTTCCATCTCCACAATGGAACTCTGGAGCTCTGTCAGAGTGATCATTGGGTTCTTGGTCACCTCCCTGACCAAGGCCCTGCTCCCCCAATTGCTCAGTTTGGCCGGGTGGCCAGCACTAGGAAGAGTCTTGGTGGCTCCAAACTTCTTCCATTTAAGAATGTTGGAGGCCACTGTGTTCTTGGTGACCTTCAATGCTGCAGAAATGTTTTGGTACCTTTCACCAAATCTGTGCCTCGACACAATCCTGTCTCAGAGCTCTACAGACAATTCCTTCAACTTCGTGGCTTGGTTTTTGTTCTGACATGCACTGTCAACTGTGGGACCTTATATAGACAGGATTGTCCACAGGTGGACTCCAATCAAGTTGTAGAAATATCAAGGTTGAATGTGCTTCTACATCTGCATTGCTTGCTGTTCTGGGTTCTAGGCTGGGTTTCTGTATAGCACTGCGTGACATCTGCCAATGTAAAAAGGGCTTTATAAAATACATTTGATTGATTGCTCAATGGAAACAGGATGCACCTGAGCCTCTCAGCAAAAGGTCTGAATACGCATGTAAATAAGGTATCTGTATTTTTATACATTTGCAAAAAAATCAATTAAAAAAAATACATTCTTGTTTTGTCATTATGGAGTATTGTGTGTAGATTGAGGATTATTTATTTTTTAAATCCATTTTACATTTAGGCTGTAACGTAACAAAATGTGGAAGGGGATGGGGTCTGAATACTTTACTAATGTACTGTACATATAGCGGTTTGAGCAGGGGACTGTTAGATACATATGTATGCAGGGCCTGCCACACTGGGTGCCCGTGGAATAAAGGAACCCCCTGGCCACCGACACCAATTCAACATCTTTTCCACGTTGGTTCAACGTAATGTTGTTGAAATGATGTGGAAACAACGTTGATTCAACCAGTGTGTGCCCAGTGGGAATGATCTGAAATGAGTGAATAAGTAGATGGCATAGTAATTTCTCAAACATCATAGGTTTGCTTTAAAATAACATAAATACATCCTGTTAATGTATCTAAATTAGACCAAATCATCCACTTACGGAAACACAACATCACTATCGGAAAAGATGGAGAAATGGACTATCCCGCCCACTTCACTAAGAGAGTAGATTTAGCAGGTGGTAACTTGTGGAATAGACACGTGCTGGAATGTGGTTTTAACCAATCAGCATTAGAACCACCCGTTGTAGAATACCACTCACTGGCTGCACTCATATACAGACACTCTCTGTGTGGCAGAGCTAATAGTGACATAATGCATATATAATGAACATACAATATTGACTTCATTTGAGTCTTCCTTCCTGCAAAAGTTGTCGGTCCTGAATAATGCAAACATGGTCATAATGAAGTTAGGTGTGACTCAGACAATTGTCAACTCATTTTAAGCTTGTTTGCCCTTAAGACGCACACTGTCTCAGTGATACACAGAAAGCCTGTTTAATGCTGATTAAACTGTCCACTCTGTTCTTCTAAAAACCTCTGTCTTCTGCTGTACTATAAACCTCTCAATCGCTTTTCTTTTTCCTCGTCGGTTTTATTTGTTGCTTTTGTTCATGACCATGTCCTCTGTTGGTCAGAGGCTCAGCAGGTTAGAACAGAGCCAGAGCCGGGGGAAGCCAGAGCAGGGCAAACAGACGGCCTCACTAAGTCAGAAGTTAGAGGCAAGGGTTGAAGTCATTGGAGAGCAGCTCTGCCAAGGTGAAGAGATGAGAGGGCAACACTGGGAAAGAGTACACAACCGTGTGTGTACAGGTTGTATTTAGGCTGTTCGAGCGAGCGAGAGTGCGAGGTGTTCACATGAAGGAGAAAGGGAGAGTGTGTGCACGTCGTCGCAGAGATAGGGAATTATATATCTCGTCAGCCAGGGATATTGGCAGCCCCTACATACCCTGATCTGATAAGCCAAGCTACGTTGGACAGCTTTCAGAGTCTGGTCTCAAGATAGATGGATGTAATTTCCAAGACATTAAACAGCGATTGAAAACGTGGTTGGTCTGTGCTACAGACACAGTAAAAAATATAATTATGCCATGTTAACATTTTTGGAAGAAGAAGGTCAGCTAGCACTCCCTGTGGTATCCATTCCCAGTAACGCTTACATAAATCTGCACTAACAGATAATACACCATACAGAAATACAAATCAGGCCACTGTTGAACAGTGTTGACAAAAATGTGAATACCAGAATGTCTACATGCTAGGCTGGGTTCCAATCTGATTGTGCTGTAGCCAAGTACATTGGCTGTGTTTTGGGGTAGGTAACTATGTAATGCCTCTGTTGAATGCAGAAACACTTACATGGATCCCCATCCCCAGGCATTATAAAAATGTAGAATCAAGTATAATCCTCTGGCTGAGAGGACTGATATGATCGGCACTCATCCTCCCATTCGTTCCTCTTTCACTGGTTCAGTGCTTCTCTCACTTTCACTGGGAACAGAAGCTCTAACCCTGCAGCAGTAACCCATAGCTGCTGCCTCTACAAAACATCCTCAACCAAAGCAGCAGCCGCCAGGTTTGGCAGCTGAAACTAAGGGAAATTGGCTTCTGGCAAGGAAAATACACGCACACACAAACATGTCAAAAATGTTGTGTTGGTCTGATGTGAATGAGGAAGTGAATCCAGATGCTGCACTGGAAGTATTTGTAAAAGTACTCATTCCAATTGTTGACAAGCATACACCTGTTATGAAATTAACTGTGAGAACTGTTAGAGCCCTCTGGATTGAAGATAAATTGAAAAATTGTATGGTTCAAATATATTATGCAAAATACATGTCAGGCTGCTAAGCTGATTGGTTGACATAATGTACATTGAAAATATTGTGATTAAACTTGGTAATAAAAATAACCAATTCTAAGATAAATTACATAAAAACACTTGAGTAGACCATATGATATCATGGCCAAAAAAAAACTAATCTCCCTTGTTCATTGAAGTTGTTGGGTCATTTATAACAAAACCTTGAAATGTTACCAATTAGTTCAATGATTATTTCACTAGTAAAGTGGAAAAACTCAGAAGTGAAATGACAACATTGTGCAATCATGTTTTTCTATAAAAGATCTAATAATGAAAGATAAGGATTGCTGCTTTGAATTTGGTCAAGTTAGTGTGGGAGAGGTAGAATAACTATTGTTATCCATCAATAATGATCCGCCACCAGCTTTAGACAACCTTGATGGGAAACTATTGAGAATGGTAGCAGACTATTGCCACTCCTATTTGTTATATATTTAACCAAAACTTAAATGAGTGTGTCCTCAGGCGTGGAAGGAAGCTAAAGTAAATTCCACTGCCTAAAAATAGTAAAGCATCCATTTCTGGCTGTAACTGCCGCCCAATCACTTTGCTGCCTGTTCTTGGTAAACTGATGTAGAGAATTGTGTTTGACCAAATGTAATGCTATTTTTCAGAGAGAAAGTAAACTACTGACTTTCAGCATGTACACATTCAAAAGTTTGGGGTCACTTAAAAATTCCCTTGTTTTTGAAAGAAAAACATTTTGTCCATTTTAAAATAACATCAAATTGATCCGACATACAGTGTAGATATTGCTAATGTTGTAAATTACTATTGTAGCTGGAAACGTCCTTCTACATAGGCGTACAGAGGCCCAATATCAGCGACCATCACTCCTGTGTTCCAATGGCACGCCGTGTTAGCTAATCCAAATGTATCATTTTAAAAGGCTAATTGATCATTAGAAAACACTTTTGCAATTATGTTAGCACAGCTGCAAACTGTTGTTCTGATTAAAGAAGCAATAAAACTGGCCTTCTTTAGACTAGTTGAGTATCTGGAGCATTAGCATTTGATGGTTTGATTACAGGCTCAAAATGGCCAGAAACTCAGTCTATTCTTGTTCTGAGAAATGAAGACTATTCCACGTGAGAAATTGCCAAGAAACTGAAGATCTCATACAACGCTGTGTACTACTCCCTTCACAGAACAGCGCAGACTTTCTCTAACCAGAATAGAAAGAGTGGGAGTCGTCTGTGCACAACTGAGCAAGAGGACAAGTACATCAGTGTCTAGTTTGAGAAACATACCTCTCACAAGTCCTCAACTGGCACCGTCATTAAATAGTACCTCAACGCCAGTCTCAACGTCAGTGATGAGGCGGCTCCGGGATGCTAGCCTTCTAGGCAGAGTTGCAAAGAAAAAGCCATAGAGTGGCTTGCGAAAGTATTCACACCCCTTGGCATTTTTCCTATTTTGTTGCCTTACAACCTGGAATTAAAATGTTTTTTTTGGGGGGGGGGTGGGGATTGTATCATTTGACTTACATAACCTGCCTACCACTTTGAAGATGCAAAACACTTGTTGTGAAACAAACAAGAAATTAAGACAAAACAGAAACCTGAACATGCATAACTATTTAAACCCCTCCCCCAAGAGTTCATACTATGTAGAGTCACCTATTGCAGCAATTACAGCTGCAAGTCTCTTGGGGTGTCTCTATAAGCTTGACACATCTAACCACTGGCATTTTTGCCCATTCAAGGTAAAACTGCTCCAGCTTCTTTAAGTTGGATGGGTTCCACTGGTGTACAGCAATCTAAATCATACTACAGATTCTCAATTGGATTGAGGTCTAGGCTTTGACTAGACCATTCCAAGACATTTAAATGTTTCCCCTTAAACCACTCGAGTGTTGCTTTAGCCGTATGCATAGAGTCATTGTCCTGCTGGAAGTGGAACCTCCATCCCAGTCTCAAATCTCTGGAAGACAAACAGGTTTCCCTCAAGATTTCCCTGTATTTAGCGCCATCCATCACTCCTTCAATTCTGACCAGTTTCCCAGTCCGCGCCGATGAAAAACATCCCCTTCACTGTGGGGATTGTGTTCTCAGGGTGATGAGAGGTGTTGGGTTTGTGCCAGACAACGTTTTCCTTGATGACCAAAAAGCTAGACTTTAGTCTCATCTGACCAGAGTACCTTCTCCCATGCGCCTTTTGGCGAACACCAAATGTGTTTGCTTATTTTTTTCTGGCCACTCTTCCGTAAAGCCCAGCTCTGTGGAGTGTACGGCTTAAAGTGGTCCTATGGACAGATACTCCGATCTCCACTGGCGTTTTGCAGCTCCTTCAGGGTCATCTTTGTTGCCTCTGATTAATGCCCTCCTGGTCGGTGAGTTTTGGTGGGTGGCCCTCTCTTGGCAGGTTTGTTGTGGTGCCATATTATTACATTTTTAATCATGATTTAAAATGGTGCTTCATGGGATGTTCAAAGTTTCGGATATTTTCTAATATAGGCTAATGCGATTAGCATAAGGTTGTAAGTAACAATAAAATGTCCCCTGACAGACATATCTAATATTGGCAGAAAGCTTAAATGATTGTTAATCTAACTGCACTGTTAATGAAGCTTCCAGTTGAGGACTTGAGGCATCTGTATGTCTAACTAGACACTAATGTACTTGTTCTCTTGCTAAGTTGTGCACCGGGGCCTCTCACTATTTGCATTCTCGTTTGCGCCAGTTTGCTCTGTTCTGTGAAGGGAGTAGTACACAGGGTTGTATGAGATCTTCAGTTTCTTGGCAATTTCTCACATGGAATAGCCTTAATTTCTCAGAATTTCTGGTCCTTCTGTAGCTCAGTTGGTAGAGCATGGCGCTTGTAATGCCAGGGTAGTGGGTTCGATTCCCGGGACCACCCATACGTAGAATGTATGCACACATGACTGTAAGTCGCTTTGGATAAAAGCATCTGCTAAATGACATATATTATTATTATTATATTAGAATAACTATACAATGCCGAGTTTCATAAGAAAGTGGTTTGTTTCTGGCCATTTTGAGCCTGTAATCGAACCCACAAATGCTTATGCTCCTGATATTCGGGGCGGCAGCGTAGCCTAGTGGTTAGAGCTTTGGACTAGTAACCGGAAGGTTGCAAGTTCAAACCCCCGAGCTGACAAGGTACAAATCTGTCGTTCTGCCCCTGAACAGGCAGTTAACCCACTATTCCTAGGCCGTCATTGAAAATAAGAATTTGTTCTTAACTCACTTGCCTGTTTAAATAAAGGTGAAAAAAAATATATAATAAAAATAAAAACTCAACTAGTCTAGAGAAGGGCAGTTTTATTGCTTCATTGAATCAGAAAATGTTGAGCTGTGCTAACATAATTGCAAAGGGGTTTTTCTAATGATCAATTTGCCTTTTAAAATTATAAACTTGGATTAGCTAACACGGCGTGCCATTAGAACACAGGAGTGATGGTTGCTGATAATGGGCCTCTGTAGATAAAAATATCTGCCGTTTCCAGCTACAGTAGTCATTTACAACATTAACAATGTCTACACTGTATTTCTGATCATTTTGATGTCATTTTAAAATGGACAAAAAAACAGACAAGTGTTTTTCTATCAAAAACAAGGAATTTCTAAGTGACCCCAAACTTTTGAATGGTAGTGTATATGGAGAAGGCCGCTCAACTTGTACTGCACTGATTCAGATGACAGATTATTGGTTTTAAAGAAATGGAATATAACATGATAGTTGGAGGTGCATGGTTAGATTTCAGTGCAGCCTTGAGGTTATTGATCATACATTGATATAAAAAAAAATTGCTATGGCTTTACATCGCTTGCCATCCCATGGTTGGAGAGTGATTTATCCAATATAACCCAGAGAGTGTTCGTCAATGGAAGCTTTAACATCAGATAGTGGTTGCTCCTTTAAAAGTTGAGTTAGTCTGTTAGCACACCTTGCAGGCTGCTGCAACATTTTGTGGCACGTCATCTAATTGTCAGCCATTTTTTCTGTTAGTTGTAGTTTGAACACCAGAGGGCATCTATGAGAAGCATTTGACAGTTTACCATATTGCAGTCACACAGGAGACCGGGGCTCATTTCCCCGACAGGGAGGAAGGAGTCGGCTGTCTTTGTAAATAATCATTTGTTTTTTTAACTGATTCCATGTATTATTTAATAGTTGTGATGTCTTCACTACTATTCTACATTGTAGAAAATAGTACAAACAAATACAAATACTGGAATGAGTAGGTGTGTGTTCAAACTTTTGACCGGTACTTGCTTAATTCATTTGATGAATATTATGGTGTTTCTATTCCATGAAAAATGAAAAACCCTCCGGGTTTCCGTTAAGATGGAACAGAAAATATGGCGCAATACAACGTGACGCTAATAAATTCAAAGCATTATCAGTTTTTAAATTCAGACAGTTTCGATGGACGTTCGGGCCAAGGAGTAGGGTTGATTTGAGCGTTCTGGCCTTACTTCAGTCAAGCACCCAAGCGAACATTGGCTAGCTACCTCCAGACACAAAATGTGACCACTGACCATTTTACTCGCCCTAGCAGAGCTGGTTAGGCAGTTTGTGTTATCCAGAGCGTGGGTGACTAACTGTGCTACTGGAAACAATTTAAATGACACTTTTTGCCGACGTTTACTGACACCGGCCATATTCAACAGAAGTTGAGCGCTAGTAAATTCATTATTCTGCGCTCTGGTACACTGAGAGTGCACTGAAATCTCATAGCCAGAGGGAATTTACGAAAGCACTGAGAACGCACAACGACTATACCATTTAGCTAAATTAAGAATTACAGGAATAATCAAGTCAATGAATGTTGGGTAATTAGATAGTTAATATACTGGCAAGTTTGATGTAGAACTACTTACAGTAGGTAGATAGCTAACATACTGGTACATACTGCTGTAATGCTATGCTATGTGGTTTGTAAGGACAGCGTAGCTAACAAATTGTCAGCCAACATAACGTGTAAGGCAACTTATTTGAAAAGCCATTACTTTATTACATTGAGAAGCAAGCTACCGCGAGGACACGCTCTAGTGACTCTTTTGGTGCAGTCGACAGCTCGCTGGACTTCGGACCTGAAGTTTGAGGGTTCGAAACCTGCTACCTGCATTTGAAGTCATGCACAATTATCAGATTATTATTTGGTTTATATTGCCCATTCATTGTCAGTTACAGACACTGTAGTGCATTGGGACCGTAAAACATAAATCAGTGCTCTAACTCCCCCTTGGTCATTAGGTCAAATCTGGTCTGTGGTAGGACAGGGTTTTTCCCACACCTCTGAGTGCAACACTTTATTTTCAATCAAAAATAATTTTGAGAACAACAAAAAGTATGAAAACAAAACTCTAATTTAGGCCATTTTTTGAGTGTCAGTTTGGCTACAACCAATACTATTCAGCCTTTCTTTCCGACAAAGTAAGTTATAACGGACACCTACGAAGGACTGTGTGATGGTATCAGGTAAGCAGCACAGGGTGTTATTCCAGAAAAACTTCTCATAGGAGATAACTACTAACTGTGTATTCAGTGTTGGTTCATAACTTTCTGCTATATTACATACATACCATAGAATTATAAATCATGCAATTATATTTCTCAAGCTAACCAAATACATTTAGTTACAAATGCCTGTTCTTGCCATCTAACTTTCCTTCATGGCAACTCACAAGCAGGCCATGTCATATTTTCTTCATAGTCAAAATATTTCATGAGTGTAAAGGTTAGGTTTTTACAGAAGGATGAAAGAACACAATATGTCTGTCAGGGAACGCTATTCTGACATGTCAGATGAAGAGTTAGACCAGAAACTCAGGGCAATTAAGGCATGTGGGCTATAGAATGGTCAAAGGAAGTCTCAGAGCAATGGGCCATCGTACAATGGCAAAGAGTTGGGGAGTCTTTGCAGCCTGTGGATGTTGCAGGTATCATTGCCTGAATGATCCAGCTTCGTTGCATTGCTCGGCAAAAACACTTTGTTCCTGCTCTCCTGTCTCTCGTGCACATTGATACAGATTGTAAATTGATGAGGTACTAAGATATAATGTCTCCATCAAATCTACAAGAAATTACTTTTATTCTTACTTATTGAGACACATTTTCAATGATGTATGAGAGAGGACGCCAGTCCCGTCATTGCCACCTCACCTGCTCTTAAGATAACCATCCTTGGTTCCCAGTCAGCCCGAAGGTTAGGAGACACCGCTAGAGACACTATGTAATTGTGATGAACTGAGAGAATATTAGGGAAGCACTGTAATTCATGAATCATATGCAGTCTTCCCTGCTCCTCTGTTTTACCTCTTTCCTTTTCTGTCTTCTACTCCTCTCTCCCCACCTCTTTGTTCCTCTGTTTTTATAATGCACACCATATGAGCATTGAAGTACAGATTATAAATACAATGTAATATTACAATTCTAATATTTATAATGCATGTATTATGTATTTATAACACCTGGTTAATGAACTTTCAATAAAGCGTTACTTAATTTCAACCAGTGGAGAATGTGTATCTCACTGAAATACTACACCTATCCTGTGTCCTCAGATTAATGCAGATGAAGGGAGTTAGACATGCATAGGTATATTTCTGTAGAAATAAATTACAAATCAGTCTTTACTTAAATCATGTTTAGTCTATTGCATAGTTACAATGTGTAATCATTGATGTCCCAGGTGCAGGAGTGGTAAACACTGTTGAAGTGTCTAATTGTAATACATACAGAATGTCAGAGATTCATGGTTGGGCCGCGGGTGTGAAATAATCAGCAGACTTCTGGCATTACACATCTGGCTAAAAGACTACTGTAGCTCTGCTGGAGTCACATTTATTGATCATTTTGACACCTTCTGGAAACAGAAGATAGTCTACAGGAATGACAGAGTGCATCCAAATCATCTTGGCTTCTGGACTCTGTCCACGCATTTCATGGCTGCGTTGAAACAATGACTGGTAATGATCCAAGACCAGCTCAGTTCATCCCCTCCATTGTGACAATGAGTCATCATAATGCTGCATCAAATGTACATCATTTTAGGGGTATTGGCAAACAATGTAAGTACCCCTAATTGCACTGAATAGCGTACATCTGTTTATCCTACAGCTATTGTATGCAGTAATCATGAGCCTATTAACCAGAGTTACACTGTTAGCACTGAGGCGGTGTGCAATAGTATCAGCTCCAATGTAAATAACATGAGTAAGTCTACCTCTGATTTTAATGCTTTACTGTGAAGCTTATCAATCAAGCAACCCATAAAAGTGCTAAAAATAGCCCATATTAACTTTTGTAGCCTAAGAAACAATGTCCATGGAGTTTTGCTGAAACTCATTTAGATATCTTTGATGATAGTGATATAGATATATAGATATATATATAGATATAGAGATATATATATATAGAGATATATAGAGATATATAGAGATATATATATATATATATATATATATAGATATATATATATATATATATTTACCTTTAACTAGGCAAGTCAGGTAAGAAAATTCTTATTTTCAATGACGACCTAGGAAGTGGGTTAACCGCATTGTTCATGGGCAGAACAACATATTTTTACCTTGTCGGCTCAGTGATTTGATCTTGCAAGCTTCCGGTTACTAGTCCAACGCTCTAACCACTAGGCTACCTGCCTCCCATGGTTATAACATCTACCGAAAAGACAGAAATGCCAACGGTGGTGGTGTTGCTGTCTATATTCAGAACCACATTCCTGTAAAGCTTTGAGACGATCCAATGTTAAACAGTGTTGAAGCAATATGGCTACAGGTTCATCTGCCTCACCTAAAGCCCATTCATGTGATAAGCTGCTATAGACCACCAAGTGCTAACAGTCAGTATATGGATACTATACTGTATGTGTGAAATGCTTAATGATATCACATATATTATATTTTCTGGGTGATTTAATATTGACTGTGGCTATCATCAAGCTGCCCACTCAGAAATAAACTTCAAACTGTAACCAATTATCAATCAACCTACCAGGGTAGTTACAAACAGCATAGGAATGAAGTCATCAACATGCATTGATCACATCTTTACTAATGCTGCAGATATTTGCTTTTAAGTAGTATCCAAATCCATAGGATGTAGTGATCACAATATAGTAGCCATATCTAGAAAAAACTAAGTTCCAAAGGCTGGGCCTAATATAGTGTATAAGAGGTCATACAATAAGTTTTGTAGTGATTCATGTGTTGATGATGTAAAGAATATTTGCTGGTCTGTGGTGTGTAATGAGGAGCAACCAGACGCTGCTGGTCTGTGGTGTGTAATGAGGAGCAACCAGACACTGCTGGTCTGTAATGAGGAGCAACCAGACACTGCTGGTCTGTGGTGTGTAATGAGGAGCAACCAGACACTGCTGGTCTGTGGTGTGTAATGAGGAGCAACCAGACGCTGCACTTGACACATTTATGAAACGACTTATTCCAGTTACTAATAAGCACACACCCATTAATAAAATGACTAAAAACTCTTAAATCCCCTTGGATTGATGAGGAATTGAAAAATGGTATGGTTGAGAGGGATGAGGCAAAAAGGTATGGCAATTAAGTCTGGCAGACCAACTGATTGGCAAACGTACTGCAAATGAAGAAATCATGTGACTAAACTAAATAAAAATAAACTACACTATGAAACAAATATGAATTACATAAAGAATGATAGTAAAAAGCTTTGGAGCACCTTAAAATGATTTTTTTTGGGGGGGGGGAACTCATCACAAAGCCCAATGATATTGCAAACAACTTTAATGATTTATTCATTGGCAAGATTAGCCAACTTAAGCATGACATGCCAGCTACAAACGCTGACACTACACATTCAAGTATATCGGACCAAATTATGAAAGACAAACATTGTTTTGAATTCCGTAAAGTCAGTGTGGAAGAGGTGAAAAAAGTATTGTCTGTCAACAATAACAAGTCAACGGGGTCTGACAATCTGGATGGAAAATTACTGAGGATAATAGCAGATGATGTTGCCACTCCTATTTGACACATCTTCAATTTAAGCCTACTAGAGAGCATGTGCCCTCAGGCCTAGAAGGAAGCTAAAGTCATTCCGCTACCCAAGAACAGTAAAACACACTTCACTGGCTCAAATAGCCGACCAATCAGCCGGTTACCAACCCTTAGTAAACTTCTGGAAAAAAATAGTGTTTGACCAGATACAATGCTATTCCACAGTGAACAAACTGACAGGATTTCAGCATGCTTAGAGGGAAGGACACTCAGCAAGCACAGCATTTACAAATTTGCTCATCTCCCATCCTTCACACACACGCACATTTTCTGTCTGTTGCCTGCATCGCAGTCATAGTTGTTTTCGTTACCAATAATAACTTTGGAAATGTGTGCGTTTCTATCGAAGTATGTGCCTTATTACGTTATAATAGTTTCTGCATGTCGTGTTGTCGTTTCTACTGTAACATAATATTAGTGTATATTCCTTATAACCGCAGACACAAGGTAATGTTACTCATTTCATAACCTTTATGGTGTTATATTCAATTGTGCTTATGTAGCTAGCTACATTCCTCTATTAGATCTGTAAAACAAGGCTATTTGCGTCAGAGAAGTATTGGCTTGTATTTTGAAGCTATCCTAGAAAAATATCTTCTTATACCACTTGGTTGTTTTCTGAGTGCATTCCACAAAGCTGTTTATCATGTCCACTGCACCCTGTTTGAGGTTATATTCAAGCACATAGTCTGGTTCTTCTCTCTCCCCTCATGTGGTCCACTTTCCTGGTGGCAGACATGGCTGCTGTATGGACAGAACATGGATGTTTTGTTTGTCTTGACATTTTACTGCCAGCTGTTGGCCTTTCTTATTTTGTGTAACGGGTCATTTAGGATGGCAGTAGCATTGTTGATGAAATGCAGTCGTCGCAGCAGAACTAGGAAGCAGCCTTGGGAAAAGACGGTGGAGCTGCAAACATAGGAGCTGCAAACATATTAGCTCCAATATTCTCTTAGGGAGTCCTTTACTATCCCTATGAAAAGGACTGTCACCAGGAAGGTGTACATTTCACTAAATTGTGGTCCCCCCTACTCCTGGCTCTCTTCTCCTGTAGCTCCAAGGTATAGTGACTGGTCTCTGCTTTGTCTCCCACCAGCTCCTTTGTCAGAAACAACTTGAAGCACTCTGCCTCAGATGGAAATGGAAAGGGGTGTTGGACTCCAGACTGGGACTCAAAGCAAACAGCAGGGCCAGGAGGGGTGAAATGGATAGCAGCCTTCGAGCTACCACAGAACTCTTCACTTCATCCACTGTCCGTCTGCCTCCATCACCGCCAGCATCTTCAAAGGGACCTGGGACGTTGTCAGTGGACAAGGAGTCCTTAACGGCTGGGGGGGGGGGGCAGCTCCTCACTGTCAGAATCGGATTCCTGACTTTCAGACTCAGTTAGATTTTTTTTTAAATGTCCAAAATTAACACATTTGAGTCGTCTCCTTTTTCAAGACATTGCTAATTCTACAGCTTAGCTCACTAGCTACATGCATTAACAACAACACTGAATGGCTCAGAGTGAGGTTACATGATTGACTGCCCACACCATTTTTATAAATAGATCACTATCAGAAAATGTTTTGTGGGGTAATTATTTATATATTTTCTGTTTTATTCACATCTTTCAGGTACCGGTAATAAATCATGCATTCCGATTCTTGCATAGATTGTAATGGGCACATAGTATGTGTGTAAAATACTTTTTTGAAGGTTGTACTGATTATGAAATTTGCACACTGTAGCTCTAACTCAAAAAGGTTTTGGGACACTAAAGTCCATGGAGAATAAGAGCACCTCCTCCCAGCTTCCCACTGCACTGAGGCTAGGAAACACTGTCACTACCGATAAATCCATGATATTCGAGAATTTCAATAAGCATTTCTCTACAAGTGGCCATGCTTTCAACTGGCTACCCCAACCCCGGCCAACAGCTCTACACCCCCTACAGCTACTTGTACAAGCCTCCCCAGCTTCTCCTTCACCCAAATCCAGATAGCAGATGACCTAAAAGAGCTGTTAAACCTGGACCCGTACAAATCAGCTGGGCTAGACAATCTGGACCCTCTCTAAAATTATCCGCCGCCATTGCTGCAACCCCTTTTACTAGTCTGTTCAACTTCTCTTCCGTATCGTCCGAGATTCCTAAAGATTGGACAGCTGCTGCAGTCATCCCCCTCTTAAAAGGGGGTGACACTCTAGACCCAAACTGTTACAGACCAATCCCCATCCTGCCCTGCCTTTCTAAAGTCTTCAAACAGATCCCTGACCATTTTGAATCCCACGGTACCTTCTCCACTATGCAATCCGGTTTCCGAGGTGGTCACGGGTGCACTTCAGCCACGCTCAAGGTCCTGAACGATATCATAACTGCCATCGATAGACAATACTGTGTAGCCGTATTCGTCGACCTGGCCAAGGCTTTCGACTGTCAATCACTGCATTCTTATCGGCTGACTCAATAGCCTTGATTTCTCTAATGACTGCCTCGCCTGGTTCACTAACGACTTCTGAGAGAGTTCAGTGTGTCAAATCGGAAGGCCTGTTGTCTGGACCTCTGGCAGTCTATGGGGATACTACAGGGTTCAACTCTCGGACCGACTCTTTTCTCTGTATATATCAATGATGTCGCTCGTCGCTGCTGGTGATTCCACGATCCACCTCTACACAGACAACAACATTCTGTATTATACAGTGCCTTGCGAAAGTATTCGGCCTCCTTGAACTTTGCGACCTTTTTCCACATTTCAGGCTTCAAACAAAGATATAAAACTTTTTTTTTTTGTGAAGAATCAACAACATGTGGGACACAATCATGAAGTGGAACGACATTTATTGGATATTTAAAACTTTTTTAACAAATCAAAAACTGAAAAATTGGGCGTGCAAAATTATTCAGCCCCTTTACTTTCAGTGCAGCAAACTCTCCAGAAGTTCAGTGAGGATCTCTGAATGATCCAATGTTGACCTAAATGACTAATGATGATAAATACAATCCACTTGTGTGTAATCAAGTCTCCGTATAAATGCACCTGCACTGTGATAGTCTCAGAGGTCCGTTAAAAGCGCAGAGAGCATCATGAAGAACAAGGAACACACCAGGCAGGTCCGAGATACTGTTGTGAAGAAGTTTAAAGCCGGATTTGGATACAAAAATATTTCCCAAGCTTTAAACATCCCAAGGAGCACTGTGCAAGCGATAATATTGAAATGGAAGGAGTATCAGACCACTGCAAATCTACCAAGACCTGGCCGTCCCTCTAAACTTTCAGCTCATACAAGGAGAAGACTGATCAGGTTGGAGCGAGCGGTCGTATCGCACTTCGCACCGCAGCTAACAGCTAACAGCTAGCCAACGTCACCACACACACGTCTACTGAATCGAATTCAACAACCCGGTCAGGTAGTATCACATTTTCATTTCATTTCATTACAGTACAACGGTTTGATTTGTTTGATCGTAGCTAGCTACATAGCTAGCTACATAGCCGTCTTTGTTTCAAAGATAATTGTGTAGTCTAGAGCGATTTCCTAGGTTAGCTAGCCAGCTATTGTCGTTCTTTAACGCAACGTAACGTAAACAACACTGCTAGCTAGCCAGCTAGCCCCGAATAGTAGCACTGTAGAAACTATTACACTCAACGGAACGACTTGATTAGTGTAGTGTCAACAACGCTGCTACTGCCAGCTAGCCTACTTCAGCAGTACTGTATCATTTTAATCATTTTAGTCAATAAGATTCTTGCTACGTAAGCTTAACTTTCTGAACATTCGAGACGTGTAGTCCACTTGTCATTCAATCTCCTTGCATTAGCGTAGCCTCTTCTGTAGCCTGTCAACTATGTGTCTGTCTATCCCTGTTCTCTCCTCTCTGCACAGACCATACAAACGCTCCACACCGCGTGGCCGCGGCCACCCTAATCTGGTGGTCCCAGCGCGTACGACCCACGTGGAGTTCCAGGTCTCCGGTAGCCTCTGGAACTGCCGATCTGCGGCCAACAAGGCAGAGTTCATCTCAGCCTATGCCTCCCTCCAGTCCCTCGACTTCTTGGCATTGACGGAAACATGGATCACCACAGATAACACTGCTACTCCTACTGCTCTCTCCTCGTCCGCCCACGTGTTCTCGCACACCCCGAGAGCTTCTGGTCAGCGGGGTGGTGGCACCGGGATCCTCATCTCTCCCAAGTGGTCTTTCTCTCTTTCTCCCCTTACCCATCTGTCTATCGCCTCCTTTGAATTCCATGCTGTCACAGTTACCAGCCCTTTCAAGCTTAACATCCTTATCATTTATCGCCCTCCAGGTTCCCTTGGAGAGTTCATCAATGAGCTTGATGCCTTGATTAGCTCCTTTCCTGAGGACGGCTCACCTCTCACAGTTCTGGGCGACTTTAACCTCCCCACGTCTACCTTTGACTCATTCCTCTCTGCCTCCTTTCCACTCCTCTCCTCTTTTGACCTCACCCTCTCACCTTCCCCCCCTACTCACAAGGCAGGCAATACGCTTGACCTCATCTTTACTAGATGCTGTTCTTCCACTAACCTCATTGCAACTCCCCTCCAAGTCTCCGACCACTACCTTGTATCCTTTTCCCTCTCGCTCTCATCCAACACTTCCCACACTGCCCCTACTCGGATGGTATCGCGCCGTCCCAACCTTCGCTCTCTCTCCCCCGCTACTCTCTCCTCTTCCATCCTATCATCTCTTCCCTCTGCTCAAACTTTCTCCAACCTATCTCCTGATTCTGCCACCTCAACCCTCCTCTCCTCCCTTTCTGCATCCTTTGACTCTCTATGTCCCCTATCCTCCAGGCCGGCTCGGTCCTCCCCTCCCGCTCCGTGGCTCGACGACTCATTACGAGCTCACAGAACAGGGCTCCGGGCAGCCGAGCGGAAATGGAGGAAAACTCGCCTACCTGCGGACCTGGCATCCTTTCACTCCCTCCTCTCTACATTTTCCTCCTCTGTCTCTGCTGCTAAAGCCACTTTCTACCATTCTAAATTCCAAGCATCTGCCTCTAACCCTAGGAAGCTCTTTGCCACCTTCTCCTCCCTCCTGAATCCCCCCCCCTCCTCCCTCTCTGCAGATGACTTCGTCAACCATTTTGAAAAGAAGGTCGACGACATCCGATCCTCGTTTGCTAAGCCAAACGACACCGCTGGTTCTGCTCACACTGCCCTACCCTATGCTCTGACCTCTTTCTCCCCTCTCTCTCCAGATGAAATCTCGCGTCTTGTGACGGCCGGCCGACCAACAACCTGCCCGCTTGACCCTATCCCCTCCTCTCTTCTCCAGACCATTTCCGGAGACCTTCTCCCTTACCTCACCTCGCTCATCAACTCATCCCTGACCGCTGGCTACGTCCCTTCCGTCTTCAAGAGAGCGAGAGTTGCACCCCCTTCTGAAAAAAACCTACACTCGATCCCTCCGATGTCAACAACTACAGACCAGTATCCCTTCTCTCTTTTCTCTCCAAAACTCTTGAGCGTGCCGTCCTTGGCCAGCTCTACCGCTATCTCTCTCAGAATGACCTTCTTGATCCAAATCAGTCAGGTTTCAAGACTAGTCATTCAACCGAGACTGCTCTTCTCTGCATCACGGAGGCGCTCCGCACTGCTAAAGCTAACTCTCTCTCCTCTGCTCTCATCCTTCTAGACCTATCGGCTGCCTTCGATACTGTGAACCATCAGATCCTCCTCTCCACCCTCTCCGAGTTGGGCATCTCCGGCGCGGCCCACGCTTGGATTGCGTCCTACCTGACAGGTCGCTCCTACCAGGTGGCGTGGCGAGAATCTGTCTCCTCACCACGCGCTCTCACCACTGGAGTCCCCCAGGGCTCTGTTCTAGGCCCTCTCTTATTCTCGCTATACACCAAGTCACTTGGCTCTGTCATAACCTCACATGGTCTCTCCTATCATTGCTATGCAGACGACACACAATTAATCTTCTCCTTTCCCCCTTCTGATGACCAGGTGGCGAATCGCATCTCTGCATGTCTGGCAGACATATCAGTGTGGATGACGGATCACCACCTCAAGCTGAACCTCAGCAAGACGGAGCTCCTCTTCCTCCCGGGGAAGGACTGCCCGTACCATGATCTCGCCATCACGGTTGACAACTCCATTGTGTCCTCCTCCCAGAGCGCCAAGAACCTTGGCGTGATCCTGGACAACACCCTGTCGTTCTCAACTAACATCAAGGCGGTGTCCCGTTCCTGTAGGTTCATGCTCTACAACATCCGCAGAGTACGACCCTGCCTCACACAGGAAGCGGCGCAGGTCCTAATCCAGGCACTTGTCATCTCCCGTCTTGATTACTGCAACTCGCTGTTGGCTGGGCTCCCTGCCTGTGCCATTAAACCCCTACAACTCATCCAGAACGCCGCAGCCCGTCTGGTGTTCAACCTTCCCAAGTTCTCTCACGTCACCCCGCTCCTCCGCTCTCTCCACTGGCTTCCAGTTGAAGCTCGCATCCGCTACAAGACCATGGTGCTTGCCTACGGAGCTGTGAGGGGAACGGCACCTCAGTACCTCCAGGCTCTGATCAGGCCCTACACCCAAACAAGGGCACTGCGTTCATCCACCTCTGGCCTGCTCGCCTCCCTACCACTGAGGAAGTACAGTTCCCGCTCAGCCCAGTCAAAACTGTTCGCTGCTCTGGCCCCCAATGGTGGAACAAACTCCCTCACGACGCCAGGACAGCGGAGTCAATCACCACCTTCCGGAGACACCTGAAACCCCACCTCTTCAAGGAATACCTAGGATAGGGTAAGTAATCCTTCTCACCCCCCCCCCCCTAAAAAGATTTAGATGCACTATTGTAAAGTGGCTGTTCCACTGGATGTCATAAGGTTTATGCACCAATTTGTAAGTCGCTCTGGATAAGAGCGTCTGCTAAATGACTTAAATGTAAATGTAATCAGAGATGCAGCCAAGAGGCCCATGATCACTCTGGATGAACTGCAGAGATCTACAGCTGAGGTGGGAGACTCTGTCCATAGGACAACAATCAGTCGTATATTGCACAAATCTGGCCTTTATGGAAGAGTGGCAAGAAGAAAGCCATTTCTTAAATATATTCATAAAAAGTATTGTTTAAAGTTTGCCACAAGCCACCTGGGAGACACACCAAACATGTGGAGGAAGGTGCTCTGGTCAGATGAAACCAAAATTGAACTTTTTGGGCAACAATGCAAAATGTTATGTTTGCCGTAAAAGCAACACAGCTCATCACCCTGAACACACCATCCCCACTGTCAAACATGGTGTTGGCAGCATCATGGTTTGGGCCTGCTTTTCTTCAGCAGGGACAGGGAAGATGGTTAAAATTGATGGGAAGATGGATGGAGCCAAATACAGGACCATTCTGGAAGAAAACCTGGAGTCTGCAAAAGACCTGAGACAGGGACGGAGATTTGTCTTCCAACAAGACAATGATCCAAAACATAAAGCAAAATCTACAATGGAATTACATGTACATTTACATTTAAGTCGTTTAGCAGAATGGTTCAAAAATAAACATATCCAGGTGTTAGAATGGCCAAGTCAAAGTCCAGACCTGAATCTAATCGAGAATCTGTGGAAAGAACTGAAAACTGCTGTTCACAAATGCTCTCCATCCAACCTCACTGAGCTCGAGCTGTTTTGCAAGGAGGAATGGGAAACAATTTCAGTCTCTCGATGTGCAAAACTGATAGAGACATACCCTAAGCGACTTACAGCTGTAATCGCAGCAAAAGGTGGCGCTACAAAGTATTAACTTAAGGGGGCTGAATAATTTTGCACGCCCAATTTCAGTTTTTGATTTGTTAAAAAAGTTTGAAATATCCAATAAATGTCGTTCCACTTCATGATTGTGTCCCACTTGTTGATTCTTCACAAAAAAATAGTTTTATATCTTTATGTTTGAAGCCTGAAATGTGGCAAAAGGTCAAAGTTCAAGGGGGCCGAATACTTTCGCAAGGCACTGTATCTGGCCCTTCTTTGGACACTTAACAAACCTCCAAACAACACTCCTTCCTTGGTCTCCAACTGCTCTTAAATGCAAGTAAAACTAAATGCATGCTTTCAACCAATCGCTGCCCGCACCCGCCCGCCCGACTAGCATCACTACTTTGGACGGTTCGGACTTACAATATGTAGAGAACTACAAATACCTAAGTGTCTGACTAGACTGTAAACTCTCCTTTCCTTAAGCATCTCCAATCCAAAATTACATCTAGAACTGGCTTGCTATTTCGCAACAAAGCCTCCACTCACGCCGCTGCCAAACATACCCTCATAAAACTGCCTATCCTACTGATCATCGACTAATTAATCATCGATTAATTATAAATAGTAATTGCTATTAGCTAATTCATATTGTATTTTATGTCAGCCGAGAGTTGGAAAATATGACCGCTTGAGTTGCGTCAATCTTTCCTCAGTTAGCGCGAGGACAAATGTAGCCTACATTTTTTCCAGTTTGGATGATGGTGTTATGCTGTAGATACTTCCGTGAATATCTGAACCTTGCATCCAAAAATAAACTTCTCACATTCTGGACATAACGTTATAAGAACAGTTTGTGTAAATAGTTTCTGAAAAAAAAGTGGCACCAGCTCAAATGCTGATTGCTGCCTCATTTGAAACTGGCCGTTCTAAATAAGCATTCTAATCACACGTTTGTGATCGTACGCTTCAGGGACCACTGTAGAACGATCACACCCTTGTGATGGTAGGTGTGAAAGGGTTAACGACCGTTCCACAGGTGCATGATCATTAATTATTTATGGTTAATTGAACAAGCATGGGAAACGGTGTTTAAACCCTTTACAATTAAGATCTGTGAAGTTAATTCTTAAAAATCCTAATATTTGACAGACAGGGTCCTGAAAAAGGGCAGTTAGTTTTTTTGCTGAGTTTAGTATGAACTTTGAACTCTTACTCACTAAAGAAGTGATACATCCTAGACGTCGAGTTATCAGCTGTAGCTGTAAACGTGTGTGGACTAGGCAAGGACGGACAATCTATTTAGAACGACAGGGTACTACAACGTATCCGACCTACCACACGATGACAGGGTACTACAACGTATCCGACCTACCACACGATGACAGGGTACTAAAACGTATCCGTTCTACCCCACGATGACAGGGTACTACAACGTATCCGTTCTACCCCACGATGACAGGGTACTACAACGTATCCGTTCTACCACACGATGACAGGGTACTACAACGTATCCGTTCTACCACACGATGACAGGGTACTACAACGTATCCGTTCTACCACACGATGACAGACTACACCGTATCCGCCCAGAAATATTATTCAAGGGGCATCTCTGCTGGGCAACCCAGCCTTCCATCTTTGACCAATTGATCAAAGCGCAGCTCAGAGTAAATATACACTGCTCAAAAAAATTAAGGGAACACTTAAACAACACAATGGAACTCAAGTCAATCACACTTCTGTGAAATCAAACTGTCCACTTAGGAAGCAACACTGATTGACAATAAATATAGCATGCTGTTGTGCAAATGGAATAGACAACAGGTGGAAATTATAGGCAATTAGCAAGACACCCCCAATAAAGGAGTGGTTCTGCAGGTGGGGACCACAGACCACTTCTCAGTTCCTATGCTTCCTGGCTGATGTTTTGGTCACTTTTGAATGCTGGCGGTGCTTTCACTCTAGTGGTAGCATGAGACGGAGTCTACAACCCACACAAGTGACTCTGGTAGTGCAGCTTATCCAGGATGGAACATCAATGCGAGCTGTGGCAAGAAGGTTTGCTGTGTCTGTCAGCGAAGTGTCCAGAGCATGGAGGCGCTACCAGGAGACAGGCCAGTACATCAGGAGACGTAGAGGAGGCCGTAGGAGGGCAACAACCCAGCAGCAGGACCGCTACCTCCGCCTTTGTGCAAGGAGGAGTACTGCCAGAGCCCTGCAAAATGACCTCCAGCTGGCCACAAATGTGCATGTGTCTGCTCAAACAGTAAGAAACAGACTCCATGAGGGTGGTATGAGGGCCCGACGTCCACAGGTGGGAGTTGTGCTTACAGCCCAACATCGTGCAGGACGTTTTTCATTTGCCAGAGAACACCAAGATTGGCAAATTCGCCACTGGCGCTCTGTGCTCTTCACAGATGAAAGCAAGTTCACACTGAGCACGTGACAGACGTGACAGTCTGGAGACGCCGTGGAGAACGTTCTGCAACATCCTCCAGCATGACCGGTTTGACGGTGGGTCAGTCATGGTGTGGGGTGGCATTTCTTTGGGGGGCCGCAGAGCCCTCCATGTGCTCGCCAGAGGTAGCCTGACTGCCATTAGGTACCGAGATGAGATCCTCAGACCCCTTGTGAGACCATATGCTGGTGCGGTTGGCCCTGGGTTCCTCCTAATGCAAGACAATGCTAGACCTCATGTGGCTGGAGTGTGTCAGCAGTTCCTGAAATAGGAAGGCATTGATGCTATGGACTGGCCCGCCCGTTCCCCAGACATGATTCCAATTGAGCACATCTGGGACATCATGTCTCGCTCCATCCACCAACGCCACGTTGCACCACAGACTGTCCAGGAGTTGGCGGATGCTTTAGTCCAGGTCTGGGAGGAGATCCCTCAGGAGACTGACTATATGCCACCTCATCAGGAGCATGCCCAGGCGTTGTAGGGAGGTCATACAGGCACGTGGAGGCCACACACACTACTGAGCCTCATTTTGACTTGTTTTAAGGACATTACATCAAAGTTGGATCAGCCTGTAGTGTGGTTTTCCACTTTAATTTTGTGTGCGATTCCAAATCCAGACCTCCATGGGTTGATAAATTTGATTTCCATTGATAATTTGTGTTATTTTGTTGTCAGCACATTCAACTGTGTAAAGAAAAAAAGTATTTAATTAAACTATTTCATTCATTCAGATCTAGGATGTGTTATTTTAGTGTTGCCTTTATTTTTTTGAGCAGTGTATTTCTTGCATTTTCCTTTTCCAAATGGGCGGTTATTTAGAAGGTATAAGATTCTATTTTTGATGGCATCGTTTCACAAGGTCCGATTGAGACCCAATCATCTTGTTCCTCAGTCGTCTTTGTGTAACCAGCAATCATATCGGTTTTGTCCGCTAAGTTTCCTTACATTGATTACTTATTATGTCATGCATGATCCATCCTGTGTATATGTAATTCTGTGTGATTATTTAGGTATTTAGTAAATAAACCAAATTAGTGTATTGCTGACTTGTTAACCAGGGTTCGTGAAGATACCTGAATGTTGTAAAATTATTGGTCGAGACTGAATAAGATGATGATTAATAATTGACTACTATTGATATTGTCACGCCTTGGTCATAGTATTTTGTGTTTTCGTTATATATTTGGTCAGGCCAGGGTGTGACATGGGTTTATTTTGTTGTGTTTCGTATTGGGGTTTTGTAGGTGTTGGGATTGCGGCTGAGTAGGGGTGTAGCATAGGTTTGGCTGCCCGAGGCGGTTCTCAATCAGAGTCAGGGGATTCTCGTTGTCTCTGATTGGGAACCATATTTAGGTAGCCGGGGTTTCACTGTGTATTTCGTGGGTGATTGTTCCTATCTCTGTGTTAGTTATTTCACCAACAGGCTGTATAGGTTCTCGTTTCGTTTGTTGTTTTGTATATTTATAGTTATTTCATGTATCGCTATTCTTCATTAAAGAACATGAGTAACCACCACGCTGCATTTTGGTCCGACTCTCCTTCAACAAACGAACGCCGTTACAGATATAAAATATTACCAGGTCTTTAAAGAGTTCATTCGGGAAGACAACAGCTCTATAAACATTCTACCGTGGTGCTCGGAATTCCTTGTTAATTACATTTACATGATTACTTTAATCAGGTAATATTAATTACACAGAATTGATTTTATAAAATAGCATGCATTATAATTTAATCCATAGTAAAGACACGACACACGTCGGCTACTACAGCAACACTCAACAAAGAGCAGCAGTTAGTTTCAGAGTGGGTGGCAAGGAATAATTAGGCCCTGAATATTTCTAAAACTAAAAGCATTGTATTTGGAACAAAACACTCACTAAAACCTAAATCTCAACTAAGTCATGTGGTAATTGAGCAAGTTGAGATGATTAAACTGCTTGGAGTAACTATAGATTGTAAATGGTCATGGTCAAAATATATTGATGCAGTAGTAGCTAGGATGGGGAGAAGAAGTCTGTATACAATAAAGCAATGCTCTGCACTAACAACAAGGCAGGTCCTACAGGCCCTAGTTTTGATGCACCTGGACTATTGTTCAGTCGTGTGTTCAGGTGCCACAAATAGGGACTAGGGAAAATAGGGAAAATTGAAATTGGCTCAGAACATGGCAGCATGGCTGGCCCTTGGACGGACACAAAGAGCTAATATTAATAATATGCATGTCAATCTCTCCTGGCTGAAAGTGGAGGAGAGATTGACTTCATCACTACTTTTATTTGTGAGAGGTATTGAGATGTTGAATGCACAGAGCTGTCTGTCTAAACTACTGGCACACAGCGCAGACACCCATGCATACCCCGCAAGACGTCTCTTCACAGTCCCCAAGTCCAGAACAGACTATGGGAGGCACACTGTACTACATAGAGCCATGACTACATGGAACTCTATTCCACATCAAGCAGTAAAATTAGATTTTTTTAAAGATACATTTTTTTAAAACACCTTATAGAACAGCGGGGACTGTGAAGCAACGCAAACATTGGCACAGACACATGCATACACAAGGATTTAGTACTGCAGATATGTGGTAGTTGTGGAGTAGGGACCTGAAGGCACACAGTGTGTTGAGTAATCTGTAAATGTATTGTAATGTTCTTTAAATTGTATAACTGCCTGAATTTTGCAGGACCCCAGGAAGAGTAGCTGCTGCCAAAGCAGCAGCTAATGGGGATCCATAATAAATACAAATACCTGAACCACACCTTTATTTGCCAAGGAAGAGTACCTGATCAGTGAATATATTCAATGTACAGGCTACAATGTGAGGATCTAATGTACTGTAGTTATTACCACGCATGTATATAGGACTTGCAACCTTAAAGTTATTATACTCAATCCATAGGCTTCATTAATGCCATTCAGACTCGATACAACAACTATGATAGCTGAGGTTCATAGGTTCTGAACTAACATTCATAACAGACGTTTTAGGGTCCATAAACAGATCGGCTACATACTGTAGCCATTTACACATCCATAGGCATAGTTATTTTTATCCTCCACTACACAATAAGCAAATAAATAATTAGCTATCTATGTTACTTCAGATGTATTGCATGGCAAATATAAGCAAGGCAAGCTAACACAATTGTATATTCAATTTGCAGTAAATGCTTTAGCTGGCTAGATTCTTTACATCCACTGTTTGATAGCCTGGTGTGCTGGTTCTCTAAGGAATTCCTAAAACATTAAACACGAATGACAAAGTCACTCATGTCATAACACCAGCTAGATAGCTGGCGAATGTTAGCTAGTAAACTAACTTGCTAAATAGCGATTTTCATAAATGTACTTTGACAAAAAAATATGCACAATCGTTTGTCTCTACATTAACTAACATATTCCTCTCAATTGTAAATGTTTTGCTTGACTCGTTATGACATTATAATGACTTACATTTGCCTCCACCGTAATGTTTTGTCAGCCATCTTTGCTGAAGAAAGTCACCAAAGATGGGTGTCTCGCGTCAAATTCGTCATCGGAACCACTCGATATGATTGGTCATATAAAAACCTTGGGACCCCAAATGCATAATGAGTGCTCTAGCTTCCCCTTGTGGTGGCCTGGAGCAATGAAGCCATGACGCTGGGTACCTCTAAGTCCCGCGGTGTTCTCAACTTTAAAAAAAGAGGAACCACTATGTACAGTGGTGTCCCTCAGGGCAGTGTCCTTGTACCATTGGTCTTCTCTATTTTTACAAATGATTTGCAACTGGTCTTACACAAAGCTAGAATGAGTATGTATGTGGATGATGGGTGATTCGTCATAAAAACTGGTCTTAAATCAATCTAAAAGCATTGTATTTGGTTAAAAATGCTAAGATCTACACCTCAACTGGAGTTGTGTATAAAGGGTGACCATTGAGCAAGCTAAACTAGATATAATATTGGATGATCAGTTATCATGGTCAAGTCTTTTTGACAGTTGTTTTTATTTTGTTGTATTTTATAAAAAATGTGTGCGATTGTTCTTGTCTAGCAGTGTTTTGTTTGGTGTTTTTTGTGGAATACAGGCAGAATAGCTGCTGCCTCTGCAAAAGCTCATGGGGATCCAAATAAACAAATAACACACCAGCACCAGGAGGAATCAATAAGTGAATGGCTTATGGGGCTAATTTTGCTTTCAGGGATATTGATATATAAGCAGGTGGAATTGCAGTTGTGTTACATGATTTAACTAGACCTCTTGGCTGCAGGGCCATCTCTGGCAGTTCATTTCCCAGTCTTTCATGTTACGCAGCGATGCTCGATTGCAAATCACATCGCAAAATACCCTGAAGATGAATGAAGTGTGTGTCCTCCACTGGGAGGAGTATGTCATGCCACTCCTCTTTAGTCTCTGAGGATAGATCAGAGATTTGCATCGTGTTCCCCTGCTCAAACAATGTTGCGTGTCACGTCATCGACTGTGCCGTCAGGCACCCGATTGCTATAGCATATGATGTGGATAGCTGATACATGGAAATGACCTTTTTTTTTTATTGTAAAAGGCCCCATGAGCACCAACATGTTAAGTTCATAAGAGCATGTCAAATTGAGTATCCCCCCCCAAAAAATATACATAATATGCCTTACTATATTTTTTAAATTATCTCATTTTGTATACACATATTTTTCAACCATTTTCTATCCTAAAAATTAGGAAAAGTAAAGGCTTTGATTTCTGGTCAAACAGATGGACAAAAGGCTTAGAAAACATCTACTAGAAAAAAAAGTGTTGTGATTAGAAATCAAAACATATGTATTCAAGACCCCTGCCAACTAACATCAACACTTATATTTCGTTTTGGATACATAGTAAAATTGTCAGAAAGTATATAGCTAGATATAGGGTAACATTTTATCAGAAATAGCCAAATTATTTCATTGTGGTAGTTAATCACCTTTTGGTTAGGTAATTAGCTTGCTGGCTGAAGCACCAATGACTGTAGCCAACTAGAAAGTTTACTTCTTGGGAAATTATATTAAATAGGTAATAAGCTAGCTAACACTCAAGATAGTGCCGTCGGGGAGTATTCAGATCCTTGAATCTACACACAAAACCCCATAAAGACGAAGCGAAAACAGGTTTAGAACATTTTGCAAATGTATAGAAAATAAACAGATACCTGATTTACATGTATAAAGACCCGTTGCTATGAGACTCGAAATGTAAGGTGCATCCCATTTCCATAAATTCAATTGATTGGACATGATTTGGAAAGGCACACACCTGTCGTCATAAGGTCAAACAGTTGACAGTGCATGTCAAGAGTTAAAACCAAGCCATGAGGTCAAAGGAATTGTCCGTAGAGCTCTGAGAAAGGATTGTGTCAAGGCACAGATGGGGAAGGGTACCAAGACATTTCTGCAGTATTGAAGGGTCGCAAGAACAGTCACCTCAAAATCATACTTAAATGCAAGAAGTTTGGAACCATCAAGAGTCTTCCTAGAGCTGTCCGCCCAGTCAAACTGAGCAATCGGGGGAGAAGGGACTTGGTCAGGGATGTGACCAACAACCTGATTGGAAATCTGACAGAGCGGCAGAGCTCCCCTGTCGAGATGGGAGAACCTTCCAGAAGGACAACCATCTCTGCAGCACTCCACCAATGAGGACTACATGGTAGAGTGGCCAGACTGATGCCACTCAGTAAAAAGGACCATGACAGCCCGCTTGGAGTTTGCCAAAAGGCACCTGAAGGACTCTCAGACCATGAGAAACAAGATTCTCTGGTCTGATGAAACAAAGATGGAACTCTTTGGCCTGAAATCCAAACGTGATGTCTGGTGGAAACCTGGCACTATCCCTACGGTGAAACATGGTGGTGGCAGTATCATGCTGTGGGAATGTTTTTAAGCGTCAGGGACTGGGAGACTAGTCAGGATCGAGGCAAAGATGAACAGAACAAAGTAAAGAGATCCTTGAAGAAATCCTGAGCACTGTGGAGCACGTTCTCAGACTGTGGCGAAGGTTAACCTTCCAACAGGTTGATGACTCTAATCACACAGCCAATACATTGGAGTGGCTTCAGGACAAGTCTCTGAATCTACTTGTTTGGCCCAGCCGAAGCCTGAACTTGAAACCGATCGAACATCTCTGGAAAGACCTGAAAATGGCTGTGCAGTAAAGCTTCTGATCAAACCTGACAGAGCTTGAGAGGATCTGCAGAGAAGAATGGGAGAAACTCCCAAAATACAGGTGTGCCAAACTTGTAGAGCCATTCCAAAGAAGACTCAATGCTCTACTCGCTGCCAAAGGTGCTTCAACAAAGTATTGAGTGAAGGATCTGAATAATTATGGAAATGTGATATCATGGGCAGGTTCCTGCAAAAATGTATAAAAACCTGTTTTTACTGTTTCTTTATGAGGTGTTTTGGGTAGATTTATGAGGGCAAAAAAACGTTTTAATAAAATGTTAGAATAAGGCAGTAACGTAACAAAATCTGGAAAAACGGGTCAGAACTTTCCTTAGGCACTGAATTGTGCCATCCAAGAAGTCTTCTATAGGATCCGCCCATTTTTTCAATTTTTGCCTAAATGCCTGTAGCTCAGGCCCTGAAGGAAGGATATGCATATTCTTCTTATTCTCTCTTACCATTTGAAAGGAAGCTCTTTGAAGTTTGTAGAAATGTGAATTGAATGTAGGAGAATAACACAATAGATCCGGTAAAATATATTACAGAGAAAAACAAATCAACCGTTCTTTTGTATTTTATTGTTCCATCATCTTTGAAATGCAAGAGAAAGGCCATATTTTATTATCCCAGCCAGGGTGCAATTTATGTGCAGTGTATGTACAACGTTTTAGATTGAGCCAATGAAACATTGCATTTGTTAAATTTTGTACAAGAATGCCCAAATATGCCTCATTTGTTGAATGGTAACTTTCCATGTTGGACCGTGCAGTTAGATTAACAAGAATTTAAGCTTTCTGACAACATCAGATATGTCTATGTTCTGGGCAATTCTCTTGTTACTTACAACCTCATGCTAATCACATTAGCCTACGTTAGCTCAACCGTCCCGTGGATGGGACACCGATCCCGAAGAAGTTTTAACCTCATCAAATTGATTGTGAATACACTGTCTGGCTATAGCTAGCTACATCATCTCATTATCTGCATATACAGTTAAAGTCGGAAGTTTACATACACTTAGGTTGAAGACATTAAAACTAGTTTTTCACCACTCCACAAATTTCTTGTTAACAAACTATAGTTTTGGTAAGTCGGTTAGGACATCTACTTAGTGTATGACAAGTCATTTTTCCAACAATTGTTAGCAGACAGATTATTTCATTTATAATTCACTGTTCACAGTTCCAGTGGGTCAGAAGTTTACATACAAAGTTGACTGTGCCTTTAAACAGCTTGGAAAATTCCAGAAAATGATGGCATGGCTTTATAAGCTTCTGATAGGCTAATTGACATCATTCGAGTCAATTGGAGGTGTACCTGTGGATGTATTTCAAGGCCTCCCTTCAAACTCAATGCCTCTTTGCTTGACATCACAAGAAAATCAAAACAAATCAGCCAAAATTGTAGACCTCCACAAGTCTTGTTCATCCTTGGGAGCAAATTCCAAACATCTGAAGGTACCATCTGTACAAACAATAGTACGCAAGTATAAACATCATGGGACGACGCAGCCGTCATACCGCTCAGGAGGGAGATGCGTTCTGTCTCCTAGAGATGAATGTATTTTTGTGCGAAAAGTGCAAATCAATCCCAGAACAACAGCAAAGGACCTTGTGAAGATGCTGGAGGAAACAGGTACAAAATTATCTATATCCACAGTAAAACGAGTCCTATATCAATGTAACCTGAAAGGCTGCTCAGCAAGGAAGAAGCCACTGCTCCAAACCGCCATAAAAAAACAGACGACGGTTTGCAACTGCACATAGGGACAAAGATTATACTTTTTGGAGAAATGTCCTCTGGTCTGATGAAATCAAAATAGAACTGTTTGGCAATAATGACCATCATTGTGTTTGGAAGAAAAGGGGGAGGCTTGCAAGCCAAAGAACACCATCCCAACCATGAAGCACGCGGGTGGCAGAATCATGTTGTGGGGGTGCTTTGCTGCAGGAGGGACTTGTGCACTTCACCAAATAAATGGCATCATGAGGAAGAAAAATGTGGATATATTGAAGCAACATCTCAAGACATCAGTCAGAAAGAAAAAGCTTGTTCGCAAATGGGTCTTCCAAATGGACAATGACTCCAAGCGTACTTCCAAAGTTGTGGCAAAATGGCTTAAGGACAACAAAGTCAAGGTATTGGAGTGGCCATTACAACACCCTGACCTCAATCCTATAGAACATTTGTGGGCTGAACTGAAAAAGCATGTGCGAGTGTTGTGGAAATAATCAGAATTTGTTGGTAACATATGTAAGATGTTTTATATTCATCATATGTTTGTAAGTTACTTCTCATCAGAATGGTATTTTTGTATAATACTGTGGCGGGGTTGCAGTTATCTGTTCTATGTCAAGACTAAGTTGCATGGGCCGCAGAGAGGGGAGAGGTCAAAGTGTCATCATGTGTAAACATATATTTTGCTCCACAATGTCTGTGTGCCAGTCAGTGTGCCTCTGATCTTGTCCAGGATTGGTTGTATTTAGAATAGGTTGTATCTAAATGACAATTTGATATATGCCTGTTGATATGGGAAGATTGGTTTATGGTTCTGGGGTTTGAGTAAGGAGACAAAGCTGAACGATTTATTATGTCTATGCTAACTGACTATGTGTGTTCTTTGCTATTAAAGGATCGCAGTTGCATTGTAATGGGGCTCTCAGAGAATTCACTGAGAGACACTGAATTACCTGAGAGTCACAGGATTGTGAGAGCTCATATAATTAAAGATGGACTTTGATAACTAACTCTGACTTGTGTGTGTGGTTTGCTCCCATGATTTGGTAAATAGAGGAAATTTCCACGACACGAGCAAGGAGGCTTACAAACTAGAGTCAGTTACACCAGCTCTGTCAGGAGGAATGGGCCAATATTCACCCAACTTATTGTGGGAAGCTTGTGGAAGGCTACCCGAAACGTTTGACCCAAGTTAAACAATTTGTAGGCAATGCTACTAAATAAATTTATGTAAACTTCTGACCCCCGGGGAACGTGATGATTTTTCTCATTCGCTCTACTATTATTCTGACATTTCATATTCTTAAAATAAAGTGGTGATCTTAACTGACCTAAAACAGGGAATTTGTACTTGGATTAAATGTCAGGAATTGTGAAAAACTGAGTATAACTGTATTTGGCTAAGGTGTACGTAAACTTCCGACTTCAACTGTAAGTAATCATTATTGATATGCAAGTTTATATCCCAGATATACGCGTTTCTTCTCACTTCATGTCAATATCTTTTATTTCATTTCTGATCAGGAAAACGACTCATAAAAGCCATGTCTCGTAAGTCATTGTTATTTTTGCCCTCAAATGATGTCATCCTTGCATTGTAGGAACTGGGTTCTACAGTTTGAACCCCTGCTGTCTCTTGTATATTCTCTTGTATATTCTCCTACATTAATTTCACCAGTCCAAAAACTTCAAAGTGTTTCCTTTCAAATGGTATCAAGAATATGCATATCCCTACTTCAGGTCCTGAGTTGCAAGCCGTTAGATTTGGGTATTTCATTTTAGGCGAAAATTGAAAAGGGTACAATTCATAAGAGGTTTTAACGGGTGAATATCCACTTTGCGTTTTTGTATATCAATGTGTCATATCATAGTTGACAACCCATTCTTTCTGCGGTCGTCCTTGAAGAGCAGATTTTTATATTTCATTTTTGGAAAATGACAAAACTGAGCGAGATTTTCCCGAAATTCTAAACTTTGCATCTGCACACTTATTCCAGTAAATGTGTTTTTTTATGTTCAGTGTACATTGCTAAACGTAGTCCTTGTGCATAGAGTTTGTTAAACTTTGAAATAAATGGTTATTGTTTGGTATACATTTTAAGTGAGTGCCAATACTCTCCGCCTGCCTGCATGTGTGTGTGTGTCAGTGTATGATAAGTGAAGCTAATCACTAGAATTTTCAGGATGTTAATTGGCCATTCCACAAAAGGAGTGAAATCAGTGACTGGGTCTTAATCCAGACAGCCAATCAGAGCTGCAGTCTCAGGAGACCTGCCACATGATTGGTCGAAACCTCTAAACAGCTGGCAGCACTTTCGGATGCTAATGCCAAGACAATGGTCCATTACAACACTTGAAACATACTTCTTTCCTTCCATCTTGTTTCTATCCTGTCTTCCTAGAAGGGATCCTCAGAGGATCTAAGATACACTATATAAAACAGAAGTATGTGGACACCCTTCAAATTACTGGATTCGGCTATTTCAGCCACACCCATTACTGACAGATGTATAAAATCGAGCACACAGCCATGCAATCACTATAGACAAACACTGTACTGTTTTATATGTAATGTAAGTGCTTTGATATGTTTGGACACAAGGAAGAGTAGCTGCTGCCTTTGGCAGCAACTAATGGGGATCCTAATAAATACAAATACAGAGTTCAAAACTGCCTCGAAGCAACATGAGCACAACAACAACTGTTCATCGGGAGCTTCACGAAATGGTTTTCCATGGCCGAGTAGCCGCACACAAGCCTAAGTTCACCATGTGCAATGCCAAGGGTTGGCTGGACTGGTGTAAAGCTTGCTGCAATTGGAGTCTGGAGCAGTGAAAATGTGTTCTCTGGAGTGATGAATCATGCTTCACCATCTGGCAGTCCGACAAACAAATCTGGGTTTGGTGGATGCTAGAAGAACGGTACCTGCCCAAATGCATAGCGCCAAAAGCTAGGTGGAGGAGGAATAATGATCTGGGGCTGTTTTTCATGGTTCGGGCTAGGCCCCTTAGTTCAATAGAAGAGAAATGTTAACGCTACAGCATAAAATGACATTCTAGACAATTATGTGCTTCCAACTTTGTGGCAAGAGTTCGGGAAAGGCCCTTCCCAGTTTCAGCATGTCAATGCCCCCATGCACAAAGCAAGGTGCAAACAGAAATGGTTTGTCGAGATCATGTGAAAGAACTTGACTGGCCTGCAAAGAACCCTGACTTTAACTCCATCAAACACCTTGGGGATGAATTGGAACGCCAACCTCAATAATGATCTTTTGACTGAATGGAAGCAAGTCCCTGCTGCAATGTTCCAACATCTAGTGGAAAGCCTTCACAGATTACTGGGCTGTTATAGCAGCGTAAGTGGCGGGGGCGTATGCCTCATGACTAACGGGACATGGTGTGATGAAGGAAACATACAGGAACTCAAATCCTTCTGTTCACCTGATTTAGAATTCCTCACAATCAAATGTAGACCGCATTATCTTCCAAGAGAATTCTCTTCGATTATAATCACAGCCGTATATATCCCCCCCCAAGCAGACACATCGATGGCTCTGAACGAACTTTATTTAACTCTTTGCAAACTGGAAACCATTTATCCGGAGGCTGCATTCATTGTAGCTGGGGATTTTAACAAAGCTAATCTGAAAACAAGACTCCCTAAATTTTATCAGCATATCGATTGCACAACCAGGGGTGGTAAAACCTTGGATCATTGTTAATCTAACTTCCGCGATGCATATAAGGCCCTGCCCCGCCCCACTTTCGGGAAAGCTGACCACGACTCCATTTTGCTGATCCCTGCCTACAGGCAGAAATTAAAACAAGAGGCTCCCACGCTGAGGTCTGTCCAACGCTGGTCAGACCAAGCTGACTCTACACTCCAAGACTGCTTCCATCACGTGGACTGGGACATGTTTCGTATTGCGTCAGATGGAAATATTGACGAATACGCTGATTCGGTGTGCGAGTTCATTAGAACGTGCGTCGAAGATGTCGTTCCCATAGCAACGATAAAAACATTCCCAAACCAGAAACCGTGGATTGATGGCAGCATTCGCGTGAAACTGAAAGCGCGAACCACTGCTTTTAATCAGGGCAAGGTGTCTGGTAACATGTCCGAATATAAACAATGCAGCTATGCCCTCCGCAAGGCTATTAAACAAGCTAAGCGTCAGTACAGAGACAAAGTGGAATCTCAATTCAATGGCTCAGACACAAGAGGCATGTGGCAGGGTCTACAGTCAATCATGGACTACAAGAAGAAACCCAGCCCAGTCACGGACCAGGATGTCTTGCTCCCAAGGCAGACTAAATAACTTTTTTGCCCGCTTTGAGGACAATACAGTGCCACTGACACGGCCTGCAACGAAAACATGCAGTCTCTCCTTCACTGCAGCCGAGGTGAGTAAGACATTTAAACGTGTTAACCCTCGCAAGGCTGCAGGCCCAGACGGCATCCCCAGCCGCGCCCTCGGAGCATGCGCAGACCAGCTGGCCGGTGTGTTTACGGACATATTCAATCAATCCCTATACCAGTCTGCTGTTCCCACATGCTTCAAGAGGGCCACCATTGTTCCTGTTCCCAAGAAAGCTAAGGTAACTGAGCTAAACGACTACCGCCCCGTAGCACTCACTTCCGTCATCATGAAGTGCTTTGAGAGACTAGTCAAGGACCATATCACCTCCACCCTACCTGACATCCGAGACCCACTCCAATTTGCTTACCGCCCAAATAGGTCCACAGACGATGCAATCTCAACCACACTGCACACTGCCCTAACCCACCTGGACAAGAGGAATACCTATGTGAGAATGCTGTTCATCGACTACAGCTCGGCATTCAACACCATAGTACCCTCCAAGCTCGTCATCGAGCTCGAGACCCTGGGTCTCGACCCCGCCCTGTGCAACTGGGTACTGGACTTCCTGACGGGCCGCCCCCAGGTGGTGAGGGTAGGCAACAACATCTCCTCCCCGCTGATCCTCAACACGGGGCCCCACAAGGGTGCGTTCTGAGCCCTCTCCTGTACTCCCTGTTCACCCATGACTGCGTGGGCCACGCACGCTCCAACTCAATCATCAAGTTTGCGGACGACACAACAGTGGTAGGCTTGATTATCAACAACGACGAGACGGCCTACAGGGAGGAGGTGAGGGCCCTCGGAGTGTGGTGTCAGGAAAATAACCTCACACTCAACGTCAACAAAACTAAGGAGATGATTGTGGACTTCAGGAAACAGCAGAGGGAACACCCCTATCCACATCGATGGAACAGTAGTGGAGAGGGTAGCTAGTTTTAAGTTCCTCGGCATACACATCACAGACAAACTGAATTGGTTCACTCACACTGACAGCGTCGTGAAGAAGGCGCAGCAGCGCCTATTCAACCTCAGGAGGCTGAAGAAATTCGGCTTGTCACCAAAAGCACTCACAAACTTCTACAGATGCACAATCGAGAGCATCCTGGCGGGCTGTATCACCGCCTGGTACGGCAACTGCTCCGCCCTCAACCGTAAGGCTCTCCAGAGGGTAGTGAGGACTGCACAACGCATCACCGGGGGCAAACTACCTGCCCTCCAGGACACCTACACCACCCGTTGTTACAGGAAGGCCATAAAGATCATCAAGGACATCAACCACCCGAACCACTGCCTGTTCACCCCGCTATCATCCAGAAGGCGAGGTCAGTACAGGTGCATCAAAGCTGGGACCGAGAGACTGAAAAACAGCTTATATCTCAAGGCCATCAGACTGTTAAACAGCCACCACTAACATTGAGTGGCTGCTGCCAACACACTGTCATTGACACTGACCCAACTCCAGCCATTTTAATAATGGGAAATTATGTAAATATATCACTAGCCACTTTAAACAATGCTACCTTATATAATGTTACTTACCCTACATTATTCATCTCATATGCATATGTATATACTGTACTCTACATCATCGACTGCATCCTTATGTAATACATGTATCACTAGCCACTTTAACTATGCCACTTTGTTTACTTTGTCTACACACTCATCTCATATGTATATACTGTGTATATACTGTACTCGATACCATCTACTGTATGCTGCTCTGTACCATCACTCATTCATATATCATTATGTACATATCCCTTATCCCCTTACACTGTGTATAAGACAGTAGTTTTGGAATTGTTAGTTAGATTACTTGTTGATTATCACTGCATTCTCGGAACTAGAAGCACAAGCATTTCGCTACACTCACATTAACATCTGCTAACCATGTGTATGTGACAAATAAAATTTGATTTGAAGTGGGGAGCAACTCCATATTAATGCCCATGGTTTTGGAATAAGTTGTTTTTGATGAGCAGGTGTCCACATACTTTTGGTAATGTAGTCTATGAACTAGGCAGGGTGCAGGCATATGCAAGGTTTGCTTTTAACATTTGACAATATGCAGTCTGATTATGTCAGATCACTGGTTTCCTCAAGGAAGGAAAGGATGAAGGTCTTTGAATGGGTCAAGGATGTCTACAGTCTGCAAAGACAGCAGATTGACCAGCTACAAACCTTTTTAATGGGGATTTAGAGATCCCTACAAATCAATAAACCCACAAATTCAACACTTAACACTATAACGTAATATTATGTGACGTAGGCTACTCGTGAGCAGTACATAGGCCATCATGGTTGCAATGCAATGAACCCTGTTATGCCCCGTTTGGGCTAACAACCTACGCACTGCCAAAGATCACATTGACATATAACCTGCTATATCCTACCAAAAAAGGGGACGATTTCAGTTACACATTAAAACATATTTAAAAGGAGCACAACGGGCCACTAGTTGAAATGACAATTTAATGTATTAACTTGTATTAGCAAGCTTTTAGTAAGATCATTCATATCCCTCCCTCAAAGACACATTTGATTTTAATCAAGACGATAGACCGCGACACACGTCTCAGCCTTTGGCATAGCATATCGAGCCCTAGCAGCTCAACTGTATTCTATTCGTTTGATGATAGTGTTGCCCTTACACATAACTCTCGCCTTAACGCAACAAGTGCCATCTCTCCAACGTGGTTTTGAGAGACTACTGTAGCCTATAGCCTAGGACTTTAGTGAGAACGAAACAACCCTTTGTATGGAATTTGACAATTCTGTCTCGTTTATAAGTCTGAAGAAGTCACCGGCTAGGTCACGGACTTCACCGTCAGTTCTACAAATCAATATTTCTGTCGTAGATAGACAAATAACACAACAATAAATATCTGGACCGGGCGGCAGCGTTAACCGAACCAGTAACTGCAAGGTCGCTGGTTCGAATCCCGAGCGGACTAGGTGAAAACTCTGATGTGCCCTTAGGCAAGGCACTTTACACTAATTGCTCCTGTAAATCGCTCTGGCTAAGAGCGTCTGCTAAATGACTAAAACGTAAAATGTCTAATCTATGGAAGAAGCCTAAATGACTTCACTGCAAGATCAACAATAAACATTTCCAACACTTCAATGCGCACCTTTACGCAGCCGTGAAAGCTAAAATGGGACTCTTACCAGGAATGGCCAGGTTGGTGAGCGGGATGCTGTGCATGCTCTCCGGTAAATTTGCCATCCAGTCGGCGAACCTGGGTTCGCTTTTCCCGTGAGAGGAAGCCATGCCACCGCGCACTATATTCCCACTCTCTGCCTGCGCGAGCGTTGAGTGCGCTTTCTCTATGCAGCGCTCGCTTCCCTTACTACTCACCCATACGCAACACACGCACACCAGCGTGCCTGGGAGTGAGTTCACGCCACACCCCCTGAATGCGATCATGTGGATATCGAACACGTTTCATAGTATATGTCGATAAAGAGTTGTGTTTTTGATAATTGTGATTTTAGGGTGATCTCATGGCGGGCGAGTGATGTATTCCTGTGAAGTCATTGAATTGAGGGTGGGCCCAGCCATCGCCAGTTGACTAAATTAAATAATTAGTTCTATGTCCCATTCTGGTTGAAACCGCGAATGGCTCTCCTGCTCTCCACTACAAGTACTGCATCCCAATGGCTTTGTGTTTGTCCGTCCGTGTATAGCGCCGCTGTCCACTCCTGTGGTGCTGAATTCATCAAATCTGCTTTCCCGACACCAGCGCTTTCTGAAGAAGCGCCTTGGGAATAAGACACGTTAACCGATTGATGTTATCTTCTCGCTTGTATGGATTTGTACATTTTTACTTGAATAAATGCAGTTTTTGACTTGGGGATGAGCTCACCTGAGCGGAGTACCGGCACCACAACATGTCTACTGTTTGAGATCTTTTAAAATATCAGCTCAAAAGTATTGTGGAGCTCCTGCACCTAAATATAAACAGGACTGGCACCCAGAATGATACATATTTCAGTCCAAGTCCAGCACTGAATATATGCATAACATTGGACATATTTTGACACCAGGCCAGAGTTTAAAAGATACCTCACTCAAAAACACATGTTTTTGTCTAAATAGGCTAAATTATACATCTACTTCGCCTTATATTTAGAAATGTGTACCCTTGATGTGCTACGGACTGTTTCACAACATATTCGCAACAATTGTACTTTTTTTCCGGTTGATGATAGAACATCTATATTCTCTTTGAACCCCAAGAGTGAAGAAGAACCTCTGGTTGCGTTCTACATTTATGTAAAATCCTTCAGGTAACTGGACCGCGCACTCTTCTAATGTGGACAAATCGATTAAAAAAATGTCATTTCATGTCAATCATCCAAATAGCGACCGTAAACCTGCTGTTTTGACAAAGAAATGAACGACTTAATTCCCTCTAGTTGCTCGGAGCTAAATTATGTCAAACGTGGCTAATGAAGGAGGAACTTTAGGGCAGAACATGCAGTACAGCGATATGATACGATTGAGTCAGCCTTGCAGCTTCTCAGAGGAGAGATGGAGCATTCATTCAGTTTGTTCAATGAATTGTCGACAATGATACAGAGCTCAACTCACCAAAAGATCGCCATACGTGTTCAATACTCTCAACATGCTTCATTCCTTCCTTCACTGTCACACATAAATTATGAAGAAATATTTGAGGTGTAATAAAACAAAAAAATTATTCAGGAAGTAGTGCGAAAGAACTTTGAGACTTATGTGCAACACGCAACATATGGGATGGCGAAAGGCAATACAACAGAAAATGGACATCAAGGTAACATACCTAGTTTAATATAATACACAAATACAGGACAGAGAAACGTGTGGGTAGAAAATGTAAGGCCTCACATTGTAGTAGATAAAATACCTGAAACCATGTAGCCTGTATTATTAAGTGTTTGTTTCCATGAGGCTGACCATTCAACTGAAGTACCAAACCAGTTTGTTTCCATGAGGCTGACCATTCAACTGAAGTACCAAACCAGTTTGTTTCCATGAGGCTGACCATTCAACTGAAGTACCAAACCAGTTTGTTTCCATGAGGCTGACCATTCAACTGAAGTACCAAACCAGTTTGTTTCCATGAGGCTGACCATTCAACTGAAGCACCAAACCAGTTTGTTTACATGAGGCTGACCATTCAACTGAAGCACCAAACCAGTTTGTTTACATGAGGCTGACCATTCAACTGAAGTACCAAACCAGTTTGTTTCCATGAGGCTGACCATTCAACTGAAGTACCAAACCAGGATGAAGTGGAGAGGCTCAAAAGCAAATAAAAATCTAGATAATATCAGTTTTGATGTCAGACCAGAGCGGTGCTTCCTCCCTTCTCCAATTCATTCCCATTTCACTGCATCAGTGAACACAGTATGTCTGAAACTAGTTGGAGCTATTACTTACAGGGGACACCTGGCTGATGCACGTCTAAGGAGGGGAGTGAACAAGTGCAGAAGGGAGGGGACAACTGACTGGAATGAAATGAAGTCCATCATTGTTTGTGTTATAAGTTTTGGAGAGAATAGCCTCTGTGTTGATGTAGCATAAAACATCTAATTAAAACATGACATTATTACTAAATACATATTACACAGTTCCTCTTCAGTTATGTCAGGGACAACAATTATTTTCAATTCAATTCATATAATATCATCAACATCATCACGCTGTTGGTTTCTTAACAACCACAACCAAACTAGGCATCGCTTATTTATGCATCTCACATGTTCCTGTACATCAATGGATGTTACAGTAATGTTTCAGTGACGTTATGATTTAGTAGACGGAAGCGGTGTTCAGTAACATTAGGATGAACATTGTTGATTAGTTCATAGTTCGTGTTCCTTCCTTCACACATACGGAGAGATTAACACAGCCTTCAAGCCATAGTTCCTCTCCTCGGACACTTCCCCCAGCTTCTAGACCTGTTGCATGGCCCTCAAGTTTGGAGACACCTGTTGGACATCAGAGAGGGTGAGAGAGAGAGTGGGAGAGAGAGTGAGAGTGAGAGTGAGAGTGAGTGAGTGAGTGAGTGAGAGAGAGAGAGAGAGAGAGAGTTTTGAAAGGAGAGAAACCATCTGTTACTATTTTTATTTAATTTAAATTTTACCCCTTTTTCTCCCCAATTGTTTAGTAGCTACTATCTTGTCTCATCGCTACAACTCCCGTACGGGCTCGGGAGAGACGAAGGTTGAGAGTCATGCGTTCTCCGATACACAACCCAACCAAGCTGCACTGCTTCTTAACACAGCGCCATCCAACCCGGAAGCCAGCCGCACCAATGTGTCAGAGGAAACACCGTGCACCTGGCAACCTTGGTCAGCGCGCACTGCGCCCGGCCCGCCACAGGAGTCGATGGTGCGTGATGAGACAAGGATTTCCCTACCGGCCAAACCCTCCCTAACCCGGACGACGCTAAGCCAATTGTGCGTCGCCCCACGGACCTCCCGGTCGCGGCCGGTTATGACAGAACCTGGGCGCGAACCCAGAGTCTCTGGTGGCACAGCTGACGCTGCAGTACAGCGCCCTTAACCACTGCGCCACCCGGGAGGCCCCATCTTTTACTGTTGATAGTATTTCACTGAGCAGGATCAATAATTTAGTCTGCTACCTTTCATAAACACTCCTGGTTTTGTGGTTACGAAGACAATTCAAGTCAAATATGGATTTACTGATGGTATTATGTTTCAAGTGTATTATATGTTTCAAGTTTATTTCGTAACTAGTAAATATGCAACTTTCCAATGTGGAAAGTTGGCTGGCTAAAGCATTATTCTTGCTTTGGACAACACAACCCTGGAGTGGCCAGACCGGCTGTCCCTGTATGACTCACCTCAAAGTGTGCTCCTGTGCATGCCTTAATGTCCTCTGGGGTCAGCCCCTCCCACACCTCAATCAGAGTCAGACCTTTAGTCTTGTCCACATCAAACACAGCCTGAGAGCACGAGAGAGAGAGAGCACGAGAGAGAGAGAGCACGAGAGAGAGAGAGCACGAGAGAGAGAGCACGAGAGAGAGAGAGAGAGAGAGCACGAGAGAGGGAGAGCACGAGAGAGAGAGAGAGAGAGAGACACACAGACAGAGAGAGCGAGAAAAAGAGCAAGAAAGACAGAGAGAGAGATACAAACAGAGACAGAGTGAGAGAGACAGACAGAGAGAGAGGGAGAGAGAGAGAGACACACACAGAGACAGAGAGGGCGAGACAGAGAGAGAGAGAGAGAAAGGGAGACAGAGACAGAGAGAGAGAGAGAGAGAGAGAGAGAGAGAGAGAGAGAGAGAGAGAGAGAGAGAGAGAGAGAGAGAGAGAGAGAGAGAAAGGAGACATAGAGAGAGAGAGAGAGAGAGAGAGAGATACAAACCGAGACAGAGTGAGAGAGACAGACACAGAGAGAGAGAGAGCGAGAGACAGAGACAGAAAGGGAGAGACAGCGAGAAAGGGAGACAGAGAGAGAGAGAGACAGAGAGAAAGGGAGACAGAGAGAAAGAGAGACAGAGAGAGAGAGACGGAGAGAAAGGGAGACAGAGAGAAAGAGAGACAGAGAGAGAGATGCATTTATTCAATAAGACAACATCTGAAATGCTGGGTGTGGGGCTAGAGGGTTGGACCGCTGCCTGTTGAGTTCTCTGGCAGAGATCCACTTTACTTCAAACAAAACTCAAGGTGGGCAATGCACTCTGCAGGGTCCTGCATTTCAGCGCAATAGGTTAATGTCGACAGACAAGAGAAAAGTGCTTATTTGTTCAAATCATCAGAAAATTAAGATTGAAATTAAATGTCACTATTCTCATTGCCAAAAAAAGATCCCAAGAAAGATCTGGCTGTATGAGAGAATAGGAAAGAACCACAGCTAACACCAGAATCTACAAGAGTTCCACTGTCTGACATTACTCTGTGTTAACAAGGCCAGACTGGTCTGACCCGAGTCTCACCCGAACTACATTCTTACAGTGTTGGTCTCTCTTGCCATTTTAGACTCCTAATAACACTGTCTGCGTCTCAAACCACACCATGTTCGTAATAGCACTACTTTAGACCAACATTTCATTTGGGATACAGCCTGCTGTTGTAAAATATGGGCTTTGTCTCAATGCTCTAAAAGAGCTTGCTATCCTCTTCTCCTATCATGATACTGTATTGCTTGACCTGTAATTTAGAAAAATAACACAAGGGAAGGAAGCAATTAAAAAAGATGGAGCCATAACCCAGCTACAGTGAGCACAGGCAGAACCAGGAGATGGATATGAGATATGTATGGGAGAGGCTTTGGTGTAGTCAGAAGGACAGGGGCGGGGGGAAGAGAATATAGAGAATAGAGAGAGAGAGAGAGAGAGAGAGAGAGAGAGAGAGAGAGAGAGAGAGAGAGAGAGAGAGAGAGAGAGAGAGAATAGAGAGAGAGAATAGAGAATAGCGAGAGAGAGAATAGCGAGAGAGAGATACAGTATCACTCTCAGGAAAGCTGTCAAAACCTACAGCTTGTAGGATGGAGTGATAGATAGGGAGAGGGAGAGGGAGAAGGATAAAATAGTGAGGGAGAGCAGAAGGGAACGGGGAGAAAACATGAAGTATGAAAAGAACAATACTAAGTCAGAGTAAGAGGGGAGGGCAAAGGGAGGGAGAGACTTGTCTAGGATTTTCTGTGATGTTAGTGACTGGACCACAGCTTAAAGCCATCCTCACACTAACATCGATTAGTGTCTGAGCCGAGGCCAGTCCTGTTATTCACGAGGGCTGTCTTGTGGAATTAGCTGGTCTTCTGTGGTTTATTAATAGAAGGCAACATAAGAGGAAAATAACCAGAGGACATTAAGTACAACTCTGAGAATAGACTGCCAACTGTTGCCAGTATAGTGGTTACTGCCAATACCACAGGTAGCAGTTGACTGCTGCAGTTATCTAGAACCAGTGGAATGTCTGTTTATATGTCATTATTTTGGGCTGTTTTCCTTTCCAGAGGGGAATGCTGTTTTAAAATGTACAGTTTACCAAACCAACCACATTCCACAGGGTTATTCTGGGGACCCCATGGTGGCTAACCACATTCCACAGGGTTACTGTGGGGACCACTGCTGCCATGGTGACTAACCACATTCAACAGGGTTACTGTGGGGACCGCTGCTGCCATGGTGGCTAACCACATTCAACAGGGTTACTGTGGGGACCCCATGGTGGCTAACCACATTCAACAGGGTTACTGTGGGGACCCCATGGTGGCTAACCACATTCCACAGGGTTACTGTGGGGACCCCATGGTGGCTAACCACATTCAACAGGGTTACTGTGGGGACCGCTGCTGCCATGGTGACTAACCACATTCCACAGGGTTACTGTGGGGACCGCTGCTGCCATGGTGGCTAACCACATTCCACAGGGTTACTGTGGGGACCCCATGGTGGCTAACCACATTCCACAGGGTTACTGTGGGGACCCCATGGTGGCTTACCACATTCAACAGGGTTACTGTGGGGACCCCATGGTGGCTTACCACATTCAACAGGGTTACTGTGGGGACCGCTGCTGCCATGGTGGCTAACCACATTCCACAGGGTTACTGTGGGGACCCCATGGTGGCTAACCACATTCCACAGGGTTACTGTGGGGACCGCTGCTGCCATGGTGGCTAACCACATTCCACAGGGTTACTGTGGGGACCCCATGGTGGCTAACCACATTCCACAGGGTTACTGTGGGGACCACTGCTGCCATGGTGACTAACCACATTCCACAGGGTTACTGTGGGGACCGCTGCTGCCATGGTGGCTAACCACATTCCACAGGGTTACTGTGGGGACCCCATGGTGGCTAACCACATTCCACAGGGTTACTGTGGGGACCGCTGCTGCCATGGTGACTAACCACATTCCACAGGGTTACAGTGGGGACCCCATGGTGGCTAAGCACATTCCACAGGGTTACTGTGGGGACCACTGCTGCCATGGTGACTAACCACATTCCACAGGGTTACTGTGGGGACCCCATGGTGACTAACCACATTCCACAGGGTTACTGTGGGGACCGCTGCTGCCATGGTGACTAACCACATTCCACAGGGTTACTGTGGGGACCCCATGGTGGCTAACCACATTCCACAGGGTTACTGTGGGGACCGCTGCTGCCATGGTGACTAACCACATTCCACAGGGTTACTGTGGGGACTGCTGCTGCCATGGTGACTAACCACATTCCACAGGGTTACTGTGAGGACCGCTGCTGCCATGGTGGCTAACCACATTCCACAGGGTTACTGTGGGGACCCCATGGTGGCTAACCACATTCCACAGGGTTACTGTGGGGACCGCTGCTGCCATGGTGACTAACCACATTCCACGGGGTTACAGTGGGGACCCCATGGTGGCTAACCACATTCCACAGGGTTACTGTGGGGACCACTGCTGCCATGGTGACTAACCACATTCCACAGGGTTACTGTGGGGACCGCTGCTGCCATGGTGGCTAACCACATTCCACAGGGTTACTGTGGGGACCCCATGGTGGCTAACCACATTCCACAGGGTTACTGTGGGGACCCCATGGTGGCTAACCACATTCCACAGGGTTACTGTGGGGACCACTGCTGCCATGGTGACTAACCACATTCCACAGGGTTACTGTGGGGACCCCATGGTGGCTAACCACATTCCACAGGGTTACTGTGGGGACCCCATGGTGGCTAACCACATTCCACAGGGTTACTGTGGGGACCACTGCTGCCATGGTGACTAACCACATTCCACAGGGTTACTGTGGGGACCGCTGCTGCCATGGTGGCTAACCACATTACACAGGATTACTGTGGGGACCCCATGGTGGCTAAGCACATTTCACAGGGTTACTGTGGGGACCGCTGCTGCCATGGTGGCTAACCACATTCCACAGGATTACTGTGGGGACCCCATGGTGGCTAACCACATTCCACAGGGTTACTGTGGGGACCGCTGCTGCCATGGTGGCCCTCCAAATGTACCTTTACACAGAAATCTGCATGCAGCACACACAACTATTTCACTATTGCAAAAAGGGCCTCAGACATGTTTCAAAAACATCTGAGGGTAGAAGTGAAAAAGGGCTGATACGAGATGCACCCTAGGGCTGCAGGTACCTACCACCACCAGACTCAACCCATATCAGCAGCAGCAGCATCATCATATGAAAAAATATACTTCAATTAATCTCTCTGTTATCAGAGGGCTGAATGTGTGTTGTTTATGTTCAAGGGCAAACGGGTGTATCTGTGTGTGTATGCACGTGTGTGAATTGTGGAGGGCAGCTTTTAGGTTCCCCGTTTCCTCACTCATTTTGAAAACACAATGAGGCAAGATTTTAATTATCCCGAGGACTCGGAACAGAACAACGTGTATCCAGGAGGGCCATCACTGCCACTCTCATCCAACAGGCTTAAACTGTAGGGAAACACAATACCAGACTAGACAGCCTGACCCTATTGCGTTTAAGGTAGTGTAGTGGAAGGATTTAAAATGGTTAGGAGATAAAGGGCTATATTTTAACAAACCTAACAGAATGGTAAATCTACGCGCAAGCGTTAGTGCTATAGGTTTATGGGTGTGTCTGAAATATTTGAGCTATTTTCACGAATCACAATTATCGGCACACTTGCTGGTGTTGCCGCGAAAGAGGTTGGGTTTTGATGAATAAACAAGTTGTGGGTGTGTCGAGACTCGGCCAATCAGAACATGCTCAAATTGTTTATTTACGGCATTAACTCCAATTCCAATGTTAGTCCATTAAAGTTTGTTAACTGGCTTACGGAAACAAAATAACAAAATGTTGACATATCTTTGCTAAATACGTTCACTTGAACCAATCTGCAGTCCATATTGTTCTAAGCAATTGAATGTCTTCAATAGCATTTACACTGATGTCGGGGCTTGGCCTACTGGGGGCTAGGCCTACTGGGGCCTACTGGAGGCTAGGCCTACTGGGCTATGGCTGAGCATGGACATGCCAAACATAGTCAGTAAGCAAGTTTAAATTAATTATTGATAAGGCCTAAAAAGAGAACAAATACATCTTATTTTAAAAAAAAAATCTATTTACATTTTCGATCTTATCGCTGCAACTCCCCAATGGGCTCGGGAGAGGCGAAACCACGGTTCTTAACACCCGCCCACTTAACCAGGAAGCCAGCCGCACCAATGTGTCGGCGGAAACACCGTTCAACTGACGACCGAGGTCATCCCGCAGGCACCCGGCCCGCCACAAGGAGTCACTAGAGCACGATGAGCCAAGTAAAGCCTCCCCTGGCCAAACCCTCCCCTTACCCGGAACGATTGTGCACCGCCCTATGGGACTCCCTTGTGACACAGCCTCCCTTGTGACACAGCCTGGATTTGAACCTGGGTCTGTAGTGACGCCTCTAGCACTGTGATGCAGTGTCTTAGACGGCTGCGCCACTCGGGAGGTCCTGAGACCTAATAATTGTAATCAAATTCGAACAACTTATTTTAAATAGTCTGTCTCACTCTTACAGGCAACATAACTGGAAAAATATCCAATATAAAGAGAAAGGGAGAATGTCCATTCACCGTTATACAGCTCCAAAATAAACGTTTTATATCCATATTGGAACCAATTTACAGATCAGATCACATTCACACACCTCATGGAAGTTCTATTGCAAGCACACCGTGGACATTGTTACCATAATACCAGAAAGGTGAATAATTCTAATACGTTTGGTTGTAATAAAATTATTCAAAAAACAAGCTTTTTTTAAACAACAATAAATAAATGTAACGATATCATAAAATCGGCAGGATGAAAAAGAAACTAATTGCTATTGAACCAGCCTTTGTTAAAGTAGGCCTAAGGGAGGACTTGGGTTATGAACATATGAAATGGAAAACAAGCTATTTTTACAGGTTACAGATTAATAATAATAATAATAATAATAATAAATGCAAGGTTCACCGTATTCAAAGAGGTTCTCATATCTCATTTCATGATGAGCCTGGAGGGGGTTTTACAGGACCTTGCATGGCTAAAATAATGTCAGCTCACTGTTTAACTCCTCTCAAACTTTGTATTTTAATAAAGATTTGGTGATTAAGATTGATTTCCAAGCGGTCTCAGGAACCAAACACTTTATCGACAGTCTTGACTACTTTGCAATTGCATTGAGCAGACAAAAAAAGCCTTCATTGAGCAGAGGGGAGGATATGCTTGGTTTTTAATCAAATAAAACGAAATTGGAAAGAACATTAGTTTTTTATGTTTCTAAACAGGAAGTGTACAGGCACCAAAAGCACATGATGCTACTCTTGTTCCATGTTCATATGGGCAGTGTGCATCACGGCTAAATAGGCTGCATTTCCGCTGTAAATTATAGAAATTATAGAAATTAGTACTTTGAATAAAGTTAAGGATAAGCCTAAAATATTTCCACCCCGCCCATCTGAGCGCAAGCGAGCTGATATAAGAGAGGGGAATTGTAGAACCTGGCGTTAGGGCTGGAAAATGCCAGTGCACCAGTTTTTAAATGACAAAATTGCAAACTAGCGCGTGTTTGACACTAGCGTCGCCTTAGCACCAGCTGAAAATAGAACCCGTACTGTTAATGCAAGCAGCACTGATGGTGGCCAAACTCTATGTATGCGCAGTCCAAGCAGTCTCTCTGCTGATGTCCACTGCTGAGCTGTCTCCATATCATCCAACTGTCCTGTCCCAGCCCCTGCCCCTGCCCCTTCAACACAAACACCTAATTTATAGTAATGTTAATTCATACAAAGGCAATAATACAATAGACAGCTGTTGAGGAGAGGAGTGGGTAACGGGGGAGCTATTATACTGTAGGTGGAGAGACCGAGAGCACAGTCAAGGCTTTCTTGAAAAGCTTGTCAGCTATATATGTCTGTTGTCACCTGCTCTGAAGCACTAGGCGGAGAGTGCTGTTCCAGGGGTGGGCAGCGGGCACAGTACCATCCAGCCCCCCACCTCATCAGATAAATGTCTAGTTAACACACATTGGCAGGCTGCTGGGGGGAGGAAGTAGACAGGGGAGGTAGAAAATAGGGAAAAGTAACCAGAGAAGAGGCCAGGTAGAGAAGAGAGTGGTGGGGGATGAGAGGAGAAAGAGAGAGAAAGGAAAGAAAGAAGAGGAAAGAGGTATTAAGAGAAGGGAGGGAAGGATGAGGATAGAGGGAGGAGAGCAGAAAAGAAGGATGAAGAAGGAGAGGGGGGAGGGGCTCACGGCAGTGGATAGGAGACACATTAACCTTTATAAACGTTGACAGAAATCATCCAGCTGGGAATCATGTTGTGCATTCGCTCTAAAATGCACCCGAGCAGAAAGGAGTGGATAGACGAAACCCTGACTGGTCATAATTCTATAGCCACCTATAGCGAGACTAAAAGAGTGAGAGCGAGAGAGAGACGAACACACATTCAGAAAGAAGAAAGGAAGAGACGGAGAAAAGGAACATGCAGAGTCTGGCGAAATCGGACACGGAGAGAAACACGGCTACAGGACCCACACAAAGCTCCCACATTGATCTGCCTCTCTACCCCCTGCAATACTGAACACACAAAGACATAGAATCAATGATCCTATGCAGACCTCCATTACACCACTGTGACCCCTCTGTTCTGGCCAGCCAAGCTGACAATGGAGCCAGTGATGTCTGCAGGCAGCCATTTGTCCTGGTCAGCACAGCAGACATCAACAGGCATTATTCAGGGCCACAGGATGTCTGCTCTGGTCTGCTCTGAGAGGTTTGAGTATAATAACGGTCAAAATTTTAACAATTAAATAATAATCAGGGCATTGATGAGAAAAAACATGTACCTGCTAGCTATGTGTTATTCAGACTGAAACATGTACCTGCTAGCTATGTGTTATTCAGACTGAAACTTGTACCTGCTAGCGATGTGTTATTCAGACTGAAACATGTACCTGCTAGCTGTGTTATTCAGACTGAAACATGTACCTGCTAGCGATGTGTTATTCAGACTGAAACATGTACCTGCTAGCTGTGTTATTCAGACTGAAACATGTACCTGATAGCTATGTGTTATTCAGATTGAAACATGTACCTGCTAGCTGTGTTAATCAGACTGAAACTTGTACCTGCTAGCTATGTGTTATTCAGACTGAAACATGTACCTGCTAGCTATGTGTTATTCGGGGCGGCAGGGTAGCCTAGTGGTTAGAGCGTTGGACTAGTAACCGAAAGGTAATCCCTGAGCTGACAAGGTACATATCTGTCGTTCTGCCCCTGAACAGGCAGTTAACCCACTGTTCCTAGGCCGTCATTGAAAATAAGAATTTGTTCTTAACTGACTTGCCTAGTAAAATAAAGGTAAAATTAAAAAAATTACATTCAGACTGAAACATGTACCTGCTAGCTATGTGTTATTCAGACTGAAACATGTACTTGCTAGCTATGTGTTATTCAGACTGAAACATGTACTTGCTAGCTACAGTGGTTGCTCAACTAAACGTTTTGATATTATGCTGCGGGATTTAGAGGAAATTTGTGGTTTAGTTCCCTGGGTCACTACTTCATTGCTACAGACCAGCGCAAGGAGAGTTAAAGCACTGATTATGCTTTTGGGTCCCAAGGCGCTACCGTGTCTCTAAAAATACAGTTATTTTTTTGATACTACTCATCAGTATTACTTACTAAACTGTTGTTAAACTTGTGACACAAGTTTTTATTATAAGAGAAACTTAGACTACAATTAGGGTGTGGAAATGCTAGAATTATTTTGCTCTTACTGTAGCCCACTCCCTACAAGTAATGTTGTACAGTGCCCGAGTGGCGCAGTGGTCTAGGACACTGCATCACGGTGCAAATTGCGTTGCTACAGATGCTGGTTCAATACCAATGCCGGCCACGACCGGCAGACCTATGAGCCTAGAAGGCCAGCATCCTGGAGTCGCCTCTTCCCTGTTGACGTTGAGACTGGTGTTTTGTGGGTACTACTTAATGAAGCTGCCAGTTGAGGACTTGTGAGGCGTCTGTTTGTCAAACTAGACACTCTAATGTACTTGTCCTCTTGCTTAGTTGTGCACGCCTCTTTCTATTCTGCCAGTTTGCACTGTTCTGTACACAGTACGAGATCTTCAGTTTCTTGGCAATTTCATGCAAGCCTTAATTTCTCAGAACAAGAATAGACATGAGTTTCAGAAGAAAGTGCTTTGTCTCTGGCCATTTTCTGGCCAAATGTCTGGCCATTTTGAGCCTGTAATCGAACCCACAAATGCTGATGCTCCAGATACTCAACTAGTCTAATGAAGGCCAGCTTTATTGCTTCTTGAATTCTTGCTTCTTGAATTAGAACAACAGTTTTCAGCTGTGCTAACATAATTGAAAAATGGTTTTCTAATAATCAATTAGCCTTTTAAAATTATAAACTTGGATTAGCTAACACAACGTGCCATTGGAACACTGGTTGCTGATAATGGGCTTCTGTAAGCCTATGTAGATATTCCATAAACAATCTGCCATTTCCAGCTACAATAGTCATTTACAACATTAGCAATGTCTATACTGTATTTGTAATCAATTTGATGCTATTTGAATGGACAAAACATTTGCTTTTCTTTCAAAAACAAGTACATTTCTAAGTTACCCTACATTTTTGAACGGTAGTGTATATTGGTCATGGCTTCTGAGTGACGCACAATAGGATTGCCTTGCAGTTCTCCAGCTTTATCCACTGAGATAGTGTGAGGCGCACGGAATTTAAGGCACGAGAGCAGGAGGCACGGGACAGGCCGCAGAGCAGCGCACAGAAGATGGACCTAGCCCATGGGGAAAAAAAGGAAGAAGATCAAGAAGACTAACGAAAGCATAAAGATGTTGATGAAGTAATGCTGTTTTAAGTTAGAAATGTAACACTTTAGAGTACTTAAGCATGGAATACATTGCAAGTTGAGGGATTTTCACAACAGTAGCCAGGGTATAAAAAGTCTATTGTCCTGCTAATAGGAATCATGTGCATGATGGCTACATTCTTTACTGTACCCACGTCACACATAATTTGTATCTACAATTACTTTTAGAGTTTTCAAATTACAAATGTGCGCTTTTTATTTAGTTACATTGTTTTAGTTTGAACGTGAATACCTTTTTTCTTTAAATGATTGTTTTATGTAGGATGCTACATTTTTGACCAGTTGCAATTGTAAGTAGGCTTAATAAAAACAATCCTACTTCTATTAGGCTGTTATGCCTCAGACTACCTCAGCCAGTTTAAGTTGTTTTATATAGGTCTAGGCTCCAAAGAAATAGACTCCAATTAAGCCCTCTTGTTGTTTGTAAAGTCAAATTCAAAATTCAAAAAGGCACTCGCACATCTGAGCTATCTTTTTTTACAGGTGCATGGCAACAGCCGGATAAGATGAGGAAAAAGTAGGAACCCGCACACAGCTCTTGATCGTATCACTGATCTTTACTAAGCTTTTTGTATCGGCCTTAGTCACAGCTTTTGTGAGTTTTTCAAATTAGCACCCTTATGTAGACCTAGCCACACCCACATCCGTTCCACGCATCGAAAGGGGTTGGAGGAGAAGGAAAAACAACTAAGTGTTACCAAATATAACAATATGCATTTCATAAATATTCAAATGAAGTGTGTACATAAAACGTATTAAACACCTCCGTAAAACCACAATGAGGATCTCGACCTACCAAGCAAGTTTTCATAAATCTTTGGGTATAGTGTAAGAAAAATGTCAGAGTAATCTGAAATAGGGGCATAATTAATGTTCAAATTTACAACATAACATACATAGGCATTTCATCATTAAGACCTTTAGGAAATAATGTCTGGGGGGTGAAAATCCAAAAACATTCTGGCTGATTTTCTTGTGGCTGGCAGTTGGCATGGACCAATTTATCACGTAAATAAAATATTCCAGTGTTTCTTGACAGCATCTCCCACTTTTTGCGAGTTCAAAGTATATGTAGTTGTGAACATTACAGAGTGTTCTTTAGCTTTAGAGGGTCTTTTTTTGTAGCAGTTCATCTCCTGTTTACCCCAATGCCAAATGAAGAGCTTCATCCACACATTGTGGAGAATATCCTCTTCTTAGAAACCTATTGCGCATCTCCGATGCTTTTTCTAGATAGTCCTGAAAATGATTTGTTGCAAGTTGGGGGGTTCACACCTCGCTCAGCTATTAGACAATTCTTTAGTTGGTTGAATAGTCTACTCAGTCTATTCAGCTAATAGCCCATCCTGCTACGCTTGTGAAAAACTAATAATAATACTTTTTCTCCTTTCCATGTTAAAGATTACAACTGCCAAAGTGTTTTTATCCACAATCGGCCCCAACCCCAATTAATACATTTGGGCATAGTCGATAGTGTGCTGGACTTCGGGCTAGAATGTTGAGGGTTCGAAACCTGCTCCTTTCTTGCTACAATGAATGAGTTTGATACACCTGATATTGGATATGGCTGAAAAAAATAACTTGCTAAATAGTGATTTTCGTAAAAGAATATGCACAAACGTTACCCGTGACGTTGTGTAAGCTCACAACTTTTAAAGGAGGAGCCACTGTACCTGCTAGCTAGATGATATTCAGACTGAAACGGGTACCAGCTCAGAGGATGCCTATGTGTGATAGGCATCCTCTGAGTCTGTCATTTAGAACAAAAATATTGGCTGCAGCAATCACGTTGCTAGAACATTTTACAATCCTACCATAAGAAATAACTGTGGTTTTTCAAACATCACGAAAACATTATATTCTTTGATTGACTAATTTACAAAAAGTACAAATGATTACTGAAATGTTAGAAATCCTAATGCTTTGTTTTATACTGTAATGGTTATTATTTCTGCAGCTTTGCAAACGTAAGAACGTTACAGCTCTTTAGGGATTTCCAGATGAAACATTACTAGCGGTACTTTGGGCCATGTGGTGGAGCTGTTAACATCATAAAATTCGCCATCGTAGAAGACAGCCCTACATTCTGGGATGTCAAATCAAGATTGGGCGTCCGAGCAGAAATCTGCTGATTGGATTATGGTTAACCAAATAAAAGTCATTTCCATCTCCCACGTCTCTCTGTAGCATCAATACCATCTATCAGTCCCTGATGTGAGTGTGTTGTTTGATGTGGGTGTGTGTGTGTTTCCATCTCTCTTTCAGTGTGTGTCTTTGTCTATATAATACATTTACCAGGTAAAAAGATTGGGTGTATTGTTTAGAATACTGAAACAAGCCCAGTGGCTTCCAACCGCCAAGGCCAAGCGATTCTGTTTGTGCTCTTTCAACCTTTTCCAATGCTATAAACCCTCATGACCCACCCTCTGTGCGCTGGAGAGGAGCGTGTCAGCTCTAGGTCTACAGTGAGCTAGAGAGGAGCGTGTCAGCTCTAGGTCTACAGTGAGCTGGAGAGGAGCGTGTCAACTCTAGCTCTACAGTGAGCTAGAGAGGAGCGTGTCAGCTCTAGGTCTACAGTGAGCTAGAGAGGAGCGTGTCACCTCTAGGTCTACAGTGAGCTGGAGAGGAGCGTGTCAACTCTAGGTCACAGTGAGCTGGAGAGGAGCATGTCAGCTCTAGGTCACAGTGAGTCAGTAGTACTGTATAGTCACCAGAGCAAAGTGTTTCCCATTAAGCCTGACATTATGACTCATATTCAGTTTAGGTATAATATAACCCAGGCGTCTAAATAGCCCCAGTTCGACTCCAAAATACCTCGATTATACAGAGTTGTTTTGAAGAGTCATTTCAATCTTTCTGTGTGGAAGACATTCACATGAGGACATTCACACACACACACACACACACACACACACACACACACACACACACACACACACACACACACACACACACACACACACACACACACACCTTTTCAGTGATGATCCGATCCACACACTGTTTTCCTGTCAGTGGCAGGTTGCATGTGTCCAGAATCTTGAATTTTCCTCCCTGACAAAGAACAAAGGAAAAAGACAGAGAGAGCAAAGGTTATTTTAAAGGTCATACACAACGACCCAGTTGAACTGGCATGGTGGAGAAATTACAAGAGATTGTTATAATGCCATTATTGCATCAAATGGTTGTTTTATGCAACAGAATAAGGGGTTGTTAGAATGGTCATCTGTGCGTGTTCTGCTGAGGATGGGCCTCTGGAAGATTTATGATGTCTTTGGGTGATAAACATTAACTCATGTTCTGGAATGCAGTATGTTCTATAAGGTACCTCTGTCCTAGGGGTGTGTGATCCCCCCCCACACACACACACACACACACACACACACACACACACACACACACACACAGACACACAGCTTGCTCATGATGAGCAGTGTGAAGGGAGAGGAGAACTACTGAGGAGAACTAAGACTGGAGCAGCAGTCAACCGGTATCAATAAACATCCTCAATTACATCCACCCGCTCCACCATCTGGACAGCCACACTACTCCCATTTCAGGTCATACGACTGGACAGCCACACTACTCCCATTACAGGTCGCCGGTCTGGACAGCCACACTGCTCCCATTACAGGTCATAGGACTGGACAACCACACAACTCCCATTACAGGTCATAGGACTGGACAGTCACACTACTCCCATTACAGGTCATAGGACTGGACAACCACAATACTCCCATTACAGGTCATAGGACTGGACAACCACAATACTCCCATTACAGGTCATAGGACTGGACAACCACAATACTCCCATTACAGGTCATAGGACTGGACAGCCACACTACTCCCATTACAGGTCATAGGACTGGACAACCACACTACTCCCATTACAGGTCATAGGACTGGACAACCACACAACTCCCATTACAGGTTATAGGACTGGACAGCCACAATACTCCCATTACAGGTCATAGGACTGGACAGCCACAATACTCCCATTACAGGTCATAGGACTGGACAGCCACACTACTCCCATTACAGGTCATAGGACTGGACAACCACACTACTCCCATTACAGGTCATAGGACTGGACAACCACACAACTCCCATTACAGGTTATAGGACTGGACAGCCACAATACTCCCATTACAGGTCATAGGTAAGTCGCTTTGGATAAAAGAGTCTGCTAAATGGCATATATTATTATTATTATTATAGGACTGGACAGCCACAATACTCCCATTACAGGTCATAGGACTGGACAACCACACTACTCCCATTACAGGTCATAGGACTGGACAGCCACACTACTCCTGTTACAGGTCATAGGACTGGACAGCCACAATACTCCCATTACAGGTCATAGGACTGGACAGCCACAATACTCCCATTACAGGTCATAGGACTGGACAGCCACACTACTCCCATTACAGGTCATAGGACTGGACAACCACACTACTCCCATTACAGGTCATAGGACTGGACAACCACACAACTCCCATTACAGGTTATAGGACTGGACAGCCACAATACTCCCATTACAGGTCATAGGTAAGTCGCTTTGGATAAAAGCGTCTGCTAAATGGCATATATTATTATTATTATTATAGGACTGGACAGCCACAATACTCCCATTACAGGTCATAGGACTGGACAACCACACTACTCCCATTACAGGTCATAGGACTGGACAGCCACACTACTCCTGTTACAGGTCATAGGACTGGACAGCCACAATACTCCCATTACAGGTCATAGGACTGGACAGCCACACTACTCCCGTTACAGGTCATAGGACTGGACAGCCACAAATACTCCCATTACAGGTCATAGGACTGGACAGCCACACTACTCCCGTTACAGGTCATAGGACTGGACAGCCACAAATACTCCCATTACAGGTCATAGGACTGGACAGCCACAAATACTCCCATTACAGGTCATAGGACTGGACAGTCACACTACTCCCATTACAGGTCATAGGACTGGACAGTCACACTACTCCCATTACAGGTCATAGGACTGGACAACCACACTACTCCCATTACAGGTCATAGGACTGGACAGCCACACTACTCCCATTACAGGTCATAGGACTGGACAGCCACAATACTCCCATTACAGGTCATAGGACTGGACAGCCACACTACTCCCATTACAGGTCATAGGACTGGACAACCACAATACTCCCATTACAGGTCATAGGACTGGACAACCACAATACTCCCATTACAGGTCATAGGACTGGACAGCCACACTACTCCCATTACAGGTCATAGGACTGGACAGCCACAATACTCCCATTACAGGTCATAGGACTGGACAGCCACACTACTCCCATTACAGGTCATAGGACTGGACAACCACACTACTCCCATTACAGGTCATAGGACTGGACAACCACACAGCTCCCATTAAAGGTTATAGGACTGGACAGCCACAATACTCCCATTACAGGTCATAGGACTGGACAGCCACAATACTCCCATTACAGGTCATAGGACTGGACAACCACACTACTCCCATTACAGGTCATAGGACTGGACAACCACACTACTCCCATTACAGGTCATAGGACTGGACAGCCACAAATACTCCCATTACAGGTCATAGGACTGGACAGTCACACTACTCCCATTACAGGTCATAGGACTGGACAACCACAATACTCCCATTACAGGTCATAGGACTGGACAACCACAATACTCCCATTACAGGTCATAGGACTGGACAGCCACACTACTCCCATTACAGGTCATAGGACTGGACAACCACAATACTCCCATTACAGGTCATAGGACTGGACAACCACAATACTCCCATTACAGGTCATAGGACTGGACAGCCACACTACTCCCATTACAGGTCATAGGACTGGACAGCCACAATACTCCCATTACAGGTCATAGGACTGGACAGCCACACTACTCCCATTACAGGTCATAGGACTGGACAACCACACTACTCCCATTACAGGTCATAGGACTGGACAACCACACAACTCCCATTACAGGTTATAGGACTGGACAGCCACAATACTCCCATTACAGGTCATAGGACTGGACAGCCACAATACTCCCATTACAGGTCATAGGACTGGACAACCACACTACTCCCATTACAGGTCATAGGACTGGACAACCACACTACTCCCATTACAGGTCATAGGACTGGACAGCCACACTACTCCCGTTACAGGTCATAGGACTGGACAGCCACAAATACTCCCATTACAGGTCATAGGACTGGACAGCCACACTACTCCCGTTACAGGTCATAGGACTGGACAACCACACTACTCCCGTTACAGGTCATAGGACTGGACAACCACAATACTCCCATTACAGGTCATAGGACTGGACAGCCACACTACTCCCATTACAGGTCATAGGACTGGACAGCCACAATACTCCCATTACAGGTCATAGGACTGGACAGCCACACTACTCCCATTACAGGTCATAGGACTGGACAACCACACTACTCCCATTACAGGTCATAGGACTGGACAACCACACAACTCCCATTACAGGTTATAGGACTGGACAGCCACAATACTCCCATTACAGGTCATAGGACTGGACAGCCACAATACTCCCATTACAGGTCATAGTACTGGACAACCACACTACTCCCATTACAGGTCATAGGACTGGACAACCACACTACTCCCATTACAGGTCATAGGACTGGACAGCCACACTACTCCCGTTACAGGTCATAGGACTGGACAGCCACAAATACTCCCATTACCGGTTATAGGACTGGACAGCCACTCTACTCCCATTACAGGTCATAGGACTGGACAACCACACTACTCCCGTTACAGGTCATAGGACTGGACAGCCACAAATACTCCCATTACAGGTCATAGGACTGGACAGCCACACTACTCCCGTTACAGGTCATAGGACTGGACCACCACAAATACTCCCATTACAGGTCATAGGACTGGACAGCCACAAATACTCCCATTACAGGTCATAGGACTGGACAGCCACACTACTCCTGTTACAGGTCATAGGACTGGACAGCCACAAATACTCCCATTACAGGTCATAGGACTGGACAGCCACACTACTCCCGTTACAGGTCATAGGACTGGACAGCCACAAATACTCCCATTACAGGTCATAGGACTGGACAGCCACACTACTCCCGTTACAGGTCATAGGACTGGACAGCCACAAATACTCCCATTACAGGTCATAGGACTGGACAGCCACAAATACTCCTATTACAGGTCATAGGACTGGACAGTCACACTACTCCCATTACAGGTCATAGGACTGGACAACCACACTACTCCCATTACAGGTCATAGGACTGGACAGCCACACTACTCCCGTTACAGGTCATAGGACTGGACAGCCACAAATACTCCCATTACAGGTCATAGGACTGGACAGCCACACTACTCCCGTTACAGGTCATAGGACTGGACAACCACACTACTCCCGTTACAGGTCATAGGACTGGACAGCCACAAATACTCCCATTACAGGTCATAGGACTGGACAGCCACACTACTCCCGTTACAGGTCATAGGACTGGACAGCCACAAATACTCCCATTACAGGTCATAGGACTGGACAGCCACACTACTCCCGTTACAGGTCATAGGACTGGACAGCCACAATACTCCCATTACAGGTCATAGGACTGGACAACCACAGCCACAAATACTCCCATTACAGGTCATAGGATTGGACAGCCACAAATACTCCCATTACAGGTCATAGGACTGGACAGCCACAATACTCCCATTACAGGTCATAGGACCGGACAACCACAGTCACAAATACTCCCATTACAGGTCATAGGACTGGAGAACCACAGCCACAAATACTCCCATTACAGGACATAGGACTGGACAACCACAGCCACAAATACTCCCAACAGACATGGAGGGCCTAGCACAGGTCCTGGTATATGTCTGTTATAGCTGGATGAGTCAACAGACGTGGTGGGCCTGGCACAGGTCCTGGTATATGTCTGTTATAGCTGGATGAGTCAACAGACGTGGAGGGCCGGACACAGCTCCTGGTATATAATATATAATATAATAATATATGCCATTTAGCAGACGCTTTTATCCAAAGCATACATGTGTGCATACATTCTACGTATGGGTGGTCCCAGGAATCGAACCCACTACCCTGGCGTTACAAGCGCCATGCTCTACCAACTGAGCTACAGAAGGACGTTACATTTATGGGGGATCAATTAAGGAAAACATCCTCTTCTGGAAACCAGGAGAGGATGTTTTTTAAGTACTGGACAGCTTTGTGACATCAAATTGACTTTGGTGGTCAAGGTGTATATGTATCTGTACAGATGGTGCAAAAGCCATGACAGGGAGACAGGACAACACATGGGTCTTTCCATCATTGTAGGAATATTTTTGGGTGCAAACGAACTCAAGCTTACGGACAATGTCAAATGTGATATACCGAAGCACCTGAGTGAGTTGGGTGCGCAATTATGCAGGTACTTTCCCGAAACGGGTGGACACAAACAAATGGATTCGTTATCCCTTTCATACCCTGCCTCCAGTCCACTTACCAATATCAGAACAAGAGAGCCTCATTGAAATTGTAACAAGCGGTTCTGTGAAAATTGAATTTAATCAGAAGCCACTGCCAGAGTATCCTGCCTTGGCAAAACGCACTGTTAAGACACTGATGCCCTTCGCAACCATGTAACTATGTGAGAGTGGATTCTCGGCCCCCATTAGCATGAAAACTAAATATAGGCACAGACTGTGTGTGTAGAATTATTTAAGACTGGGACTCTCTCCAATACAAACCCAACATCGCAGAGTTAGGAGCATCCTTTCAAGCACAAACTTCTCATTACCTGTGGCGAGTCATTTACAATTTTCGTTTAAAAAATAAGGTTATATATGTAAGATGGCTAAATAAAGAGCAAAAATAGTGATTATTATTATATTATTATTTTGTGCTCTGGTCCTATAAGAGCTCTTTGTCACTTCCCATGAGCTGGGTTGTGACAAAAATCCACACTCATTGTTACGTTTAATAAATGTATCGTATAGTGTAGTGTGTGTGTGGCAGGCTTACAATGATGGCAACAAAAAAAAACATTTGAGAGTGCGCTGACCCTGGTGCTAGAGGAGGTACGCAGCTGGAGGTTGAATGTTTGAAGTGGTATGGGGACTATAAAAAGTTTGGGAACCACTGATGCACAGTTGAAGTCGGAAGTTTACATACACCTTAGCCATTTCACGTAAATACATTCATGATTTCTTGCTCAAAGCGGGTGGTGGTTCGTGTGCAAAGTATGTGGTTATTGTAGGTGAGAGTAGTTTCTGAATGTGGCAATGCTAAGCGTCTCTGTCCCTCTCCATCTCATCATTAACAAGCATCCATGTTGTTGTCATTCCGCTAGGGACCCGTTTTCAGCGTATTACTTCTCCAGTCAGTAACCAGTGTGTGTGTGTGTTTATCCTGTGTTCCCATTTAATTAGCTAGTAAATAAATAATTAAACCAGTTTGTGTCGTACTGAATCATTAGTAAGGCTAGTTTTTGCAGATGCAAGGAGGTTACGACTGTTCAGAATGATGATACGAGGTTATGATTAATAAAAAAAATATATAAAAAAACAAGTTGATAGGTTTAAACGTTTTCGAGTTTAAATCGGGACATGGTAACTCTTTAAAGATCCGCTCTCGCAGTACCCCAGATCCTAATGAGTTCACTGTTAAACAATTATGACCATAGCAGTGACCATAGCAGCATGGTTTGTGACGTTATGCAAATATTTGGGGAAAAGTGAGAGAAAACCCATCGGACTTGGTTTGAATGGTTTTGTGCATCAACATAGGATTTGTATTATATATTCTTAAAGGCAGAAAAGCCGAAAGACAAGGGAAAGGTAGGCATATATCTTTATTTTGACTCTGTTCATGTTGGGTCAATACGAACATGTGACAAATCCTCTCCAACCTGGCATTTCTTCATTTAAAAAAATCCTATTTATAAGTAATAACTTAAATAATAATCAGTGGTGAAATAAAAATACTTTAAAGTACTACTTAAGTCATTTTTGGGGGGTATCTGCACTTTAGTTAATTATTTATTTAACTTTATTATTTAACTTTTACTTCACTACATTCATAAAGAAAATAATGTACATTTTACTCCATACATTTTCTCTGACAAAGGTAGTCGTTACATTTTGAACGCTAATCAAGACAGGAAAATGGCCAAAATCACACACTCATCAAGAGAACATCCAAGTTCTATTTGAGAAATTTCATTTACTTTTAATACTTAAATATATTTAAAACCAAATACTTTTTTACTTACTCAAGTAGTATTTTACTGGGGGACTTTACCTTGAAGGTATCTTTACTTTTACTCAAGAATGACAATTGGGTTCTTTTCCCACCACTGAAAATATGAATGAAATGCCATGATAATAACGAAGTGTAATGGCTTGTTTCAAATGGTATTTATTAAAAAGCATATCCATGTAAACATATGTACAAACAGAATTGTGACCTCCCCTTTTTTACCTCCGCCTGAACGGTTATGTCGGTGACCATGTACATTGGCCTGGACAGCCAGCAACTTCCACAAATACTTATATTACAGGCCATAGGCCTGGACAACCATCAACTTCCACAAATACTTATATTACAGGCCATAGGCCTGGACAGCCAGCAACTTCCACAAATACTTATATTACAGGCCATAGGCCTGGACAGCCAGCAACTTCCACAAATACTTATATTACAGGCCATAGGCCTGGACAGCCATCAACTTCCACAAATACTTATATTACAGGCCATAGGCCTGGACAACCATCAACTTCCACAAATACTTATATTACAGGCCGTAGGCCTGGACAGCCAGCAACTTCTACAAATACTTATATTACAGGCCATAGGCCTGTACAGCCAGCAACTTCCACAAATACTTATATTACAGACCATAGGCCTGGGCAGCCAGCAACTTCCACAAATAGTTATATTACAGACCATAGGCCTGGGCAGCCATGGCAACAAACACTTCAATTACAGAGGCTTTTTCAGGGAATTGCATTTTACTTCCATAATCAGGTTGGTGTACTGCTCCAGTAGGTGTTGGAGTGGATGAGAGCATTAGTCCATCTGAGCACCAAGGCGCCTATAGGGATATCTGGGACTGTCAAAGGCATAATTTAAAATCATGACTTCATCCATTACTGGAATCAAAAGCTCATTAGAGGAACTGACTCCTCACAATCAGAGAGGTTACAGTATAACACTAAATATATTTCTTAAAAATGGAGCATATATATATATATATATATATATATATATATATATATATATATATATATATATATATATATATATATACATATATATAGTGCCTTGCGAGAGTATTCGGCCCCCTTGAACTTTGCGACCTTTTGCCACATTTCAGGCTTCAAACATAAAGATATAAAACTGTATTTTTTTGTGAAGAATCAACAACAAGTGGGACACAATCATGAAGTGGAACGACATTTATTGGATATTTCAAACTTTTTTAACAAATCAAAAACTGAAAAATTGGGCGTGCAAAATTATTCAGCCCGCTTAAGTTAATACTTTGTAGCGCCACCTTTTTCTGCGATTACAGCTGTAAGTCGCATGGGGTATGTCTCTATAAGTTTTGCACATCGAGAGACTTTCAGTTCTTTCCACAGATTCTCGATTGGATTCAGGTCTGGACTTTGACTTGGCCATTCTAACACCTCTAACATATGTTTATTTTTGAACCATTCCATTGTAGATTTTGCTTTATGTTTTGGATCATTGTCTTGTTGGAAGACAAATCTCCGTCCCTGTCTCAGGTCTTTTGCAGACTCCAGGTTTTCTTCCAGAATGGTCCTGTATTTGGCTCCATCCATATTCCCATCAATTTGAACCATCTTCCCTGTCCCTGCTGAAGAAAAGCAGGCCCAAACCATGATGCTGCCACCACCATGTTTGACAGTGGGGATGGTGTGTTCAGGGTGATGAGCTGTGTTGTTTTTACGCCAAACATAACGTTTTGCATTGTTGCCAAAAAGTTCAATTTTGGTTTCATCTGACCAGAGCACCTTCTTCCACATGTTTGGTGTGTCTCCCAGGTGGCTTGTGGCAAACAAACAACACTTTTTATGGATATCTTGAAGAAATGGCTTTCTTATTGCCACTCTTCCATAAAGGCCAGATTTGTGCAATATACGACTGATTGTTGTCCTATGGACAGAGTCTCCCACCTCAGCTGTAGATCTCTGCAGTTCATCCAGAGTGATCATGGGCCTCTTGGCTGCATCTCTGATCAGTCTTCTCCTTGTATGATCTGAAAGTTTAGAGGGACGGCCAGGTCTTGGTAGATTTGCAGTGGTCTGATACTCCTTCCATTTCAATATTATCGCTTGCACAGTGCTCCTTGGGATGTTTAAAGCTTGGGAAATCCTTTTGTATCCAAATCCGGCTTTAAACTTCTTCACAACAGTATCTCGGACCTGCCTGATGTGTTCCTTGTTCTTCATGATGCTCTCTGCGCTTTTAACGGACCTCTGGGACTATCACAGTGCAGGTGCATTTATACGGAGACTTTATTACACACAGGTGGATTGTATTTATCATCATTAGTCATTTAGGTCAACATTGGATCATTCAGAGATCCTCACTGAACTTCTGGAGAGAGTTTGCTGCACTGAAAGTAAAGGGGCTGAATAATTTTGCACGCCCAATTTTTCAGTTTTTGATTTGTTAAAACAGTTTGAAATATCCAATAAATGTCGTTCCACTTCATGATTGTGTCCCACTTGTTGTTGATTCTTCACAAAAAAATACAGTTTTATATCTTCATGTTTGAAGCCTGAAATGTGGCAAAAGGTCGCAAAGTTCAAGGGGGCCGAATACTTTCGCAAGGCACTGTATATATACACACACACACATACAAAGGACATACAGTTGGAAGTTTACATACACTTAGGTTGGAGTCATTGAAACTCGTTTTTCAACCAATCCACAAATGTCTTGTTAACAAGTTTTGGCAAGTCGGTTAGGACGTCTACTTTGTGCATGAAGGGTAATTTTTCAAAAACAAATTCACAGACAGATTATTTCACTTATAATTCACTGTATCACAATTCCAGTGGGTCAGAAGTTTACATACACTAAGTTGACTGTGCCGTTAAACAGCTTGGACAATTCCAGAAAATTATGTCATGGCTTTAGAAGCCTCTGATAGGCAATTTGACATCATTTGAGTCAATTGGAGGTGTATCTGTGGATGTATTTCAAAGCCTACCTTCAAACTCAGTACCTCTTTGCTTGACACCATGGGAAAATAAAAATAAACCAGCCAAGAGCTCAGAAAAAAAATTGTGGACCTCCAACAGTGTGGTTCATCCTTGGGAGCAATTACCAAACGACTGAAGGTACCACGTTCATCTGTGCAAACAATAGTGCGCAAGTATAGACACCATGGGACCACGCAGCCGTCATACCACTCAGGAAGGAGACCCGTTCTGTCTCCTAGAGATGAACATACTACGGTGCGAAAAGTACAAATCAATCCCAGAACAACAGCAAAGGACTTTGTAAAGATGCTGGAGGAAACAGGTACAAAAGTAAAGTGGTGATCCTAACTGACCTAAAATGGGGAATTTTTACGAGGATTAAATGTCAGGAATTGTGAAATTGAGTTTAAATGTATTTGGCAAAGATGTATGTAAACTTTCAATATGTATGATGTCCTAAATATAGCTGATCTGGAGACAATCCTATAGACAACACTGGAACAGGATGGCTTTGGGATTGCTTTGGATGCACACACGTGCACACAGACACATACTCTTACCTTAGCGGAGTGCTCCATGGTGACGACCACCTTGGTTCCAGCGCTGGCCACCAGATCCATGGCTCCACCCATCCCCTTCACCATCTTACCCTGAAGGAGAAACAAAGCAATACAGTAAACAATAGAGCCCAGGGTTACTCAAAGTAACACATCTTCCACACACAAACAGCAACAGCCAAAAGAGTAAGCAAAGTCACGTATTTTCCAAACATGCCACCAGTAACAACCGATACAGTACGTAAAGTAACGTATCTTCCATACATGCCACCAGTAACAACCGATACAGTATGTAAAGTAACACATCTTCCACACATGCCACCAGTAACAACCGATACAGTATGTAAAGTAACGTATCTTCCACACATGCCACCAGTAACAACCGATACAGTATGTAAAGTAACGTATCTTCCATACATGCCACCAGTAACAATCGATACAGTATGTAAAGTAACGTATCTTCCACACATGCCACCAGTAACAACCGATACAGTATGTAAAGTAACACATCTTCCACACATGCCACCAGTAACAACCGATACAGTATGTAAAGTAACGTATCTTCCACACATGCCACCAGTAACAACCGATACAGTATGTAAAGTAACATCTTCCACACATGCCACCAGTAACAACCGATACAGTATGTAAAGTAACACATCTTCCACACATGCCACCAGTAACAACCGATACAGTATGTAAAGTAACGTATCTTCCACACATGCCACCAGTAACAACCGATACAGTATGTAAAGTAACATCTTCCACACATGCCACCAGTAACAATCGATACAGTATGTAAAGTAACATCTTCCAAACATGCCACCAGTAACAACCGATACAGTATGTAAAGTAACACATTTTCCACACATGCCACCAGTAACAACCGATACAGTATGTAAAGTAACATCTTCCACACATGCCACCAGTAACAATCGATACAGTATGTAAAGTAACATCTTCCAAACATGCCACCAGTAACAATCGATACAGTATGTAAAGTAACGTATCTTCCACACATGCCACCAGTAACAACCGATACAGTATGTAAAGTAACATCTTCCACACATGCCACCAGTAACAACCGATACAGTATGTAAAGTAACACATCTTCCACACATGCCACCAGTAACAACCGATACAGTATGTAAAGTAACGTATCTTCCACACATGCCACCAGTAACAACCGATACAGTATGTAAAGTAACATCTTCCACACATGCCACCAGTAACAATCGATACAGTATGTAAAGTAACATCTTCCAAACATGCCACCAGTAACAACCGATACAGTATGTAAAGTAACACATTTTCCACACATGCCACCAGTAACAACCGATACAGTATGTAAAGTAACATCTTCCACACATGCCACCAGTAACAATCGATACAGTATGTAAAGTAACACATCTTCCACACATGCCACCAGTAACAACCGATACAGTATGTAAAGTAACGTATCTTCCACACATGCCACCAGTAACAACCGATACAGTATGTAAAGTAACATCTTCCACACATGCCACCAGTAACAACCGATAGAGTATGTAAATTAACACATCTTCCACACATGCCACCAGTAACAATCGATACAGTATGTAAAGTAACACATCTTCCACACATGCCACCAGTAACAATCGATACAGTATGTAAAGTAACACATCTTCCACACATGCCTCCAGTAACAGCCGATACAGTATGTAAAGTAACACATCTTCCACACATGCCACCAGTAACAACCGATACAGTATGTAAAGTAACGTATCTTCCACACATGCCACCAGTAACAGTCGATACAGTATGTAAAGTAACACATCTTCCACACATGCCACCAGTAACAATCGATACAGTATGTAAAGTAACGCATCTTCCAAACATGCCACCAGTAACAACCGATACAGTATGTAAAGTAACGCATCTTCCACACATGCCACCAGTAACAATCGATACAGTATGTAAAGTAACATATCTTCCACACATGCCACCAGTAACAATCGATACAGTATGTAAAGTAACATCTTCCACACATGCCACCAGTAACAACCGATACAGTATGTAAAGTAACATCTTCCACACATGCCACCAGTAACAATCGATACAGAAAGTAAAGTAACACATCTTCCACACATGCCACCAGTAACAGCCGATACAGTATGTAAATTAACACATCTTCCACACATGCCTCCAGTAACAGCCGATACAGAACGTAAAGTAACACATCTTCCACACATGCCACCAGAAACAGCCAATGCAGTACATAAAGTAACACATCTTCCACACATACCACCAGAAACAGCCGAAACAGAACGTAAAGTAACACATCTTCCACACATGCCTCCAGTAACAATCGATACAGTATGTAAAGTAACACATCTTCCACACATGCCTCCAGTAACAATCGATACAGTATGTAAAGTAACACATCTTCCACACATGCCTCCAGTAACAATCGATACAGTATGTAAAGTAAAACATCTTCAACACATGCCTCCAGTAACAATCGATACAGTATGTAAAGTAACGCATCTTCTACACATGCCACCAGTAACAACCGATACAGTATGTAAAGTAACTCATCTTCCACACATGCCACCAGTAACAACCGATACAGTACGTAAAGTAACGCATCTTCCACACATGCCTCCAGTAACAATCGATACAGTACGTAAAGTAACACATCTTCCACACATGCCACCAGTAACAGCCGATACAGTATGTAAAGTAACTCATCTTCCACACATGCCTCCAGTAACAACCGATACAGTATGTAAAGTAACATCTTCCAAACATGCCACCAGTAACAACCGATACAGTATGTAAAGTAACATCTTCCAAACATGCCACCAGTAACAATCGATACAGTATGTAAAGTAACGCATCTTCTACACATGCCACCAGTAACAACCGATACAGTATGTAAAGTAACTCATCTTCCACACATGCCTCCAGTAACAACCGATACAGTATGTAAAGTAACATCTTCCAAACATGCCACCAGTAACAACCGATACAGTATGTAAAGTAACGCATCTTCTACACATGCCACCAGTAACAATCGATACAGTATGTAAAGTAACGCATCTTCCAAACATGCCACCAGTAACAACCGATACAGTATGTAAAGTAACACATCTTCCAAACATGCCACCAGTAACAACCGATACAGTATGTAAAGTAACGCATCTTCTACACATGCCACCAGTAACAATCGATACAGTATGTAAAGTAACGCATCTTCCAAACATGCCACCAGTAACAACCGATACAGTATGTAAAGTAACGCATCTTCTACACATGCCACCAGTAACAACCGATACAGTATGTAAAGTAACGCATCTTCTACACATGCCACCAGTAACAATCGATACAGTATGTAAAGTAACGCATCTTCCACACATGCCACCAGTAACAGCCGATACAGTATGTAAAGTAACGCATCTTCCACACATGCCACCAGTAACAGCCGATACAGTATGTAAAGTAACGCATCTTCCACACATGCCACCAGTAACAGCCGATACAGTATGTAAAGTAACGCATCTTCCAAACATGCCACCAGTAACAATCGATACAGAATGTAAAGTAACACATCTTCCACACATGCCACCAGTAACAGCCGATACAGTATGTAAAGTAACGCATCTTCCAAACATGCCACCAGTAACAACCGATACAGTATGTAAAGTAACACATCTTCCACACATGCCACCAGTAACAATCGATACAGTATGTAAAGTAACATCTTCCACACATGCCACCAGTAACAATCGATACAGAATGTAAAGTAACACATCTTCCACACATGCCACCAGTAACAATCGATACAGTATGTAAAGTAACATCTTCCACACATGCCACCAGTAACAGCCGATACAGTATGTAAAGTAACGCATCTTCCACACATGCCACCAGTAACAGCCGATACAGTATGTAAAGTAACGCATCTTCCAAACATGCCACCAGTAACAATCGATACAGAATGTAAAGTAACATCTTCCAAACATGCCACCAGTAACAATCGATACAGAATGTAAAGTAACGCATCTTCCACACATGCCACCAGTAACAACCGATACAGTATGTAAAGTAACATCTTCCACACATGCCACCAGTAACAATCGATACAGTATGTAAAGTAACACATATTCCATACATGCCACCAGTAACAACCGAAACAGAACATAAAATAATGCATCTTCCACACAACAACCCGAAACAGAGTATTTTGCCAGTTGTTTGCTTTACTCTTATGTAGGCCTGAGCATAGCTCTCTTTCCAATCCAGAGGCTAAACCAAACTGGCACTGTATACAGTAATGCACTGTAGAGAGAGGCATATTAACAGTCTGCCCAGTGGGGAATACAACTGAATAAACACTGTATTACTTCAGAGTCCAGCCCCAGCCAGCTTATTTCTTGTTAATGGACACAGTGAAAACATACACACACACACACACACACACACACACACACACACACACACACACACACACACACACACACACACACACACACACACACACACACACACACACACACACACACACACACACACACACACACACACACACACACACACACACACACACACACACACACACACACACAAATTGAGGTCTGCATTCAATACAGACTAGAGAAAACATTTGTTTCCAAAACCAGTGAAGAAAAATCTAATTTGAACATCAAAATTGGATTGCCAAGTGGGAGAAAAATTATACGCAGGTCTCTCATTTCTCTGTGTCCAATGAGCTTTCCTGGCATGCACATGCCCAGGGGGTGAGATGACTGAAAAACCCATTTAAAAGCTGCTTCGCTCATCAATCACAACTGCCTGCACAGCACTCTGTTGAATATCCAGGGGATATATGGTTGGTATGTGTGTATACAGTCTGTCAGTATTCCTTACAGTATACGAATACAGTATGCATTAGAGTTTGGGTGAGGTAGAGAGTGAGAGAGGATGGGAGGGAGGGAATGAATTTCACCCAATAAAGTTGTAACCGCTCCAGATCTCTTCTTCATTGATCTCGTCACACTGAATACTGAATAAATGAAAGCAACACAGGAAAATACATTATATTGAGCAAACCTTCTGAAGCAGGTGTGTTGTACTCAAGTTTTTCACAATTCCTGACATTTAACCCTAGTAGAAATTCCTTGTCTTAGGTCAATTAGGATCAGCACTTTATTTTAAGAATGTGAAATGTCACCATAATAGCAGAGGAAATTATTTATTTCAGCTTATATTTCTTTCATCTCATTCCCAGTGGATCAGAAGTTTACATACACTCAATTAGTATTTGGTAGCATTGCCTACAAATGATTTAACTTGGGTTAAATGTTCCGGGTAGCCTTCCACAAGCTTCCCACAATAAGTTGGGTGAATTTTGACCCATTCCTCCTGACAGAGATAGTGTAACTGAGTCAGGTTTGTAGGCCTCCTTGCTTGCACACGGTTTTTCAGTTCTCCCCACAAATGTTCTATAGGGTTGAGGTCAGGGCTTTGTGATAGCCACTCCAATACCTTGACTTTGTTTTCCTTTAGCCATTTTGCCACAACATTGGAAGTATGCTTGGGTTCATTGTCCATTTGGAAGACCCCATTGTGACCATGCTTTAACTTCCTGACTGATGTCTTGAGATGTTGCTTCAATATATCCACATAATTGTCCTTCTTCATGATGCCATCTATTTTGTGAAGTGCACCAGTCCCTCCTGCAGCAAAGCACACCCACAACATGCTGCTGCCACCCCCGTGCTTCACGGTTAGGATGGTGTTCTTCAGGTTGCAAGCGTTCCCCTTTCTCCTCCAAACATAACGATGGTCATTATGGCCAGACAGTTCTATTTTCGTTTCATCAGACCATAGGACATTTCTCCAAAAAGTACGATCTTCGTCCCCATGTGCAGTTGCAAACCGTAGTCTGGCTTTTTATGGAGGTTTTGGAGCAGTGGCTTCTTCCTTGCTGAGCGGCCTTTCAGGTTATGTCAATATGAGACTCGTTGTACTGTGGATATAGATACTTTTGAACCTGTTTCCTCCAGCATCATCACAAGATCCTTTGCTGTTGTTCTGGGATTGATTTGCACTTTTCGCAACAAAGTACGTTCATCTCTAGGAGACAGAACGCGTCTCCTTCCTGAGCGGTATGATGGCTGAGTGGTCGATTGTGTTTATACTTACATACAATTGTTTGTACAGATGAACGCGGTACCTTCTGGCGTTTGGAAATAGTTCCCAAGGAGGAACCAGACTTGTGGAGGTCGACAAATGTTTTTCTGAGGTCTTGGCTGATTTCTTTTGATTTTCCCAGAGGCACTGAGTTTGAAGGAAGGTCTTGAAATACATCCACAGGTTCACATCCAATTGACTCAAATTATGTCAATTAGCCAATCAGAAGCTTCTAAAGCCATGACATAATTTTCCTGGAATTTTCCAAGCAGTTTAAAGGCACAGTCAACTCAGTGTATGTAAACTTCTGACCCACTGGAATTGTGATACAGTGAATTATAAGTGAAATAATCTGTCTGTAAACAATTGTTGAAAAAATTACTTGTGTCATGCACAACGTAGATGTCCTAACTGACTTTCCAAAACTATAGTTTGTTAACAAGAAATGTGTAGAGTGGTTGAAAAATGAGTTTTAATGACTCCAACCTAAGTGTATGTAAACTTGCGACTTCAACTGTAAATGGACACTAAATCTCAGGAGTCCAAAAGGGAAAAAGTAATCACACACAAAAAATGAAATTGTCAGTTGTGTGAGTTTGACACTAGGTAAAAAGGACACTGTGAAAGGACACTGTGCCCTTTTTCCTATCGTCAACAATGATTAACTCTTGCCCTAAACGAGCCTAGATCGTGCATGTGTGTGTGAGTGTGCGCGTGCAGGGAACCCCATTTATTACTTTTTTCTAATAATTAGGAACTCAGTCATGGCTTCAACCAAATTTACTGTGAACACTGAGTCTGTATCTGCTTTAAGTTACAGTTTTAACAGTGGCCAAGTAGGCTACTGTGGCTATTTGATCCTAATGTAGGCCTACTAGTGGCCTACCATCAAAAACAACGGAGAAAAGGCATCCTATAACATGAATATGGAAATAGCTGTTCTATCATTCAGCCTGCAGTAGCAGCCAATGTGTGTTGTTCAATGTAGACCTACATTCCATGAGTCTTTTGAAAGAAAAAAACACGCAGGGCTTGACATTAACATGTTAATCCACTTGTCATTTGACGCAAGAGACCACTTTACAAAATAAAATGCATTATTATTCCCATACCATTATTACAGAGAATCAGACAAATTATGCTACCCTCTGCCTATTGGCTACGTAGCTTATTCAAGACCGTCTCAAAATACAACACTGCCCCTTTACCTAACTGGTTTTTCAGAGATGTCTAGAAATGTACATGTTTTGTGCTCTTGTAGTAAGCAATCACTCCCCTATTGCTGACTACAAATGATCTATAACTGGGTTAATAACTCACTAACTAGCAAAGGATATGAACTAAATGTGCACGTGGCTACATGCAGCTCTCGCTTTGATCTCAAAACAAGCGCATCTCCTCACGACCGCTCATGCTGTAAACACAGTTCAAAGTAAATGGCACAGATCCATATATGGCACTGAGCAGTGCGTGTCAATGCAATAGAATCCTACTCCTTTGCGTTCTGCCTACAACATCATCTCTTGCATAGCTTGTTTTCTTTCGGTATGTTTCAATAAAAAGTGGCTAATTTTGCGTTGATTCGAGCACAATTGCCACAGTAAAGGGAAACGTTGATATGTTAACAGGGAAAACTCTAGAACAGTGGTCACCAACCTTTACTGAGTCAAAATTCGAGCTGATAGACATCTTTTTTAACATAACTTAAAAAACGTAAGTCTTTGCAACATTAACCAATTAAAAACAGTCCTGTAGTAATGAGGTTTGTGCAGTAAACTATAGGCCCAATACATTTTCACTGCATATTGGCTTTGCTTGAATTGCCCTTCCAATGAATGCATTGTTGTTCAGGCCATTTAATTAAAAAACATAGATTTAAATATCACACTGGTAATAGATCCGTTGTTGTATTACTTGTGAAGCACAGCTGAGTGAGCATACATTTAAATCATTTTACTTTACTAGGCTGATGAAGCCTGCATCTGATGGTCAGTTTCAGTGGAAGGAGAGAGCAGCAGACTGAGGGTCCATCTCTCAACATCCCTCCGCTCTCCCTTTCCTCCACTGACACTGACCAAAAAGGGACACAGTTTTCCAGCTGATGGTGAAACTCGAGTCGCACCGCATTATTTCTGTCTCATGCACAAATTCATGTTGTTACTCTTATGAACAGAGAATATAAAATATTGTTCAATATAAAAAAACAAGCCACTAATAATAACAATGCCAGCCTATAGGTACACTTTCCTACTCATTCATTACTGCTGCACTGCTTGTTGTAGCGCTGAGTGGAAGTAGGAAGAACATTACATTTACATTACATTTAAGTCATTTAGCAGACGCTCTTATCCAGAGCGACTTACAAATTGGTGCATTCACCTTATGACATCCAGTAGAATAGTCACTTTACAATAGTGCATCTAAATCTTAAAGGGGGGGGGGGGGTGAGAAGGATTACTTATCCTATCCTAGGTATTCCTTAAAGAGGTGGGGTTTCAGGAGTCTCCGGAAGGTGGTGATTGACTCCGCTGTCCTGGCGTCGTGAGGGAGTTTGTTCCACCATTGGGGGGCCAGAGCAGCGAACAGTTTTGACTGGGCTGAGCGGGAACTGTACTTCCTCAGTGGTAGGGAGGTATTTTATGGCTTATAAAAGTGATTAATACAAACTGTTGACAGTGCTGAGTAAGAACGTACACATATACTCACTTATAAAAACAGCATCTCATTGCTGTATTCGTTGACCGTCTCTCTCTAGTTATGGTTATAAACGTTTTGAAATCTCACAGTATCAACTTTTCTGTAGCTTCCTTTTATCCCTGCTACGTTACTGCAGACACGGTCATCTAAGCCATTCGATTGGCCAGCGGTAGGCCTATAGTGCACATGATTTCCTCTCTGGGCCCGCCAGAAAGGCAGTGTTTGCATCTTCAGAGACATAAAATGGTTCGAAATGGCAACAGTTTGCCTACCCGGCATGCAGGGCAGCTGAATTTATTATTGTTTTTTTTTTACAGAAATGTTTGGCGATCGACTAGGAATGCCGGTTGGATCTTGATCGACCGGTTGGAGACCGCTGCTCTTGAAAGTTGAGTGATGTTCAATCTCGTGCTTCTCTCTGTGGGCTGATATTTCTGCACGGCAGTCCCATTAAATAAACCCATAAAACTCCTTCTCAACGTCAACAGTGAAGAGACTCCGGGATGCTGGCCTTCTAGGCAGAGTTGCAAAGAAAAAGCCATATCTCAGACTGGCCAATAAAAAGAAAAGATTGTGTTCTTTTGCCAGACACTGGACACGATTTTTACCTTGTCAGCTCTGGGATACGGTTACTGGCCCAACCCTCTAACCACTAGGCTACCTGAATTTAGATTTAAACATTGGGAGACAACAGCACCGTAACAACATAAGAACGGTTGATTGAGGAGAGTAGGCTGATTTGCCCTGTGTCTACACCAGGGTTAGACTGCATTTGCTCTCCGTCAGATCTATAAGCTTTCAATGTGATTATCTGAAAACACTTTGATCCCAATGCAGCTCGATCCGGAGGGAAAAACAGAGCCTTATCTAGTGTGTGTGTGTGTGTGTGTGTGTGTGTGAGAGAGGGTGCGTGCGTTTCCTTGGTTTAAATAGATAAAGAACGAGAGAGTGAGAGAGAGAGAGCTTTCATCCTTAATTCTAATGTAATCTCACATATTTCATCAAAATTTGGACAGTCACCAATCAGGTAGATATTTTGTCCGATGGAGCTTCATTGCTTGGCAACAGTAAATCTGACCACTGAGGGAACTATAGTCCAGTCCTCTCACATCAATCACTCCATTGTTGTTCTATTGATATTTATTCAACAGCCATTGGACCCCCCTTCCACTAGAGTTATTTCAAACAAACAGCAGCTGCATACAACAATACGGCTTCCTGCAGATTTTTAGAGGTAGGAGGGTTAAATGAAACTGATCGATATCACCACTGACTTATTATGTTTTTGGTATTTTGGTGGAATTGTTTATCTTCAGAATAGTGATGGTGAGGGGGGGGAGAAAAAAAATAAACAATTACATAGACATTATTTCAGTATTTGACTCCAAGTATCGATTTGTAAAAACAAATACAATATATATATATATATATTTTATGCTACTGTAGGTAGCGTTCACTGGCGCGGGTTGGCTGAACCTGTGCCAAAACACTGGTATATTTCATCATATAGCTTCTCCATCTTCTTTTTAAATAGTGAACCAACATGTTTTCAGTCCTTTTATTTAGATGATCAAAAACAAGTTTTCTCATGCTCTCTTTCATCTCTCTGCAGCAGACGTATGGTGGGCAATATGTTTAGAACATCAAATCACAGTTGCAAAATACAATACATATCATATCAGCACCAAGTCCCTGGCAATTCCAAGGCCTACTTCAGAGCAAGCAGTTTAGAACTTGTTCTAGTAGTTTAACATTGAGTTAAGGTATGAAGGTGGCTGGTACACAGACGCAAACGGTGTCTGGACAACATGCAAATATAATGCCAAGCCACTGGTGTTTTCATCATGTCCGCCTGTCTAGTCAGCCAATGGTATTGTGCGCCTTGTGCGGCATTAACAAAATACATCTACCGCCAAACGTCGGACAAGGGGAGGAGTAATTTATTAATTGAATTAACTTACATGACATTAACCCTGCAGCTCATACCAAACTATCAGGTTCCTAATTTTCTCCCTGCTCTGATTGGTTTCTTTCACATGCTGGAAGCTTGCCTTATTGAACCCACAATACAGGTGCTGGGCTATGGGAATGTGTACATCTACATCTATCCCCCATAGTAGTTCCACAGCCAGGGCTGCAACATGGCCTTCTGAGTGCCACACTTCAGAACCAATAAACTTTAATACAGTCAGCGCTTTGACAGGGCTTTAGTCCAGTACTTCAGCATTGGCCCAGTTTGTCATTTTATTTGTTTGTTCATTCATTAGAGGCAAATCTCCATGACAATGAAAGAAAATCCATAATTCTATAGAGATCCTAATCTATGACTAATATAACAGCTGCATCATAAAACACGTTCACACTATATTTGAAGTCATTATAATCACACTTTTAATCAGAAACTCATCTTCATCCTTTTTCAACAGAAAGTATCAAGGCACAAGGAAAGACCCAAACGCAGATGGTTGGAGTCTTACAATGTTTATTAATCCAAAGGGGTACGCAAGAGAATGGCCGTGGACAGGCAAAAAGGTCAAAACCAGATCAGAGTCCAGGAGGTACAGAGTGGCAGACAGGCTCGTGGTCAAGGCAGGCAGAATGGTCAGGTAGGCGGGTTGGCAGGTACAAAGTTCATAAAACAGGCAAGGGTCAAAACCAGGACTAGAAAAAGGAGAATGCAAAAAGCAGGAAAACCACTGGTTGACTTGGAAACATACAAGACGAACTGGCACAGAGAGACAGGAAACACAGGGATAAATACACTGGGGAAAACAAGCGACATCTGGAGGGGGTTGAGACAATAACGAGGACAGGTGAAACTGATCAGGGTGTGACAGAAAGAGCCATTTGGGACCCAGCTTGACTCATAGGCAGGTAGCCTAGTGGTTAGAGCGTTGGACTAGTAACCGAAAGTTTGCAAGATCGAATCCCTGAGCTGAAAAGGTAAAGATCTGTCATTCTGCCCCCGTTTGGCCGTCTATGAAAACAATAATTTGTTCTTAACCGAAAAAAAATGTGTTCTTAAATAAAAAAGGTAAAACATTTTTTATTTAAATTAGAAAACAAAAAATAAATTCTATTAAAATGGAAAAAAAAGATAGGCTTTGCCAACAGTTTAAAGCCATTGTATTTATCTGAACTGAAAGAGGAAACTTGTAAGGGTAAGGTTCTCCATAAGGTCAAGTTGAAGTGGAGAAAAGGCTATTGTCTCTACTTACTCAGACATACAGTGGGGCAAAGAAGTATTTAGTCAGCCACCAATTGTGCAAGTTCACCCACTTAAAAAGACGAGAGAGGTCTGTAATTTTCAGCATAGGTACACTTAAACTATGACAGACAAAATGAGAACAAAAAAAATCCAGAAAATCACATTGTAGGATTTTTTATGAATTTATTTGCAAATTATGGTGGAAAATAAGTATTTGGTCAAATACAAACAAGCAAGATTTCTGGCTCCCACAGACCTGTAACTTCTTCTTTAAGAGGCTCCTCTGTCCACAACTAGTTACCTGTATTAATGGCACCTGTTTGAACTTGTTATCAGTATAAAAGACCTGTCCACAACCTCAAACAGTCACACTCCAAACTCCATATATGGCCAAGACCAAAGAGCTGTCAAAGGACACCAGATACAAAATTGTAGACCTGCACCAGGCTGGGAAGACTGAATCTGCAATAGGTAAGCAGCTTGGTTTGAAGAAATCAACTGTGGGAGCAATTATTAGGAAATGGAAGACTTACAAGACCACTGATAACCTCCCTCGATCTGGGGCTCCACGGAAGATCTCACCACGTGGGGTCAAAATGATCACAAGAATGGTGAGCAAAAATCCCAGAACCACACGGGGGGACCTAGTGAATGACCTGCAGAGAGCTGGGACCAAAGTAACAAAGCCTACCATCAGTAACACACTACGCTGCCACGGACTCAAATCCTGCAGTGCCAGACGTGTCCCCCTGCTTAAGCCAGTACATGTCCAGGCCCGTCTGAAGTTTGCTGGAGAGCATTTGGATGATCCAGAAGAAGATCGGGAGAAGGTCATATGGTCAGATGAAACCAAAACAGAACTTTTTGGTAAAAACTCAACTGGTCGTGTTTGGAGGACAAAGAATGCTGAGTTGCATCCAAAAAACACCATACCTACTGTGAAGCATGGGGGTGGAAACATCATGCTTTGGGGCTGTTTTTCTGCAAAGAGACCAGGACGACTGATCCGTGTAAAGGAAAGAATGAATGGGGCCATGTATCGTGAGATTTTGAGTGAAAACCTCCTTCCATCAGCAAGGGCATTGAAGATGAAACGTGGCTGGGTCTTTCAGCAAGACAATAATCCCAAACACACCGCCCGGGCAACGAAGGAGTGGCTTCGTAAGAAGCATTTCAAGGTCCTAGAGTGGCCTAGCCAGTCTCCAGATCTCAACACCATAGAAAATCTTTGGAGGGATTTGAAAGTCTGTGTTGCCCAGCAACAGCCCCAAAACATCACTGCTCTAGAGGAGAATCTGCATGGAGGAATGGGCCAAAATACCAGCAACAGTGTGGGAAAACCTTGTGAAGACTTACAAAAAACGTTTGACCTCTGTTATATACCCTTTGCCGGCAATGACAAAGTATTGAGATAAACTTTTGTTATTGACCAAATACTTATTTTCCACCATAATTTGCAAATAAATTCATAAAAAATCCCACAATGTGATTTTCTGGATTTTTTTTTCTCATTTTGTCTGTCATAGTTGAAGTGTACCTATGATGAAAATTACAGGCCTCATCTTTGTAAGAGGGAGAACTTGCACAATTAGTGGCTGACTAAATACTTTTTTGCCCCACTGTATCAGGGGAAGACTCGTTCGGGTTCAATTAAAACTGTAACTAGGCTACTTCAGATGTAGCTCGGCCTGTGGCGTTACCATGACAACAAGTCAAATATGTTTCCCCTTGTTCGGTTTATTGTGTTACTCTCACTTATGCTGCCACCCGAAGGATGCCAAAGAAAATGTTACCTTCACTTCCCCCGGTTTCTACTTATCAACTGTCTCTTTCTTGCTCTCATTCACCCTCGTTCACACGCCAACATTCCTTTTTCGTCCTCTACAAATGCCCCTCTCTGTTTAATAACATAGCGACAGAATAGTAATGGCCATGGTTTCCCAGACAACTAATGACAAGCACCACAAACAGACAATCGGACAGAGAGACATGAAAAAAAAAGAGGGCTGATTGTGCAACAGGGTTGTTCAGAATTGTGTCCCCCAAAAGCCAGCCTTATATAAAAGTGGAATGAACTATAAGCTAATTTAAAATGTTCTGATTAACACCACAAACACATACAGACTGAAAACGGCAGCCATTTCTTTAATTGACTGATGATTGCTCATAGCAGTCCTTTGTCTCTCAGTTATTGATGAACTCTTTGAAAAGACAATGTTGAGAAAAACATACTTTACAAACCACTGCCATTGTAAAGTACTTTTCAGAGTGGAGTCAGATCATTTACTGCATTTCCCCCCATTGTTCAATAGACAGGTGTGTGTGTGTGTGTGTGTGTGTGTGTGTGTGTGTGTGTGTGTGTGTGTGTGTGTGTGTGTGTGTGTGTGTGTGTGTGTGTGTGTGTATCCCAAGTTTTTAAAATGTTTAATTGAGAGACAAGCTTAAAATTATCTTTACTGATAATCATTTTCACTTGTCTGACAGCTTGCATGATGACGAGTTTCTCACACGACTGGCCTATCTGGGTGATGTTTTTTTCTCGCCTGAATGATCTGAATTTGAGGCAATGATTAAGAAGTTGGAGCTCTATTCTGTCTGCATTAACAAGGAAAACACACAGGTCTTTTCATCATTGCAGGAGTTTTTTTGTGTGCAACTTTATATGCAACTTTTCAGGGAAGTTAGGAACAAATATACACAGGCAGTTAGGAAAGGTAAGGCTAGGTTTTTCAAGCAGAAATTTGCATTCTGTAGCACAAACTCAAAAACGTTCTGGGACAAAGTAAAGTCCATGGAGAATAAGAACACCTCCTCCCAGCTGCCCACTACACTGAGGCTAGGAAACACTGTCACCACCGATAAATCCACTATAATTGAGAATTTCAATAAGCATTTTTCTACGGCTGGCCATGCTTTCCACCTGGCTACCCCTACCCCGATCAACAGCCCTCCTACCCCCACAACAACACGCCCAAAACCTCCCCCACTTCTCCTTCACCCAAATCCAGATAGCTGATGTTCTGAAAGAGCTGTAAAATCTGGGCCCCTACAAATCACCCGGGCCTGACAATCTGGACCCTCTCTTTCTAAAATTATCTACCGAAATTTTTGCAACCCCATTTACTAGCCTGTTCAACGTATCTTTCGTATCATCTGAGATTCCTATAGATTGGAAAGCTGCCGCGGTCATCCCCCTCTTCAAAGGGGGAGACACTCCAGACCCAAACTCCTACAGACCTATATCTATTCTACCCTGCCTTTCTAAGGTCTTCGAAAACCAAATTAACAAACAGATTACAGACCATTTCGAATCCCACCGTACCTTCTCCGCTATGCAACCTGGTTTCAGAGCTGGTCATGGGTGCACCTCAGCCACGCTCAAGGTCTTAAACAATATCATACCCGCCATCGATAAGAGACATTACTGTATAGCCGTATTCGTCAACCTGGCCAAGGCTTTCGACTCTGTCAATCACAACATTCTTATTGGCAGACTCAACAGCCTTGGTTTCTCAAATGATTGCCTCGTCTGGTTCACCAACTACTTCTCTGATAGAGTTCAGTGTGTCAAATCGGAGGGCTTGTTGTCAGGACCTGTGGCAGTCTCTATGGGGGTGCACAGAGTTCAATTCTCAGGCAGACTCTTCTCTGTATACATCAATGACGTTGCTCTTGCTGCAGGTGATTCCTTGATCCGCCTCTACGCAGACGACACGATTCTGTATACTTATGGCCCGTTTTTGGACACTGGGTTAACTAACATCCAGACGAGCTTCAATGCCATACAACTCTCCTTCCGTGGCCTCCAACTGCCCTTAAATGCAACTAAATGCATGCTCTTCAACCGATCGCTGCACATACCTGCCCGCCCGTCCAGCATCACTACTCTGGACGGTTCCTACTTAGAATATGTGGACAACTACAAATACCTAGGTGTCTGGTTAGACTGTAAACTCTCCTTCCAGACTCACATTAAACATCTCCAATCCAAAATTAAATCTAGAATCAGCCTCCTATTTCGCAACAAAGCACCCTTCACTCATGCTGCCAAACATACCCTCGCAAAACTGACCATCCTACCGATCCTCGACTTAGGCGATCTCATTTACAAAATAGCCTCTAACACTCTACTCAACAAATTGGTTACAGTCTATCACAGTGCCATTTGTTTTGTCACCAAAGCCCCATATACCACCCACCACAGCGACATGTACGCTCTCGTTGGCTTGCCCTCGCTTCATACTCGTTGCCAAACCCACTGGCTCCAGGTCATCAACAAGTCTCTGCTAGGTAAAGCCCCCACCCGTAGGACACGCTCCAGCAGGTATATCTCCCTGGTCACCCCCAAAGCAAATTCTTCCTTTGGCCGCCTCTCGAACTGCAAAAATCACTAAAGCTGGAGACTCTTACCTCCCTCACTAGCTTTAAGCACCAGCTATCAGAGCAGCTCACAGATCACTGCATCTGTACATAGCTCATCTGTAAATAGCGCATCCAATATACCTCATCCCCATACTGAATTTATTTATTTATTTGCTCATCTGTAAATAGCGCATCCAATATACCTCATCCCCATACTGTATTTATTTATCTTGCTCCTTTGCACACCAGTATCTCTACTGGCACATTCATCTTCTGCACATTCTACCATTCAAGTGTTTAATTGCTATATTGTAATTACTTTGCCACCATGGCCTATTTATTGCCTTACCTCCCTTATCCTACCTCATTTGCACATGCTGTATATAGACTTTTCTAATGTATTATTGATTGTATGTTTGTTTATTCCATGTGTAACTCTGTGTTGTTGTATGTGTCGAACTGCTTTGCTTTACCTTGGCCAGGTCGCAGTTGCAAATGAGAACTTGTTCTCAACTAGCCTACCTGGTTAAATAAAGGTGAAATAAAATAAAACAAATGTCAAATGTGATATAGCGAAGCGCCGGAGTGAGCAATTACGCAGATACTTTCCTGCAATGGATGACACAAACAACTGGATTCGTTATCCCTTTCATGCCCTGCCTCCAGTCCACTTACCGATATCGGAACAAGAGAGTCTCATCGAAATTGCAACATGCGGTTCTGTAAAAATGGAATTTAATCAGAAGCCACTGCCAGATTTCTGGATTGGACTGCGCTCAGTTTCTTGCCTTGGCAAATCGCGCTGTTAAGACACTGATGCTCTTTGCAACCACGCACCTACGTGAGAGTGGATTCTCGGCCCTCACTAGCATGAAAACTAAATACAGGCACAGACTGTGTGGAGAATAATTTAAGAATCTCTCCAATACAGACCAACATTGCAGAGTTATGTGCATCCTTTCAAGCACACCCTTCTCATTAACCTGTGGTGAATTATTCACAATTTTTGATGAACAAATAAGGTTTTCTGTGCAATATGGTTAAATAAAGAGCAAAACTATTGATTATTATTATATTATTATTTGTGCCCTGGTCCTATAAGAACTCTTTGTCACTTCCCACGAGCTGGGTTGTGAGAAAAACTCTCACTCATTCTTATGTTTAATAAATGTATCGTATAGTGTGTGTGTGTGTGTGTGTGACAGGCTTATAATGATGGCAAAAAGCAACATTTGAGAGTGCGCTGACCCTGGTGCTAGAGGAGGTACGCAGCTGGAGGTTGAATGTTTGAAGGATTACGGGACTGTGAAAAGTTTGGGAACCACTGGTGTAGGGTAATAAGCCATCTTTTCATCTTTTAAAGTGGGAGAACTTGCACAATTGGTGGATGACTAAATACTATTTTGCTCCACTGTATGTATATACTGTACTCTATACCATCTACTGCATCTTGCCATCTTTATGCAATACATGTATCACTAGCCACTTTAAACTATGCCACTTTTATATTTACATACCCAACATTACTCATCTCATATGTATATACTGTACTCTATACCATCTACTGCATCTTGCCTATGCTGTTCTGTACCATCACTCATTAATATATTGTTATGTACATATTCTTTATCCCTTTACCAAAGGACAGATTTAAACCAGTCTAATGTCCATTACTTGTGTTTTTTGGCCCAAGCAAGTCTCTTCTTTCTATTGGTGTCCTTTAGTAGTGGTTTCTATGCAGAAAATGGGCCGTGAAGGCCTGATTCATACAGTCTCCTATGAAAAGTTAATGTTGAGATGTGTCTGTTACTTTAACTCTGAAGCATTTATTTGGGCTGAAATGTCTGAGGCTGGTAACTCTAATGAACTTATCCTCTGCAGCAGAGGTAACTCTGAGTCTTCCATTCCCATGGCGGTCCTCATGAGAGCCAGTTTCATCATAGCTCTTGATGGTTTTGCAACTGCACTTGAAGAAATTTTCAAAAGTTCTTGACATTTTCCCAATTGACTGACATTCATGTCTTAAAGTAATGATGGACTGTTGTTTCTTTTTGTTTATTTGAGCTGTTCTTGCCATAATATGGACTTGGTATTTTACCAAACATGGCTATCTTCTGTACACCACCCTAACCTTGTCACAACACAACTGATTGGCTCAAACGCATTAAGGAAAGAAATTCCACAAATTAACCTTTAACTAGGCACACCTGTTAATTGAAATCCATTTCTGGTAAATACCTCATGAAGCTGGTTGAGAGAATGCCAAGAGTGTGCAAAGCAAAGCTGTCATCAAGGCAGAGGGTGGTTACTTTGAGGAATCTAAAATATATTTTGATTTGTTTAACACTTTTTTGGTTACTACATGATTCCATATGTGTTATTTCATAGTTTTGATGTCTACACTATTGTTCTACAATGTAGGAAATAGTAAAAAATAAGATAACCCTGGAATGAGTAAGTGTGTCCAAACTTTTGACTGGTACTGTATCTATATATACATATAAAAATAATGTTTTACATAATTCCACTTTGACATTATGGGTTATTCTGTGTACATCAGTGACAGGGAAAAAAAAATAATTGGCCACTCTAACAAATGGATCACTAGTCACTGTATTAATGCCACTTTAATAATGAGGTTTTCATATCTTGCAGATGCTGTATTTTATACCATCTATTGCATCTCGTCTATGCCGGTCGGTCATGGCTCATTTATATATTTACATGTAGATATTCTTATTCCATCCCTTTACTTAGAATTGTGTGTATTGGGTCATTTTTGTGGAATTGTTAGATTACTTGTTTGCTGCACTGTCAGAACTAGAAGCACAAGCATTTTGCTACACTTGCAATAACATCTGCTAACCATGTGTATGTGACCAATACAATTTGATTTGATTTTAAAATCTAAATGTAATACATTTTAAATTCAGGCTGTAACAACAAAATATGGAAAAAGGGGTGTGAATACTTTCTAAAGGCACTTTTACTGTTTTTCTTCTTCAGCTCGGAAAGGCAAATCCATTATACAATCATCTCCCAATCTTATAATCATGTTAGAAACACATAAGTTACATCAAAATATGCATAAAACATGTCTAGCTACAAACCAACGTCCAGAATGTGATGATCTGTGGTATCTCTACATGGGTTGTTACTCCGCCAGCCTCTGGCTGAGCAGGAGACTGACAGTAATCACTTGTAAGAGCTTTCGAAAGCCCTGGACAGTAAAATGTTCATCTGCATTTCGGTTATTAAAAGCATCCATAAAATCAACATTATCGCAGCAATGCGGTGCATCCTACGTAAACCGTTTTCAATTCCATCTTTAGATATTGAATAATTGTAGTAATTGCAGGGAGGAAACATAATTCTCCCCTCGATCCTCTCAGGGTTCCGCATAATGAAGATTAAAACGAGATGGAGGCATACACTACCGGTCAAAAGTTTTAGAACACCTCCTCATTCAAGGGTTTTTCTTAATTTTCTACTATTCTCTACATTGTAGCGAATCCATAACAGATATGGAATCATGTAGTAACCAAAATCTCTGCATTTCCCACCGTAAAACATGGAGGAGGAGGTATTCTGGTGTGGGTGTGCTTTGCTGGTGACACTGTCTGTGATTTATTTAGAATGCAAGGCACACTTAACCAGCACGGCTACCATAGCATTCTGCAGTGATACGCCATTCCATCTGGTTTGGACTTAGTGGGACTATAATTTGTTTTTCAACAGGACAATGACCCACCACACCTCCAGGCTGTGTAAGGGCTATTTTACCAAGAAGGAGAATGATGGAGTGCTGCATCAGATGACCTGACCTCCACAATCCCCGACCTCAACCAAATTGAGATGGTTTGAGATGAGTCGGACCGCAGAGTGAAGGAAAAGCAGCCAACAAGCCAACAAGTGCTCAGCATATGTGGGAACTTGATTGAGAAAATGCCAAGAGTGTGCAAGCTGTCATCCAGGCAAAGGGTGGCTATTTGAAGAATCTCAAATATAAAATACATGTTGATTTGTTTTTTATTTATTTTACAAGTCAGTTAAGAACAAATTCTTATTTTCAATGATGGCCTAGGAACAGTGGGTTAACTGCCTGTTCAGGGGCAGAATGACTGATTTGTACCTTGTCAGCTCGGGGTTTGAACTTGCAACTTTCCGGTTACTAGTCCAACACTCTAACCACAAGGCTACCCTGCCGCCCTGCTGTTTAACACTTTATTGGTTACTACATGATTCTATATGTGTTATTTCATAGTTCTGATGTCTTCACTATTACTCTACAATGTAGAAAATAGTGCAACCCTTCAATGAGTAGGTGTTCTAAAACGTTTGACCGGTAGTGTATGTAGCTCTGTTGTGTTACTGTCAGACAGAGTCCTTACTGAGCGAGCTCATCCAGTGCCTTTTGTGTCATCACCATTAAGACAAAGAAGTCAAACAACACAGTTAATCAAGTTAGCAGCTAATTATCAATTACAAAAGACAAAAAGAGCTAATGGAAAGCTAAAAGAGCTGATTAATAACAGTATAATACACTTAGGTCCAGTTTCCAGGACACAGATAAACAGGATACTTCAGGTTTTAGCAATGAGGGCCTTTATCTTCTTCCCCAGAGTCAGATGAACTCATGGATACCAGTTTTCTCTGTATGCAGTTTAAAGGAAGTTGCGAACTAGTGCAAGCGCAATTGATAACTAGCATAGGCATAATGACTATATAGGGTCTGCTGGTATTCCATAGATTTCCAGTCATTGCGTTACATAGATAAAGGGCATCATTGCCAAAATCCCAAAGTATCCCTTTAAGCCTGGTCCTGGACAAAAAAAGCATGTAACTTTTTTAAAATAGGGATTTTGCTTTTTAGTCCAGGATTGGGCTTAATCTGTGTAATTTGACCATTCTACACCCAAATCTGGTATTTTGCCAAGGGCTTATAGTTCCCAGCCCTCCATCTGTCTGCATGCCTGTCTATCTGCCTATCCCCTCTACTTCTCTTATTATTAAGACAAGAACATACTCAACAGTTGAATGTAAACAAAAGCAAACCATGCCCAATATGCATTTTGTGTTGAGCGTGTTCCTGCAGTCAGCCTCTCCAGCTTCCGGTAGCTCTGTGGATGGTGTTGCTAGGCTTCCCAGCATCAGGCGCTGTGAGTCTAATGACTAACCTCCATCATACCTGTCTGCCTTTCTGTGCTCTGCTACTTGACCTTGTCGTCTGAGGGACTGGAAGTGGGTACAGCCCGTTGACCTGCTGAGCCCTCAGGTAATAACTGCAACCAACTGAGCAATCACTATATTACAGCTCCCGATTGCTATAATACAGGTCATAACTATAGACCAAGAGGCAGGAGATAGGGTACGGACCAGTGTAAGGGGCAAGGGGCAGGGTAAGGGACAGGGTAAGGAGCAAGGGGCAGGGTAAGGAGCAAGGGACAGGGTAAGGAGCAAGGGACAGGGTAACACGCAGGGGACAAGGTGAGGGGCAGGGTAAGGAGCAAGGGACAGGGTAAGGGGCAAGGGACAGGGTAAGGAACAGGGTAAGGAACAAGGAACAGGGTAAGGAACAAGGAACAGGCTAAGGGGCAGGGTAAGGAGCAAGGGACTGGGTAAGGGGCAGGGTAAGGAGCAAGGGGCAGGGTAAGGAGCAAGGGACAGGGTAAGGAGCAAGGGACAGGGTAAGGAGCAAGGGACAGGGTAAGGAGCAAGGGACAGGGTAAGGAGCAAGGGACAGGGTAAGGAGCAAGGGACAGGGTAAGGGGCAAGGGACAGGGTAAGGAACAGGGTAAGGGGCAATGGAAAGGGCAAGGGAAATGGTAAGGGGAAAGGGTAAGGGGCAAGGGAAATGGGCAAGGGTAAGGGGCAAGGTTAAGGAGCAAGGGAAAGGGTAAGGGAAAGGAGAAAGGGAAAGGAGCAAGGGAAAGGGTAAGGGGAAAGGGCAAGGGGCAAGGGAAAGGGTAAGGGGCAAGGGTAAGGGGCAAGGGAAAGGGTAAGGGAAAGGAGCAAGGGAAAGGGGCAAGGGAAGGGGCAAGGGGCAAGGGAAAGGGTAAGGGGCAAGGGAAAGGGTAAGGGGCAAGGGAAAGGGTAAGGAGCAAGGGACAGGGTAAGGGGCAAGGGACAGGGTAAGGGGCAAGGGCCAGAGTAAGGAGCAAGGGAAAGGGTAAGGAGCAAGGGACAGGGTAAGGGGCAAGGGACAGGGTAAGGGACAGGGTAAGGGGCAAGGGACAGGGTAAGGAGCAAGGGACAGGCTAAGGAGCAAGGGACAGGGTAAGGAGCAAGGGACAGGGTAAGGGGCAAGGGACAGGGTAAGGGACAGGGTAAGGGGCAAGGGACAGGGTAAGGGGCAAGGGCCAGGGTAAGGAGCAAGGGACAGGGTAAGGGGTAAGGGGCAAGGGTAAGGGGCAAGGGACAGGGTAAGGGGCAAGGGACAGGGTAAGGGGCAAGGGCCAGGGTAAGGAGCAAGGGAAAGGGTAAGGGGCAAGGGAAAGGGTAAGGGGCAAGGGGAAGGGTAAGGGGCAAGGGAAAGGGTAAGGGGCAAGGGACAGGGTAAGGGGCAAGGGAAAGGGTAAGGGGCAAGGAAAAGGGTAAGGGGCAAGGGAAAGGGTAAGGGGCAAGGGAAAGGGTAAGGGGCAAGGGAAAGGGGAAGGGTAAAGGGCAAGGGGCAAGGGGCAAGGGAAAGGGTAAGGGGCAAGGGACAGGGTAAGGGACAAGGGACAGGGTGAGGAGCAAGGGATAGGGTAAGGGGAAAGGGACAGGGTGAGGAGCAAGGGACAGGGTAAGGAGCAAGGGAAGGGTAAGGAGCAAGGGACAGGGTAAGGGGCAAGGGAAAGGGTAAGGAGCAAGGGACAGGGTAAGGGGCAAGTGACAGGGTAAGGAGCAAGGGACAAGGTGAGGTGCAGGGTAAGGAGCAAGGGACAGGGTAAGGGGCAAGGGACAGGGTAAGGGTAAGGAGCAAGGGAAAGGGTAAGGAGCAAGGGAAAGGGTAAGGAGCAAGGGACAGGGTAAGGAGCAAGGGGCAAGGGACAGGGTAAGCAGCAAGGGACAGTGAAAGGAGCAAGGGGCAGGGTAAGGAGCAAGGGGCAGGGTAAGGAGCAAGGGAAAGGGTAAGGAGCAAGGGACAAGGTGAGGGGAAAGGGAAAGGGTAAGGGGCAAGGGAAAGGGTAAGGGGCAAGGGACAAGGTGAGGGGCAGGGTAAGGGGCAAGGGACAGGGTAAGGGGCAAGGGACAGGGTAAGGGGCAAGGGACAGGGTAAGGGGCAAGGGACAGGGTAAGGGGCAAGGGACAGGGTAAGGGGCAAGGTAAGGGGCAAGGGACAGGGTAAGGAGCAAGGGACAAGGTGAGGGGCAGGGCAAGGGACAAGGGACAGGGTAAGGGGCAAGGTAAGGGGCAAGGGACAGGGTAAGGGGCAAGTGACAGGGTAAGGAGCAAGGGACAAGGTGAGGTGCAGGGTAAGGAGCAAGGGACAAGGTGAGGGACAGGGTAAGGAGCAAGGGACAGGGTAAGGGGCAAGGGAAAGGGTAAGGAGCAAGGGAAAGGGTAAGGAGCAAGGGAAAGGGTAAGGAGCAAGGGACAGGGTAAGGAGCAAGGGGCAAGGGACAGGGTAAGCAGCAAGGGACAGTGAAAGGAGCAAGGGGCAGGGTAAGGAGCAAGGGACTGGGTAAGGAGCAAGGGAAAGGGTAAGGAGCAAGGGACAAGGTGAAGGGAAAGGGGCAAGGGACAGGGTAAGGGGCAAGGTAAGAGGCAAGGGACAGGGTAAGGGGCAGGGTAAGGAGCAAGGGACAAGGTGAGGGGCAGGGTAAGGGGCAAGGGACAGAGTAAGGGGCAAGGGACAGGGTAAGGGGCAAGGGACAGGGTAAGGGGCAAGGGACAGGGTAAGGGGCAAGGGACAGGGTAAGGGGCAAGGGACAGGGTAAGGGGCAAGGTAAGGGGCAAGGGACAGGGTAAGGAGCAAGGGACAAGGTGAGGGGCAGGGCAAGGGACAGGGTAAGGGGCAAGGGACAGGGTAAGGGGCAAGGGACAGGGTGAGGGGCAGGGTAAGGAGCAAGGGACAAGGTGAGGGGCAAGGTAAGGGGCAAGGGACAGAGTAAGGGGCAAGGGACAGGGTAAGGGGCAAGGTAAGGGGCAAGGGACAGGGTAAGGGGCAGGGTAAGGGTCAAGGGGCAGGGTAAGGGGCAGGGTAAGGGGCAAGGGACAGGGTAAGGGGCAGGGTAAGGGGCAGGGCAAGGGGAAGGGCAAGTGGTAGGGTAAGGGGCAAGAGGCAGGGTAAGGAGCAAGAGGCAGGGTAAGGAGCAAGGGGCAGGGTAAGGAGCAAGGGGCAGGGTAAGGAGCAAGGGGCAAGTAAGGAGCAAGGGACAGGAGCAAGGGACAGGGTAAGGGGCAAGGGACAGGGTAAGGAGCAGGGTAAGGAGCAAGGGACAGGGTAAGGAGCAGGGTAAGGAGCAAGGGACAGGGTAAGGGGCAAGGGACAGGGTAAGGGACAGGGTAAGGGGCAAGGGACAGGGTCAGGAACAGGGTAAGGAACAAGGGGCAGGGTAAGGAGCAAGGGGCAAGTAAGGAGCAAGGGACAGGAGCAAGGGACAGGGTAAGGGGCAAGGGACAGGGTAAGGGGCAAGGGACAGGGTAACCACTCAGAGCCTGGTTCCTCTCTACCCAGCACAGCCAGAAGAGGACTGGCCACCCCTCATAGTCTGGTTCCTCTCTAGGTTTCTTCCTAGGTTCCAGCCTTCTATGGAGTTTTTCCTCGCCACCGTGATTCTACATCTGCATTGCTTGCTCTTTGGGGTTTTAGACAGGGTATCTGTATAAGCACTTTGTGGCAACTGCTGATGTAAAAAAAGCTTTATGAAATACATCTGATTGATTGAGCAAATAACCATGTTCTATTGAGACAAATAGAGGGCAGCATTTGCAGGCAGGGGTAACAGAGATACCCAGCGGGGCCCGTCCTGCTAAAGTAATGCTAGGGGAAACACTGACAGAGAGTAACTATGGTGATGCTCGTACCGGGATCATCCAGTTGGCCAGGTCTCCCGTCTTAGACACCTGCATGGCTCCCAGCATCGTCAGGTTGATGTGACCACTGCAGAGAGACGACAAACAATTACCTTATCAATCAATCTACTGTACACTGAGAGTACAAAACATTAATAACAGTGCTCTCCAAGACAGACTGACCAGGTGAAAGATATGATCCCTTATTGATGTCACTTGTTAAATCCAATTCAATCAATCGGTGTAGATGAAGGGGAGGAAACAGGTTAAAGGATTTTTAGGCCTTGAGACATGGATTGCGTATGTGTGCCATTCAGAGGATGAATGGGCAAGACAAAATATTTCAGTGCCTTTGAACGGGGTATGGTAGTAGGTTCCAGGCGTACCGGTTTGAGTGTGACAAGAACAGCAACAATGCACACAGTTTCCTGTGTGTATCAAGAATGGTCCACCACCCAAAGGACATCCAGCCAACTTGACAACTGTTAGAACCACTGGAGTCAACATGGGCCAGCATCCCTGTGGAACGTTTTGGAGGGAGAGAGTCCATGCCCTGGCGAATTGAGGCTGTTCTGAGGGCAAGAGGGGGTGCAACTCAATATTAGGAAAGTGTTCCTAATGTTTTGTACACTCAGTGTATACAGTGCATTAGGAAAGCGTTCCTAATGTTTTGTACACTCAGTGTAAACAGTGCATTAGGAAAGTGTTCCCAATGTTTTGTACACTCAGTGTATACAGTGCATTAGGAAAGTGTTCCTAATGTTTTGTACACTCAGTGTATACGGTGCATTAGGAAAGTGTTCCTAATGTTTTGTACACTCAGTGTATACAGTGCATTAGGAAAGTATTCAGACTCGTTCCTTTTTCCCTCATCAATCTACACAGTATACCCCACAATGACAAAGCGAAAAAAATATTTTTTATACATTTGCAAACATTTTAAAAAATGAACAGAAATACCTTATTTACATAAGTATTCAGACCCTTAGCTATGAGACGCAAAATTTAGCTTTTTTATTTAACATTTATTTAACTAGGCAAGTCAGTTAAGAACAAAAATTCTTATTTTACAATGACAGCCTACCCCGGCCAAACCCTCCTCTAATCCAGATGACACTGGGCCAATTGTGCGCTGCCCTATGGGACTCCCAATCACGTCCAGTTCTGATACAGCCCGGGAACTAACCAGGGTCTGTAGTGACGCCACTAGCATTGAGATGCAGTGCCTTGTTTCAATAACTTGATTGGAGTCCACCCATTTCCTTCATCACTGTTCTTTTCATTCCCATTCTGTAAAATGTGAGCGCAAAAGATTCAGTTCTAACTGAAGCACCTGATCTTCAATAGAAAAAGCCTGTTGTTTTTTAACACAGTGGCCACAGCTTATCACCTAGGTAGGTCCTGGTTCAGTAGGCTACGACATGTTGTTGAAATGTTGAAGCTTCTTATGATAGCCTGCTTCAAAACAAAATGGTACATAGACACAAAAGTAGATGGGGTGTTTGTTAAATTATTAAATATATACAACAACAACAAAAATGAATGGAGCGAATTTGGAGCAGCAGTTTTATTCCCTGTGAGCACGGAGCGATTTTAAGTGGGGGAAAGGATGTTAAGTGCTGGAGCGATGTGCAAAGACCGCTCAGTGAGCGATGAGTGGGATTTCCAACTGCTCAACGCTCATATAATCTGGTGTGTGTGTGTACCTGCATCAGTCAGTGGAAGGGGAAACGCACATCTAAAGACCCTGTTAGATCAGAGTATAGACACTACAGTGCACTTAATCCCTATGAGGTGTGTGTGTGTGTACAGGGGGGGGATCTACCTCTACAGGGTGACCTATCTACAGGGTGACGTTGTAACACCCCTAGCCCCCTAGAGTTCTGTTATAACACCCCTACCCTAAAGTTCTGTTATAACACCCCTAGCCCCCTAGAGATCTGTTATAACACCCTAGCCCCCTAGAGTTCTGTTATAAGGCCCATACCCTAGAGTTCTGTTATAACAACCTAGCCCCCTAGAGTTCTGTTATAACACCACTACCTCCCTAAAGTTCTGTTACAACATCCCTACCCCCCTAAAGTTCTGTTACAACACCCCTACCCCCCTAGAGTTGTTACAACACCCCTACCCCCCTAGAGTTCTGTTACAACACCCCTACCCCCCTAGAGTTCTGTTATAACACCCCTACCCTAGAGTTCTGTTATAACACCCCTACCCTAGAGTTCTGTTATAACGCCCCTACCCTAGAGTTCTGTTATAACGCCCATACCCTAGAGTTCTGTTATAACGCCCATACCCTAGAGTTCTGTTATAACGCCCATACCCTAGAGTTCTGTTATAACACCCATACCCTAGAGTTCTGTTATAACACCTTAGCCCCCTAGAGTTCTGTTATAACACCCTAGCCCCCTAGAATTCTGTTATAAGGCCCATACCCTAGAGTTCTGTTATAACACCCTAGCCCCCTAGAGTTCTGTTATAACACCCCTAGCAACCTATAGGTATGTTATAACCTCCCTAGCCCCCTAGAGTTCTGTTATAACACCCCTAGCCCCATAGAGTTCTGTTATAACACCCTAGCCCCCTAGAGTTCTGTTATAAGGCCCATACCCTAGAGTTCTGTTATAACACCCTAGCCCCCTAGAGTTCTGTTATAACACCCCGAGCCCCCTAGAGTTCTGTTATAACACCCCTAGCCCCCAGAGTTCTGTTATAACACCCCTAGCCCCCCAGAGTTCTGTTATAACACCCCTAGCCCCCTATAGGTATGTTATAACACCCCTAGCCCCCTAGAGTTCTGTTATAACACCCCTAGCCCCCAAAAGATCGGTTATAACACCCCTACCCCCCTAAAGTTCTGTTACAACACCCCTATCCCCCAAGAGTTGTTACAACACCCCTACCCCCCTAGAGTTCTGTTATAACACCCATACCCTAGAGTTCTGTTATAACACCCATACCCTAGAGTTCTGTTATAACACCCATACCCTGGAGTTCTGTTATAAGGCCCATACCCTAGAGTTCTGTTATAACACCCCTAGCCCCCCAGAGTTCTGTTATAACACCCCTAGCCCCCTATAGGTATGTTATAACACCCCTAGCCCCCTAGAGTTCTGTTATAACGCCCCTAGCCCCCTAGAGTTCTGTTATAACACCCTAGCCCCCTAGAGTTCTGTTATAACACCCTAGCCCCCTAGAGTTCTGTTATAAGGCCCATACCCTAGAGTTCTGTTATAACACCCTAGACCCCTAGAGTTCTGTTATAACACCCCTAGCCCCCTAGAGTTCTGTTATAACACCCCTAGCCCCCAAAAGATCGGTTATAACACCCCTACCCCCTAAAGTTCTGTTACAACACCCCTACCCCCTAAAGTTCTGTTACAACACCCCTACCCCCTAGAGTTGTTACAACACCACTACCCCCCTAGAGTTCTGTTACAACACCCCTACCCCCCTAGAGTTCTGTTACAACACCCCTACCCCCCTAGAGTTCTGTTACAACACCTCTACCCCCCTAGAGTTCTGTTACAACACCCCTACCCCCCTATAGTTCTGTTACAACACCCCTACCCTAGAGTTCTGTTATAACACCCATACCCTAGAGTTCTGTTATAACACCCCTAGCCCCCTAGAGTTCTGTTATAACACCCCTAGCCCCCTAGAGTTCTGTTATAACACCCCTACCCCCCTAGAGTTCTGTTACAACACCCCTTCCCCCTAGAGTTCTGTTACAAACCCCTACCCCCTAGAGTTCTGTTACAACACCCCTACCCCCCTAGAGTTCTGTTACAACACCCCTACCCCACTAGAGTTCTGTTACAACACCCCTACCCCCCTAGAGTTCTGTTACAACACCCCTACCCTAGAGTTGTTACAACACCCCTACCCTAGAGTTGTTACAACACCCCTACCCTAGAGTTCTGTTATAACACCCATACCCTAGAGTTCTGTTATAACACCCCTACCCTAGAGTTCTGTTATAACACCCCTACCCTAGAGTTCTGTTACAACACCCCTACCCTAGAGTTCTGTTATAACACCCCTACCCTAGAGTTCTGTTATAACACCCATACCCTAGAGTTCTGTTATAACACCCCTACCCTAGAGTTCTGTTATAACACCCCTACTCTAGAGTTCTGTTATAACACCCATACCCTAGAGTTCTGTTATAACACCCTAGCCCCCTAGAGTTCTTTTATAAACACCCTACACTAGAGTTCTTTTATAAACACCCCTACACTAGAGTTCTGTTATAACACCCCTACCCTAGAGTTCTGTTATAACGCCCATACCCTAGAGTTCTGTTATAACACCCATACCCTGGAGTTCTGTTATAACGCCCCTACCCTAGAGTTCTGTTATAACACCCCTACCCTAGAGTTCTGTTATAACACCCCTACCCTAGAGTTCTGTTATAACACCCCTACCCTAGAGTTCTGTTATAACACCCCTACCCTAGAGCTCTGTTATAACGCCCATACCCTAGAGTTCCTTTATAACACCCCTACCCTAGAGTTCTGTTATAACACCCTAGCCCCCTAGAGTTCTGTTATAACACCCCTAGCCCCCTAGAGTTCTGTTATAACACCCCTACCCCCTAGAGTTCTGTTACAACACCCCTACCCCCTAGAGTTCTGTTACAAACCCCCTACCCCCCTAGAGTTCTGTTACAACACCCCTACCCCCCTAGAGTTCTGTTACAACACCCCTACCCCACTAGAGTTCTGTTACAACACCCCTACCCCCCTAGAGTTCTGTTACAACACCCCTACCCTAGAGTTGTTACAACACCCCTACCCTAGAGTTCTGTTACAACACCCCTACCCTAGAGTTCTGTTATAACACCCCTACCCTAGAGTTCTGTTATAACACCCATACCCTAGAGTTCTGTTATAACACCCCTACCCTAGAGTTCTGTTATAACACCCCTACCCTAGAGTTCTGTTATAACGCCCATACCCTAGAGTTCTGTTATAACGCCCATACCCTGGAGTTCTGTTATAACACCCCTACCCTAGAGTTCTGTTATAACACCCCTACCCTAGAGTTCTGTTATAACACACCTACTCTAGAGTTCTGTTATAACACCCCTACCCTAGAGCTCTGTTATAACGCCCATACCCTCGAGTTCCTTTATAACACCCCTACCCTAGAGTTCTGTTATAACACCCATACCCTGGAGTTCTGTTATAACGCCCATACCCTAGAGTTCTGTTATAACACCCTAGCCCCCTAGAGTTCTTTTATAACACCCCTATCCTAGAGTTCTGTTATAACACCCCTATCCTAGAGTTCTGTTATAACACCCCTACCCTAGAGCTCTGTTATAACGCCCATACCCTAGAGTTCCTTTATAACACCCCTACCCTAGAGTTCTGTTATAACACCCTAGCTCCCTAGAGTTCTTTTATAACACCTCTACACTAGAGTTCTGTTATAACACCCCTACACTAGAGTTCTGTTATAACACCCCTACCCTAGAGTTCTGTTATAACGCCCCTACCCTAGAGTTCTGTTATAACACCCTAGCCCCCGAGAGTTCTGTTATAACACCCCTACCCTAGAGTTCTGTTATAACACCCCTAACATAGAGTTATGTTATAACACCCCTACCCTAGAGTTCTGTTATAACACCCCTACCCTAGAGTTCTGTTATAACACCCCTACCCTAGAGTTCTGTTATAACACCCCTACCCTAGAGTTCTGTTATAACACCCCTACCCTAGAGTTCTGTTATAACACCCCTACCCTAGAGTTCTGTTATAACACCCATACCCTGGAGTTCTGTTATAACACCCCTACACTAGAGTTCTGTTATAACACCCCTACACTAGAGTTCTGTTATAACACCCCTACACTAGAGTTCTGTTATAACACCCCTACCCTAGAGTTCTGTTATAACACCCTAGCCCCCTAGAGTTCTGTTATAACACCCCTACACTAGAGTTCTGTTATAACACCCCTACACTAGAGTTCTGTTATAACCCCCATACCCTAGAGTTCTGTTATAACCCCCATACCCTAGAGTTCTGTTATAACGCCCATACCCTAGAGTTCTGTTATAACACCCTAGCCCCTAGAGGTTTGTTATAACATCCTAGCCCCCTGGAGTTCTTTTATAACACCCTAGCCCCCTAGAGTTCTGTTATAACATCCCAACCCTAGAGTTCTTTTATAATACCCCTACACTAGAGTTCTGTTATAACACCCCTACCCTAGAGTTCTGTTATAACGCCCCTACCCTAGAGTTCTGTTATAACACCCCTACCCTAGAGTTCTGTTATAACACCCCTACCCTAGAGTTCTGTTATAACACCCTAGCCCCATAGAGTTCTGTTATAAAGCCCATACCCTAGAGTTCTGTTACAACACCCTAGCCCCCTAGAGTTCTGTTACAACACCCCTACCCCCTAGAGTTGTTACAACACCCCTACCCCCCTAGAGTTGTTACAACACCCCTACCCCCCTAGAGTTCTGTTACAACACCCCTACCCACCTAGAGCTCTGTTACAACACCCCTACCCTAGAGTTGTTACAACACCCCTACCCTAGAGTTCTGTTACAACACCCCTACCCTAGAGTTCTGTTACAACACCCCTACCCTAGAGTTCTGTTATAACACCCCTACCCTAGAGTTCTGTTATAACAAACCTACCCTAGAGTTCTGTTATAACACCCCTACCCTAGAGTTCTGTTATAACACCCCTACCCTAGAGTTTTGTTATAACACCCTAGCCCCCTAGAGTTCTGTTATAACACCCTAGCCCCCTAGAGTTCTGTTATAACACCCTAGCTCCCTAGAGTTCTGTTATAACGCCCCAGCCCCCTAGAGTTCTGTTATTGCGCCCATACCCTAGAATTCTGTTATAACACCCTAGCCCCCTAGAGTTCTGTTATAACACCCCTACCCTAGAGTTCTGTTATAACACCCCTACACTAGAGTTCTGTTATAACACCCCTACCCTAGAGTTCTGTTATAACACCCTAGCCCCCTAGAGTTCTGTTATAACACCCATACCCTAGAGTTCTGTTATAAAGCCCATACCCTAGAGTTCTGTTATAACACCCATACCCTGGAGTTCTGTTATAACGCCCATACCCTAGAGTTCTGTTATAACGCCCATACCCTAGAGTTCTGTTATAACACCCTAGCCCCTAGAGGTTTGTTATAACATCCTAGCCCCCTGGAGTTCTTTTATAACACCCTAGCCCCCTAGAGTTCTGTTATAACATCCCAACCCTAGAGTTCTTTTATAATACCCCTACACTAGAGTTCTGTTATAACACCCCTACCCTAGAGTTCTGTTATAACACCCCTAGCCTAGAGTTCGGTTATAACACCCATACCCTGGAGTTCGGTTATAACACCCATACCCTGGAGTTCTGTTATAACGCCCATACCCTAGAGTTCTGTTATAACGCGCATACCCTAGAGTTCTGTTATAACACCCTAGCCCCTAGAGGTTTGTTATAACACCCTAGCCCCCTAGAGTTCTGTTATAACATCCCAACCCTAGAGTTCTTTTACAATACCCCTACACTAGAGTTCTGTTATAACACCACTACCCTAGAGTTCTGTTATAACACCCCTACCCTAGAGTTCTGTTATAACACCCCTACCCTAGAGTTCTGTTATAACACCCATACCCTAGAGTTCTGTTATAACACCCCCACCCTAGAGTTCTGTTATAACACCCCTACCCTAGAGTTCTGTTATAACGCCCCTACCCTAGAGTTCTGTTATAACACCCTAGCCCCCTAGAGTTCTGTTATAACATCCCGACCCTAGAGTTATTTTATAATACCCCTACACTAGAGTTCTGTTATAACACCCCTACCCTAGAGTTCTGTTATAACACCCCTAGCCTAGAGTTCTGTTATAACACCCCTACCCTAGAGTTCGGTTATAACACCCATACCCTGGAGTTCTGTTATAACGCCCATACCCTAGAGTTCTGTTATAAACACCCTAGCCCCCTAGAGTTCTGTTATAACACCCCTACACTAGAGTTCTGTTATAACACCCCTACCCTAGAGTTCTGTTCTAACACCCCTACCTAGAGTTCTGTTATAACACCCCTACCCTAGAGTTCTGTTATAACACCCCTACCCTAGAGTTCTGTTATAACACCCATACCCTAGAGTTCTGTTATAACACCCCCACTCTAGACTTCTGTTATAACACCCCTACCCTAGAGTTCTGTTATAACACCCCTACCCTAGAGTTCTGTTATAACACCCCTACCCTAGAGTTCTGTTATAACACCCTAGCCCCCTAGAGTTCTGTTATAACGCCCATACCCTAGAGTTCTGTTATAACACCCTAGCCCTAGAGTTCTGTTATAACACCCCTACCCTAGAGTTCTGTTATAACACCCTAGCACCCTAGAGTTCTGTTATAAAGCCCATACCCTAGAGTTCTATTATAACACCCCTACCCTAGAGTTCTGTTATAACACCCATACCCTAGAGTTCTGTTATAACACCCCTACCCTAGAGTTCTGTTATAACACCCCTACCCTAGAGCTGTTATAACGCCCATACCCTAGAGTTCTGTTATAACACCCTAGCCCCCTAGAGTTCTGTTATAACGCCCATACCCTAGAATTCTGTTATAACGCCCATACCCTAGAGTTCTGTTATAACACCCTAGCCCCTAGAGGTTTGTTATAACATCCTAGCCCCCTGGAGTTCTTTTATAACACCCTAGCCCCCTAGAGTTCTGTTATAACATCCCAACCCTAGAGTTCTTTTATAATACCCCTACACTAGAGTTCTGTTATAACACCCCTACCCTAGAGTTCTGTTATAACACCCCTAGCCTAGAGTTGTGTTATAATACCCCTACACTAGAGTTGTGTTATAATACCCCTACACTAGAGTTCTGTTATAACACCCCTACACTAGCGTTATTTTATAACACCCCTAACCTAGAGTTGTGTTATAATACCCCTACACTAGAGTTGTGTTATAATACCCCTACACTAGAGTTCTGTTATAACACCCCTACCCTAGAGTTCTGTTATAACACCCTTGCCCCCTAGAGTTCTGTTATAACACCCCTACCCTAGAGTTCTGTTATAACACCCCTACCCTAGAGTTCTGTTATAACACCCCTACCCTAGAGTTCTGTTATAACGCCCCTACCCTAGAGTTCTGTTATAACACCCCTACACTAGAGTTCTGTTATAACACCCCTACCCAAGTGTTCTGTTATAACACCCTTGCCCCCTAGAGTTCTGTTATAACACCCATACCCTAGAGTTCTGTTATAACACCCTTGCCCCCTAGAGTTCTGTTATAACGCCCATCCCCTAGAATTCTGTTATAACACCCCTACCCTAGAGTTCTGTTATAATACCCCTACACTAGAGTTCTGTTATAACACCCCTACCCTAGAGTTCTGTTATAACACCCCTACCCTAGAGTTCTGTTATAACACCCTAGCCCCCTAGAGTTCTGTTATAACACCCCTACACTAGAGTTCTGTTATAACGCCCTAGCCCCCTAGAGTTCTGGTTTAATGCCCAAATAGGGTTTCAAAATTTTGTGAACTCAATTCAAACTGCATGATGAGTGAGATCACAAATAGAACAGATAATAGACTGTGACAATGTCCTTACCCTCTGATCATGGCAAACGACTCGTCACTGGAGAAGTAGGAAGCCCCTGGAAGCACAGTCACCGTTTCTTTACCTGCACACACACGGGAAATTTCCACATATCTCATAAACATAGGTGTGGTGTGGTGTGGTGTGGTGTGGTGTGGTGTGGTGTGGTGTGGTGTGGTGTGGTGTGGTGTGGTGTGGTGTGGTGTGGTGTGGTGTGGTGTGGTGTGGTGTGGTGTGGTGTGGTGGTGTGTGTGTGTGTGTGTGTGTGTGTGGATAGATAGATAGATATCTTCCCTTACCGGCATTGATGAGGTCAGCATCCACTTCGTCTTCTGTGGGGTAGGGGCCCTACATGAAACACACACATTCATCACAGTAGTTTTGGATTCTGTTGGTCACTCAACCCCAGCATGATCTCACAACCTTTATTTTGACAGGGAGTCAAGCTGAGACCAAGGTCTCTTTCACAGATCAGCCCTGTATAGACAACACACATCACTATACACATCAAACCTGGCCAACAGACAATCAAAGAAAACTTATTAGATGAGACATTTATTTTATCTCTTCAACAAAGGAACCGGCCCTGTTTCTCTATAGCCCAAGGGAGCTTTTGACACCACATCTCTTAACCTGACACTCATAATTGGGGGGAACATTTTCACAAATGAGCATTAGCATATTTCTGCTTTCATTTCTCTGACAACAGAATTGATGAGAAAAAAAATGAATGGGAGAGAAAACGTCAGATGGTTGCAATCTCCACAATGTTTGTTAGGAACCCGGCATGTTTCAAACTTGAGTCCCAACACCTGTTGTCAACCAGGTTACTATGGTGTTACTATGACATAGATTCAAATGAGGGTTTTACCAATCCCAGAATGCCGTTCTCACTCTGCAGGTGGACAGTGATGTCTGGTTGGATGAAGTTGCTGGCCAGCATGGGGATGCCGATACCCAGGTTAGCTGACAGTGGTTCATGTTAAAGAACATACACTTTGAATACATTACAGACATACAGTACCCTGATCTCATTCTAATTCTGCACTACAAATGCCAAAGCCTGGGTAAGCTAGTTTCTCAAAGATATTCATAGCGGCAAGTTTTTTTTTAACTATTAAGCTGTCTTTTGGTCAGATAACACAAGATCAATGACGATTGGTTCGATGGAGTCCCACTTCATGTTCAAGAATACCATACATCCCATCCTCAAACTCAAGGGCTGCTCTGCGAATGATCCGCTCTCGTAAAATGTCGGAGTCCTTCTTTGGTTTGGGCTTCTCTGCTAGGTCCTTCTGCACTGTGCGCCTCTGGAGAGTGTAGAGAGAGACAGTCAATTAATTCTTCTCTGCTTAGTACCAATTGATTACACAGACTTCCCTATTGGACTCTGATGGGTCTGGAAGGGATGAACTATAGAGGACTTCCTGTAATATTTGGACAAAGTTGATGATGTCATCAGCATTCTCTCCCCCTCTAGTACCATTATGACTCAAACTAGTGACTGTGTTACTGTTTAAGTAGGGTTGCAGGAAGTCCAGTAACTCTACCAAAATTCCCATGTTTTACAGAAATCCTGGGTGGAGAATTCCAGAATTCCTGCTTATTATGTCCTAGTTCTGGGAATCTTCCAACTGGGATTTCTGGAAAACCTTGGAATTTTGGGAAAGTTAGCAGAACTTTGCAACTTTAAGTATGAATCCATTGTGGTGTTTGGAGGCCCACCTCTATCCTCTTCTCGTAGCAGTCTCCCTTGATGATCCTGTGGATGTAGATACTGGGGATGTGGATGTCCTCCTCAGAAAACGTCCCCACGTCCACCACCTCCTCCACCTACACAGACGGACAGTGGGATGAAGCAAGAACAGTGTTGGTCAGCGGGGTTACTCCTCAATCTCTGTACCCACCCACTTTGATCCGTTCACATTTAGAAAATACAACATTCACCAAATTATTTTAAACCTCACTCCTGCCATCTGTCAACAGGGAGCAGGAACCACACTGTGTTCATTTTCCTATAGCTTTGACAACCACCAGGCCTGGTGAAAGCTGCCTCCATGCCTCAGCTGGGCTTAGGGTTCTTTAGAGAAGTCGAAACCTGGGGAGAGGGCCTGATCCTGGGATCAGAGGGGATGGAAGGTGGGGAGGAGGTTCTGTCCATCACAAGGAGAAAACTGGTATTACATTACAAGCTCTGTTCCAATGTCCCCTGTGTTCGCAGAAAGACTTGGAAGGGTCCAAGTGTGGCCTAAGGAAGGGATGTTACAAGAATCATCTCAATCATCCTCATCACCATCATCAGTAATCCATTAGTGTCAACCATCAGTGAATGACACTATGTGGAGCAAAACACAGAGATAGACACACCATTACTTCCTGTGTCACTTAGCAAGAAATCTAAACCCCACATAAGAGATGCTATTACAATTACCAAAGATAATAACCAAAGTTCATTAAAAAGCTTCAAAATTAAGCTGATTACTAAGCAACATTTTCAGAAAGCTTCCTGCTAAATCAATTCCTCCCAGAGTGAGTTCTGCCTGAGATAAAATAGTAAAGTATGATCACATTAACAGTCAAATAAATGCTGCAGTATCTGTTTTCCAAGAATTTCTGCTGTTTTGTTTCTTAGCTGGTAAATTAATCGCACAAAATCAAAGAACTACAAATCCTATATAGCCCATTCCACCTTACGCTGCAACACTGTGCGTACGTGAAGAGCTGAGTGAAGGATTCCGTTTCAGAAGCGCTGCACACAGGAATAAAAGTTGGTCTAATTGACTTGAAACTAAAGTCTATTGAAGTGAGATTTTGTCTCTGGCTATTTACATTGTTTTGTTCACAAGCTTGGTTGTTTTTCTCTGTTTGAGTTAGGGAAGAGAAGACAATTATAGTAGTCAGACAATCTCACAGGCACAAGCATGACTCCTAAATATATGTCTCATCTGTGATATTTAGGTTAAAAGACTCAGGTCACCCAAAAATTATATTAAACTATATACCACATTACTTCTTACATGTATTGTTTTAGAAGCATGCTCATACGTTTTTTTGGTGTCATTTTAGCTGATTTTGACTGTTAATGAAATCTGAGTGGCTGTTGGATGGCTGTTGGATCAAAATGTGAATTATGCCAGCACTCTTCTATTTACCAGAGGTATGTTGAACAAGGGAAATAGCTAGTTTTTGAACTTCAGAACCCGACTTGCAAGAATAGAAACAACTTTGGGGTGAGCCCATTGTTGGTCGTCCCTTCTTCCCATCCTCCTGTGATGTGTTTGTTAAGGTACCCTAGCTGCCTATGAAGAGCAGTGTGAGATAACACCAAAGCTTTTTCCTGAAGAAGACCCTCACTAAGCTTAAGAGAGAGAGACTCAAAACCTACAACCTGATTTTGGAAGGAATTACCTGGAAGGCTTAAATTAAAACTACCAAAGATTATTATTCCAACGCTATGCAGTAAATGCTCTGGAAAACAACAGAAACCTGGAAACACCATCCAACCAGGAACTGAGAGAGTACTGTTTAGTCTGAAGCTATAGTTTATTTCCAAAAACCAAGAAGAAAAATACATTAAAGTACTTTTTGGGGCGGCAGGTAGCCTAGTGGTTAAAGCGTTGGACTAGTAACCGAAAGGTTGCAAGATCGAATCCCCGAGCTGACAAGGTCAAAATCTCTCGTTCTGCCCCTGAACAAGGCAGTTAACTTGTTTTAAGAACAAGAATGTTCTGACTTGACTCGTAAAATAAAAGGGTAAATATAATATAAGGACTGAATGCTAAATTAAGTCTGCCAAGCTTTATACAACTTCAACTAGCACTGACGTGTCAAGTGAGAGGTGTCAAAGCCCTTTAGCCCAACAATGGCAGGAGAGTCGCAGTGTACTCCAACCAAATGGAGAGGCCTTAGAAGCTACCTCCCGCGGTTCAGAGGTAATTCAAATACAGTACCCGGTGTATGTAAAGAATGATAAGGCAAGAAAATATCACAAAATGAAGCTCCTTATGGAAAATCAAGAGACGCTTTTTGCTGACTATTATAAAAATGGGAACGTCATCAACCTCATCTTCAACACAAACCATCCCCTGGCATGGCACAGTGCTATATTAGCACACTACCCCTCTGTTAAGAGAGGGGGTGTTAACGAGGTGTGGAAACTCAGGATACTAGACAACGAGGACTCGGAGTCAGCTAAAATACATCTCTATAAGTCTAGAATAGTAATGGTACAGGGCAACCACAAACAGTTTCAGCTGGACTTTCACCTAATCAAAGAATTAGCCCAGCAGGAGAAGCTCTCCCTTGAGAAAGATACCCCCACCCGTGTGGGTCTGACATCTTCATTATATAACTCCACAGACAAGCAACCCCAAGCGGAAAGTCAACCTCCCAGCACACAGTACTAGCCCCTCATTGAAATGAAGGACACATTAACCCAGCTGGAGGTACGGCAGGTGTAGCTGGAATAGCAGGTGATTATACTCCAGTCAGCACAAACCCAGACAACAGTCCAGCACAACAACACCCCCGTAATCAGACCCGGAGAGCTGGAGGTGGAGAGAGACATATATGTACTCTGGACTGTGGTGACACAACTTCAACAATATAACAAGCAGGAGCAGGAGAAGAACAGAACACTAGAGGAGAGGATTAGACTGCTGGAGGAGTTGGTGAGCGGGATGGCTTGTGACAGAGAACAACCCACTAGAGAGGTGGCAGAGAAGCCAGAAGAACAGCCCACCTCAGCTCCAGACAAAAGTCTCGACACCCCAGCAGAACAGTCCACACCAGACCCTGACCACGTCGACATCACAGCAGAATATACAAATGAAGAACCCCAAGCCCAGGGGATCTCACCCCCCTCCCCCCCACACACACACACAAGACACTGATTGTACTCCTTACGGACACAAATGGGAAATATATAGGAGAAAATATACTTTTTCCCAAACACAGTGCGTCTCTGGTGTCCAAACACCCAGCGCGCCCTAGACCTTCTGTCTGAGGACCAACTAGGTTCACCTAGCCACACAATAATACACACAGGCACAAACGACCTGAGAACACAGCAGGTAAGGGTGGCCACAGCACTGAAGGGAGTGATTGAAAAAGCTTCTTCTGCTTTCCCCAATGCACAAGATGGTCCACTCTGCTACCACGAAGGAAACCATACAGCGGGAAAACAAGTATCTCCCGTGACTGTGCCTCAAAACCAAATGATTACCTGGCCCACCACTCCATCCTAGACTTGAACAGCCTCTTTGACCGGGTCCACCTATACGAGGCAGCAGTGCCCACCTTCGCCCGGACTCTAAAGGACATCGCTCTCAAACGCAGCCCCAACACATCACACAGGAGCAACAGATCAATGTAGACACCCCGCCCAGACCAGCAAGACACTTTTCCAGACCTGCAGGACCCACTCCCCCTGGACCTACACATAGAGGACCCATGCTGAGAGGAATTACATCCAGACCACAACACCACCAGCCACATACACACACCCCAAGTCAACCACACCCACACCCCATTTAGGCCCCCACATATCAGACCTATTCCCCTCCTGACCACCCCATCCACCCCTGCAAAGAAGGCCTAAACATGGAAGTCACACATACGCCCAGGCCGTGAGCAGGCAAACAGGCCCAACCCCCACTCTTACACTAGCCCAAGCCAATGGCATGTATCAGATGCTCAGCAGGCTCTGCTCACACGTACTGGCCTGAGGCCAAACCACACGACCAACAACATTGGACACTTCATGGAACACAAAGCCTTCACTATCTCATCCTGGAATATCCAAGGCCTGAGGTCATCTGCCTTTGGTCTAAAGAGCAGGAACCTTGGACTTCAAAGAATATAGGAATACAGACATTGTCATCCTACAAGAAACCTGGTATAGAGGAGAAGGACCCTCCGGTTGCCCTCTAGGTTACAAAGAGCTGGTAGTCCCATCCACCAACCTACCAGGTGTGAAACACAGAAGGGACTCAGGGGGTATGCTAATTTGGTATAATGCAGACCTAACTCACTCCATTAAATTAATCAAAACAGGAACATTTTACATTTGGCTAGAAAATCTAAAGGAAATTATTTTAACAGAGAGAAATGTCCTCCTGTGTGCTACCTATACCCCCCACTAGAAAATACATACATACTAATGAAGACACCTTCTCCATCCTGGAGGAGGAAATCAATCATTTCCAGGCCAGGGACATGTACTACTCTGTGGTGACCTAAATGCCAGAACTGGACAAGAACCTGACACCCTCAGCACACAGGGGGCCAAACAACTGCCTGGAGGTGACAGCATTCCCTCCCCAATATGCCCCCATAGACACAACTATGACAACATAAACGGGTCACAACTGCTGCAGCTCTGTCGCACGCTGGGGATGTACATAGTCAATGGTAGGCTTCGAGGGGACTCCTATGGTAGGTACACCTATAGCTCATCTCTTGGTAGTAGTACTGTAGACTACTTTATCACGGACAGTCAGCACACTGACACGCCTATCAGACCACAGCAAAATCACAGTCTACTTAAACAGAGCAATACTCAATCATGAGGCATCAAAGCCAAAGGAACTAAGTAAAATTAAGAAATGCTATAGATGGAAGGAATGTAGTTTGGAAACCTACCAAAAAACAGTTAGGCAACAACAAATTAAATCCCTTTTAGACAACTTCCTGGACAAAACGTTCCACTGTAATAGTGAAGGTGTAAACTTGGCAGTAGAAAATATTAGCAGTATATTTGACCTCTCAGTTTCCCTATTAAATCTAAAAATATCTAATAGAAAACCAAAGAAAATTAACAATGACAAATGGTTTGATGAAGAATGCAAAAATCTAAGAAAGAAATTGAGAAACCTGTCCAACCAAAAACATAGAGACCCGGAAAACCGGAGTCTACGCCTTCACTATGGTGGTTCACTTAAACAATAGAGAAATACACTATGGAAAAAGAGTGAACAGCACATCAGAAATCAGCTCAATGTAATTGAAGAATCCATAGACTAACCACTTCTGAGAAAATTGGAAAACACTAAACAAACAACACAAAGAATTATCTTTACAAAATGGAGATGTATGGGTAAAGCACTTCTCCAATCTTTTTGGCTCTACAACAAAAGAACATAAAAAACATATATATGATCAAATACAAATCTTAGAATCAACTATTAAAGACTACCAGAACCCACTGGATTCTCCAATTACCTTGAATAAACTACAGGACAAAATAAAAACCCTCCAACCCAAAAAGGCCTGTGGTGTTGATGGTATCCTTAATGAAATGATCAAATATACAGACAACAAATTCCAATTGGCTATACTAAAACTCTTTAAAATCATCCTTAGCTATGACATCTTCCGCAATATTTGGAACCAAGGACGGATCAGCCCAATAAGTACCGTGGGATATGCGTTAACAGCAACCTTGGGAAAATTCTCTGAATCATCATTACCAGCAGACTCGTACATTTCCTCAGTGAAAACAACGTACTGGGCAAATGTCAAACTGACTTTTTACCAAATTATCGCACGAAAGATCACGTATTCACCCTGCACACCCTAACTGACAAACAAACAAACCAAAACAAAGGCAAAGTGTTCTCATACTTTGTTGATTTCAAAAAAGCCTTCGACACTGGGTCTGCTATACAAATTGATGGAAAGTGGTGTTGGTGGAAAAACATAACATTATCAAATCTATATACACGAACAACAAGTGTGAGGTTAAAATTGGCACACAAAAAAACACACCATTTTCTTCCCACAGAGCTGTGGGGTGAGACAGGGATGCAGCTTAAGCCCCACCCTCTTTAACATATATATCAACAAATTGGTGATGGTATAGCACCCTACTAGAATCTGAAGTCAAATGTCTACTGTTTGCTGATGATCTGGTGCTTGTCACCAACCAAGGAGGGCCTACAGCAGCACCTACAGTTGAAGTAGGAAGTTTACATTCACCTTTGCCAAATACATTTAAACTCAGTTTTCATAATTCCTGACATTTATTCCGAGTAACAATTCCCTGTTTTTTGTCAGTTAGGATCACCACTTTATTTGAAGAATGTGAAATGTCAGAATAATAGTAGAGCAAATTATTTATTTAAGCTTTTATTTCTTTCATCACATTCCCAGTGGGTCAGAAGTTTGCATACACTCAATTAGTATTTGGTAGCATAGCCTACAAATTGTTTAACTTGGGTCAAACGTTTCAGGTAGCCCTCCACAAGCTTCCCACAACAAGTTGGGTGAATTTTGGCCAATTCCTCCTGACAGATGTAACGGAGTCAGGTTTGTAGGCCTCCTTGCTCACACACTTTTTCAGTTCTGCCCACAAATGTTATATAGGATTGAGGTCAGGGCTTTGTGATGGCCACTCCAATACCTTGACTTTGTTGTCCGTAAGCCATTTTGTCACAACTTTGGAGTATGCTTGGGGTCATTGTCCATTTGGAAGAACCATTTGCGACCAACCTTTAACTTCCTGACTGATGTCTTGAGATGTTGCCTCAATATATCCACACACTTTTCCCTCCTCATGAAGCCATCTATTAAGTGAAGTGCACCAGCCCCTCCTGCAGCAAAGCACCCCCACAACATAATGCTGCCACTCCCGTGGTGCTGTTGTTCTGGGATTGATTTGCACTTTTCGCACCAAAGTACGTTCATCTCTAGGAGACAGAACGGGTCTCCTTCCTGTGCGGTATGACAGCTGTGTGGTCCCATCGTGTTTATACTTGCGTACTATTGTTTGTACAGATGAACATGGTACCTTCAGGCGTTTGGAAATTACTCCCAAGGATGAACCAGACTTGTGGAGGTATACAATTTTTGAGGTCTTGGCTGATTTCATTTGATTTTCCCAAGATGTCAAGCAAAGAGCCCCTGAGTTTGAAGGTAGGCCTTGAAATACATCCACAGGTACATCTCCAAATTATCAAATTATGTCAATTAACCTATCAGAAGCTTCTAAAGCCATGACATCATTTTATGGAATTGTTCAAGCTGTTTAAAGGCACTGTCAACTTCTGACCCGCTGAAATTGTGATTCAGTGAATGATACGTGAAATCTGTCAGTAAACAATTGTTTAAGAAATGACTTGTGTCGTGCACAAAGTAGATGTCCTAACCGACTTGCCAAAACTATAGTTTGTTAACAATAAATTTGTGGAGTGGTTTAAAAAAAAAGAGTTTTAATGACTCCAACCTAAGTGTATGTAAACATCCGACTTCAACTGTAAATCTTCTGCACAGATTCTGCCAGACCTGGATAATGATGTTCCAAAAAAGGTCCAGTCACCAGGACCACAAATACAAATTCCATCTAGACACCGTTGCCCTAGAGCACACAAAAAAACCATACATACCTTGGCCTAAACATCAGCACCACAGGTAACTTCCACAAAGCTGTGAACAATCTGAGAGACAAGGCAAGAAGGGCATTCTATGCCATCAAAAGGAACATCAAATTTGACATATGAATTAGGATCTGTCTAAAAATACATGAATCAGTTACAGAACCTATTACCCTTCATGGTTGGGAGGTCTGGGGTCCGCTCACCAACCAAAAATTCACAAAATGGGACAAACATCAAACTAAGACTCTGCATGCAGAATTCTGCAAAAAATATCCTCCGTGTACAATGTAGAACACCAAATAATGCATGCAGAGCGGAATTAGACCGATACCTGCTGATTATCAAAATTCAGAAAACAGCCGTTAAATTCTAAAACCAACTAAAAGGGAGCGATTCCCAAACCTTCCATAAAGCCATCACCCACAGTAAGATCAACCTGGAGAAGAGTCCCATAAGCAAGCTGGTCCAGGACAGCAACACAATTAGACACAACCAAATAATGAAAACAAAAAAGATAATTACTTGACACATTGGAAAGAATTAACAAAAAAAAACAGAGCAGACTAGAATGCTATTTGGCCCTGAGCAGAGAGTACACAGTGGTAGAATGCCTGACCACTGTGACTGACCCAAACTTAAGAAAAGCTTTGACTATGTACAGACTCAGTGAGCATAGCCTTGCTATTGAGAAAGGCCGCTGTAGACAGACCTGGCTCAAGAGATGACAGGCTATGTGCACACTGCCCACAAAATATGGTGGAAACTGAGCTGCACTTCCTAACTTCCTGCCCAATGTATGACCATATTAGAGACTCAAATTTCCCCCAGATTACACAGATCCACAAAGAATTTGAAAACAAACCCGATTTGGATAAACTCCCATATCTACTGGGTGAAATACCAGTGTGCCATCACAGCAACAAGAATTGTGACCTGTTTGTCACAAAAAAAGGGCAACCAGTGAAGAACAAAACACCAATGTAAATACAAACCATATTTATGCTGATTTATTTTCCCTTTTGTACTTTAACCACTTGTACATCGTTACAACACAGTATATATACACATATGACATTTGTAATGTCATTATTCTTTTGGAACTTCTGTGAGTGTAATGTTTACTGTTAATTTTTATTGTTTATTTCACTTTTGTATATTATCTACTTCACTTGCTTTGGTAATGTTAACATACATTTCCCATGCCAATAAATCCCCTTGAATTGAATGGAATTGAGAGAGAGAGAGACATCAAGAGAATGCTAGAGAGAGGAAGAGGCACTCAGGGACTCTTCCAGGAGCAATAAGCTTGTATAATACGATACTGAAATCTTTCCTCCTCAGACTCAGAAGGGAGACACATGAGAGAGGGAGCAGAAAGGGAGATAAAGAGAAAGAGAGAGGGCAAATTGACTTGCTGCATCTTAAATCCAAAACTCAGAGGACGAGGGGAACGATAAGAGATCTTCAAATCCATACAGGAAGGGTTACTACGTGTGACAACATAATTCCTGACCCTCTACATTGTCCACTCCAGTGTAAGAGTGTACAGTGAGTGTACAAAACATTGCCGCCACCTTCCTAATATTGAGTTCAGCCTCCACATTTTGCCCTCAGAACAGCCTCAAAGCAAAGCGTTCCACAGGGATGCTGGCCCATGTTGCCTCCAATGTTTCCCACAGTTGTGTGAAGTTGGCTGGATGTTCTTTGGGTGGTGGACCATTCTTGAGACACATGGGAAACTGTTGTCGTGTCTTTGGCTATGCCGGATTAAGTGATATGACATGCTATTCTATAAAATAATTTCTCTGTAATTAATATGACCTGATTGAGCTAATCGTGTAAATGTAATTAACTAGAAAGTCGGGGCACGACAAAATAATATTTCTAGAGCTGTTATCTTCCGAATAAACTTTTAAAGACCTAGTAATATTTTACATCAATAGCAGTCAATATTAATCATCACCTTAATTCAGTCTCATCTGAAAGTTGTAAATTCTTGGTTATGTTCACGAACCCTGGCTAACAAGTTGAATCAGCAAAAAAAATTGGGTTTAATTCTTTATTTACTAAATACCTAACTAATCACACTGAATTACATATACACAGAATGAATCATACCTCGGAAAAGGAAAATGCTATAAATATTTACACTAAGCTGCGCTTCAATAGGTTGGTGGTAGATGGAAGGCCGTGTTGCCCAACAGAGTCCTTTGAAGAGTGTCTCTAGTGGTGAACGGGAAACGTTGTAGTGTCGTCATTGGGTGGTAGGTGGGATACTCTGTCTGTCCTTTCCTAGCCCATGTTTTTAGCTGCTGTTGCTAACTCAACGGCTAGGATGTCTCACTTTAGTGAATAAGAGTTCAAAGTTCATACCATTCACAACCAAAGCTCACGCTGAGTTTGGCTTAGTTCTGTAGTTGACATGTTAGTCCTTTTTAACGTATGGGCCGTCGTCCTCACAACAGGAGGTTACATTTTCGTCAAGGGCTTATATAGTGGAGGGAGAAGGGTGTGTTTTCATAGTTTTATAACCCATGTCTCTTCACAGGGGCGGGCCACTGATTGAGCAGAGCTCTAACCTTATGAAAACCCAAATCTCTCATTTGGAAGCTAAAATTACATTTAATCTTTTCACCAATAATTTTATATTCAACCATTTAAATTGTACAACAATTCCATGTGAATCTGATAACGATAATGTGTAGACTTTCCACTGTACCGTTTATGTCATCCTATCATTGATGAAAATGTCTCAGATGACAACCGAACTGACATCATATTCATTAAGTACCAACGCATATGTTCAACTGGTTGGATTACCAAAATATGGTTCATTTCTCCCCACCTTCTGATGTTCCCAGAATCCCTTTGTTAACCAAGGGATGTTCAATAGTCACATCAGTAGGGTACAGAGAGGAAAAAGGGGGGAAGAGGTATTTATGACTGTCATAAACCTACCCCCAGGCCAGCATCATGACTGTTGAGTGTGAAAAACACAGCAGCGTTGCAGTTTTTTTACACAAACTGGTGCACCCGGGCCTGGCACCTACTACCATACCCTGTTCAAAGGCACTTACATCTTGTGTCTTGCCCATTCACCCTCATACTACAGTCGCAAGAAAAAGTATGTGGAATTACCTGGTAATTACCCTTTGGAATTACCTGGATTTCTGCATAAAATTGGTCATACAATGTTACCTGATCTTCATCTAGGTCACAACAATACACAGTCTGCTTAAACTAATAACACAAACAATTATAGGTTTTCATGTCTCTATTCAACGTACTGCTAAAACATTCAGTGTTGGTTGGGAAAAGTATGTGAACCCTTGGATTTAATAACTGGATGTCGGGGCTGTGTTTCTGGACCTAAGGAAGGCTTTTGATACAGTTAACCATGAGATTCTCATCACAAAATTGTCCAAGTTCAACTTTTCCCCCGATGCTTTGAGATGGATTAAATCATACCTTGAAGGCAGAACTCAGTGTCAGAGTGAGCAATGAGCTGTCGCCCACTCTTAACTATGATGTGGGCGTGCCCCAAGGGTCAATACTGGGGCCCCTCCTGTTCATTAATGATTCAAATGTATGCAGATGATACAGTGATATTTGTGCATGCAAAGAGCAAACAACAAGCTGCACAAGAACTCACTGCTGTAATGGTCCAGGTTACAAAGTGGCTCAGTGACTCGTGTTTGCATCTCAATGTGAAAAAAACTGTTTGCATGTTCTTCACAAAGAGGGAAACAGATGCTACTGAGCCAGATGTCTATGTGTCAGGGGAGAAGCTCCAGGTGGTATCTGATTTTAAGTACCTTGGCATCATACTTGATTCCAACCTCTTTTAAAAAGCATGTGAAAAAGGTCATTCAGATAACCAAATTCAACCTAGCTAATTTCCGATTTATACGAAATTGTTTGACTACAGAGGTAGCAAAACTGTACTTCAAATCTATGATACTCCCCCACTTAACATACTGCTTGACTAGTTGGGCCCAAGCTTGCTGTACAACATTAAAACCTATTCAGTCTGTCAACAAACAGGCTCTCAAAGTGCTTGATAGGAAGCCCAATAGCCATCATCACTGTTACATCCTCAGAAAGCATGAGCTCCTGAGTTGGGAAAATATTGTGCAATACACCGACGCATGTCTTGTATTCAAGATCCTAAATGGCCTGGCTCCCCCTCCACTCAGTATTTTTGTTAAACAGAAAACCCAAACATATGGCAGCAGATCCACAGGGTCTGCCATGAGGTGACTGTAATAGTTCCCTTAAGGAAAAACACCTTTAGTAAATCCGCTTTCTCTGTGAGAGCTTCCCATGTCTTGAATACACTGCCATCAGACACACATAACTGCACCACATATCACACTTTCACAAAATCAAATCAAATTTTAGTTGTCACATAGACATGGTTAGCAGATGTTAATGCGAGTGTAGCGAAATGCTTGTGCTTCTAGTTCTGACAATGCAGTAATAACCAACAAGTAATCTAGCTAACAATTCCAAAACTACTACCTTATAGACACAAGTGTAAGGGGATAAAGAATATGTACATAAAGATTTATGAATGAGTGATGGTACAGAGCGGCATAGGCAAGACACAGTAGATGGTATTGAGTGCAGTATATACATATGAGATGAGTATGTAAACAAAGTGGCATAGTTAAAGTGGCTAGTGATACATGTATTACATAAGGATGCAGTAGATGATATAGAGTACAGTATATACATATACATATGAGATGAATAATGTAGGGTATGTAAACATTATATTAGGTAGCATTGTTTAAAGTGGCTAGTGATATATTTTACATAATTTCCCATCAATTCCCATTATTAAAGTGGCTGGAGTTGAGTCAGTGTGTTGGCAGCAGCCACTCAATGTTAGTGGTGGCTGTTTAACAGTCTGATGGCCTTGAGATAAACAGCTTCTTTCAGTCTCTCGGTCCCAGCTTTGATGCACCTGTACTGATCTCGCCTTCTGGATGATAGCGGGGTGAACAGGCAGTGGCTCGGGTGGTTGTTGTCCTTGATGATCTTTATGGCCTTCCTGTGACATCGGGTGGTGTAGGTGTCCTGGAGGGCGGGTAGTTTGCCCCCGGTGATGCGTTGTGCAGACCTCAATACCCTCTGGAGAGCCTTACGGTTGTGGGCGGAGCAGTTGCCGTACCAGGCGGTGATACAGCCCGACAGGATGCTCTCGATTGTGCATCTGTAGAAGTTTGTGAGTGCTTTTGGTGACAAGCCGAATTTCTTCAGCCTCCTGAGGTTGAAGAGGCGATGCTGCGTGGTCCTTCTGTAGCTCAGTTGGTAGAGCATGGCGCTTGTAACGCCAGGGTAGTGGGTTCAATTCCCGGGACCACCCATACGTAGAATGTATGCACACATGACTGTAAGTCGCTTTGGATAAAAGCGTCTGCTAAATGGCATATATTATTATTATTATTATATATATATATATTATATTATTCTCGATGCTGTCTGTGTGGGTGGACCAATTCAGCTTGTCTGTGATGTGTACGCCGAGGAACTTAAAACTTACTACCCTCTCCACTACTGTTCCATCAATGTGGATAGGGGTGTTCCCTCTGTTGTTTCCTGAAGTCCACAATCATCTCCTTAGTTTTGTTGACGTTGAGTGTGAGGTTATTTTCCTGACACCACACTCAGAGGGCCCTCACCTCCTCCCTGTAAGCTGTCTCGTCGTTGTTGGTAATCAAGCCTACCACTGTTGTGTCGTCCGCAAACTTGATGATTGAGTTGGAGGCGTGCATGGCCACGCAGTCGTGGGTGAACAGGGAGTACAGGACAGGGCTCAGAACGCACCCTTGTGGGGCCCCAGTGTTGAGGATCAGCGGGGTGGAGAGGTTGTTGCCTACCCTCACCACCTGGGGGCGGCCCGTCAGGAAGTCCAGTACCCAGTTGCACAAGGCGGGATCAAGACCCAGGGTCTCGAGCTTTTCAGGCCCTGAAGCAGCCCCAAATGTATGAATACATGGGTAAAGGTCAATCAGATTTGTGAACATAATCCTTAGCTGTGTATTGCCGCTTTCCATGTCTGTTGTCTGTAGCTTGTGAGGTGTGAAAACACTATTGCTTTTATTAATTTTGTCTTGCTGCTTTTTGTCCTATGTTGCTCTGTCTGTATGCTACATCTTGCTTGTCCTATGTTGCTCTGTCTGTATGCTACATCTTGCTTGTTCTATGTTGCTCTGTCAGTATGCTACATCTTGCTTGTTCTATGTTGCTCTGTCAGTATGCTATGTCTTGCTTGTCCTATGTTGCTCTGCGTGTGCTCACTGCTCAATGATTGTCTATATTGTAATTGTTAATAACCTGCCCAGGGACTGCGATTGAAAATTAGCCGGCTTTCTAAAACCGGCACTTTTACTGAAACGTTGATTAAATGTGCACTGTCCCTGTAAAAATTTAAAAAAACTCAAACTCAAATGGCAGAAATAAACTCAACCAAACGTTTTCTGTAGTTGCGGATCAGACGTGCACAACAGTCAGGAGGAATTTTGGACCATTCATCTTTACAAAACTGTTTCAGTTCAGCAATGTTCTTAGGATGTCTCGTGTGAACCGCACTCGAGGTCATGGCACAGCATTTTAAAATCGGTTGAGGTCAGGACTCTGACTGGGCCACTCCAGAAGGCGTATTTTCTTATGTTGAAGCCATTCTGTTGATTCTGTTGAATTACTTCTGTGTTTTGGGTCATTGTCCTGTTGCATCACCCAACTTCTGTTGAGCTTCAATTGGCGGACAGATAGCCTAACATTCTCCTGTAAAATGTCTTGATAAACTTGGGAATTCATTTTTCTGTCAATGATAGCAAGCTGTTCAGGTCCTGAAGCAGCCCCAAACCATGATGCTTCCTCCACCATACTTTACAATTGGGATGAGGTTTTGATCTTGGTATGCTGTGCCATTTTTTTTGTGTTCCTTCCAAACAACGCAACTTTAGTTTAATCTGTCCACAGAATATTTTGCCAGTAGCGCTGTGGAACATCCAGCTGTTTTTTTGCAAACTTCTGACGTCCAAAAAAAACGTTGCTGCACAACAGTGACTTCTTCCGTGGTGTTCTCCCATGAACACCATTCTTGTTTAGTGTTTTACATATCGTAGACACGTCAACAGAGATGTTCACATGTTCCAGAGATTTCTGTAAGTCTTTAGCTGACACTCTGCGATTCTTATTAACCTCATTAACCCTGAACGAGGCAGTTAACCCACTATTCCTAGGCCATCATTGAAAATAAGAATTTGTTCTTAACTGTCTTGCCTAGTTAAATAAAAGGTTAAAAAAAAAACATTTGCAGGACAGCCACTCCTCGGGAGAGTAGCAACGGTGTTGAAATTTATCCATTTATGGACAATTTCTCTGACTGTGGACCGATTAACATCAAGGCTTTTAGAGATACTTTTGTAACCCTTTCCAGCTTTATGCAAGTCAACAATTCTAAATCTTAGGTCTTCTGAGATCTCTTTTGTTCGAGGCAAGGTTCACATCAGGCAATGCTTCTTGTTAATAGCAAACTCAATATAGACAAGAAAAATACAATAATCAGTGTGTTATTAGTTTAAGTACACTGTGTTTGGATATTGTTGTGACAATTGACGTATGACTAATTTACGCAGAAATCCAGGTCATTCTAAAGGGTTCACATACTTTTTCTTGCCACTATATATCCATGTCTCAGGGCTTAAAAATCCTTCTTTAATCCGTCTCCTCCCCTTGATTGACACTGATTGAAGTGTATTCAACAAGTGACATCAATAAGGGATCATAGCTTTCACCAGGATTCACCTGGTCAGTTTATATCATGGAAAGAGGTGTTCTTAATGTTTTGTACAGTCAGTGTATATTTATTCCATCCACACTAGGGGGGATAGGTAGGCATTTAGAGACACATTGAGTCCCTCCTATCTCGGCTTCGTCTCCCTCAGCACTCTACAATGACAGACAGACGAGCCAATGGGTGAGAGCCGAATGGATCCCATCTTAGCGTTGTCATGGATACAGGAGCTTTGGTGGAGAGCCGGGGCGGTTTATTTCTGTAAAGTGAGGCGCTCTCTCTCCCTCTCTCTGGGTTAAATCTCTGAATGTACGCAGCAAAAGGGGAGCCAGGGGCTTTGGGTGGGGGGAGGGGGCGTGACAGTTTGATGCACACACACACACACTTCAGTAGCTTTGTCTCTGGGTGCTCTAAAGCTGAGTGTCATTAGCAGCAGCTAGGGGACTGACATCTCCAGCTCTCAAAGGTTAGCAGTAGCACTGAGACTAGTGATGGATCTAAGGATGACTAGGGCCGACTACACTACTACACTGCTGACACTAACACACATTGTTTCAGCGACTGAATATATCAGAATTGAATCAGCAAGAAACCGACAGAAGGTGTCATCTGGCCCTACTGATGAGGAAATGGGTCCTCTGAATCAGGGAATCAGTTCATTGGCTGAGTAACTTAGCACAATCCAGTCCCAATACTCTCTAAAGCTCTCTTATCTCTATCACTTCACCAGCACCGATTCCACCATAGTTGTACTAAATGTATTAAATAGGCAATAGCTTAGAACTATCAGGAAAGGAGGATTATTGGAGGATTAGTCAATGTGAAATATACTTCTTCAGATGGGTTGCAGCGGTGTCAGTGAGTGACTGACAAGCCGTGCTAGTGGTTCAGAGTCCTTATGGCTTGTTGTCTAATTGTCACTAGTGCTCTGATTAACTGTGGATTTAGGGGTGAGACTCAACTTCTGTAAGACTGCTTTAATAGCCTACATCCTAGATACTCAATTCAATCAACAGTCCAGCATCAATGCTTTCTCAAAGGGTTATAAAATGATGATGACGATGATACTGTAAGGCGGATCCCCATCCACTGCCAATGAGAAGATGAGCAGTGAATTACGCCCAGTTCCTACCACCATCCTGTCTCTCTAACATGCCTCACTGCACACAGTCTTCAGCTCAGTGTTTTTTTTGCCTATGCTAAACCCGGCCAGGCGAGCGCAATAAACAAAACTAACCCAGGCCAGCACAATAAACAAACCAACCCAGGCCCGGGCCAGCACAATAAACAAACTAACCTGGGCCCGGGCCAGCACAATGGACAATCTAACCTGGACCCAGGCCAGCACAATAAACAAACTAACCTGGGCCCGGGCCAGCTAAATTAACAAACAAACCCGGGCCCGGACAATAAACAAACTAACCTGGGCCCGGGCCAGCACAATGAACAAACTAACCCAGGCCAGCACAATGAACAAACTAACCCAGGCCAGCACAATGAACAAACTAACCCAGGCCAGCACAATGAACAAACTAGCCCAGGCCAGCACAATGAACAAACTAACCCAGGCCAGCACAACAAGCAAACTAACCCAGGCCAATAAATGAACAAACTAACCCAGGCCAGCACAATAAACAAACTAACCCAGGCCAGCACAATAAACAAACTAACCCAGGCCAACACAATGAACAAACTAACCCAGGCCAACACAATGAACAAACTAACCCAGGCCAGCACAATAAACAAACTAACCCAGGCCAGCACAATAAACAAACTAACCCAGGCCAGCACAATAAACAAACTAACCCAGGCCAGCACAATAAACAAACTAACCCAGGCCCACACAATAAACAAACTAACCCAGGCCAACACAATGAACAAACTAACCCAGGCCCAGACAATAAACAAACTAACCCAGGCCAACACAATGAACAAACTAACCCAGGCCAGCACAAACAAACTAACCCAGGCCAGCACAAACAAACTAACCCAGACCCAGGCCAACACAATGAACAAACTAACCCAGGCCAACACAATGAACAAACTAACCCAGGCCCAGACAATAAACAAACTAACCCAGGCCCAGACAATAAACAAACTAACCCAGGCCCAGACAATAAACAAACTAACCCAGGCCCAGACAATAAACAAACGAACCCAGGCCCACACAATAAACAAACTCAACATATTTAAATATTCTGTGTGTATGAAGGGCCCAGTGGGGCTTTGATCTGTGCATGCGTGTGAGGTGGCAGCAGGACTCAGAGCTGGAATGATTCAGACAAACAAACACACAGGCGTGGCACATAGCGCACATTCATACGTGCCAGTGTAACACACACACACACACACTGCAAGAACGCACATTGATATTCCCCTGTATGTAGTAGCATTTTCACATCAATGAGAGCGGAGAGAGGCTTGAAGTGTGCTGGCAGGGAGACACAGGGAATGAAAGGCCCCAGGGACACATGCACCTTATTCTTGTCAGTTTGTTCTTTTTTAGGGCTCTGAGCCCTGTCATGGTTTATTAATCTCAAACGGATGGCCAGCCACCGTTATGAAACACTGTGTGTGTTCTTGTGCCCTGCCCTTGTCTTTGTTGTGGCAATCTATCCCCATATTCACCATCTTCAGACAGACGTATTATTAGATCAAAACGTCATGGCACAGCTCGCTGATCTGATCAATGGAAATGCATAAACCAGAAGTACAGGAGACGCATGTTCATCCACCCCTTACCCACAAACTCACACAACACACAGTGGTGCAGTGGAGGGTAAACGCAAGTCAACGCACTTCACACACTTTGAGGAAAAAGTATCGCAAGGAAAGGGAGCGTACCTTTTTTCACTGTGACTGACGATCAGAGTTTACACACCACTATATCAATGCACACACAGAAGCACACATACATACACAGAAGCACACATACACACACAGAAGCACACATACACACACAGTCAACTCTCCTGTTCTATTTATAGACTATTTACTCAACTGCGTGACCAAGACACTATCCACATTATACATATCATTTATACTGTATATCCTATTGTGTACATACCAGTTTCATTACTATGCATAATACTTTTTTATTTTATTGATTTTTGTACTGCACTGTTGAGGGAGCTTGCAAGTAAGCATTTGACTGCAGCATTTATACCTGCTGTAACCTGTGTACATGACGAATAACCTTTGATTTGATTTGACACGCACATTAACCTGTTGATCTGGCCCTGTGAAAGATCCACTGATGTGAATGAATGGTTGTGACCCAGCCCTGACCCACCTTCGACTGTGTGTGTTAACAGTGTTTGAGTGAAGATCAGACACATAGCTCTGATCAGCAGACATGAAGGGCATTCATTTCTCCTTGAGCTTTGGCTCAGCTTTCCCGAAACCTTCATTATATACCAATCTAAAGCCATGAGCCAGTCAAACCTTGCAATGCAGGATTCTAAATTTGCATATTCAGAAAGAGGGGAGAGTGTGTGTGTGTGTGTGTGTGTGTGTTGAGGCGTGTCGGCTAGGGGAAGTTGGGGACAGTCTGGCTGCAGGCGACGGAGCATGAGGACAGTGACACCACACTCTCATTATGCAACTTATTTATAGCCATCTCCCACTGTGTGTGTGTGTGTGTGTGTGTGTGTGTGTGTGTGTGTGTGTGTGTGTGTGTGTGTGTGTGTGTGTGAGAGAGAGAGAGAGAGAGAGAGAGAGAAGAAATGTCATGGTTGGCTGGCGTGTTGTGTTGTGTTGTCTTAGTTGGTGCACTGGGAAATGAAATAAGGAAGTAGGCACAAATAGGGGTGGGCTGCAGAAACCAACACAACACCAGCCCATAAGGCCTGACTCTGTGACAGTAATGAACTCAATTACCTCTGGTCTAATTTGAACAAACCAGTTTTTAATTCAAATCTGGACTTCTAACCCTTTTAAACGTTGTGTGTTTGAGCTACAGACTTCTTGGTTGTACCACTGGATTGGTCTGGGATTGGTCTGGGATTGGATTTCTTCTGCATCCATTGGATTCAACCATTAGTCTGTGAGATTAACGGAGGCGGAGGTAGAGCGGTGTTCGTGAGACAAGGGTGGATCCCGAAGGGGTCTGAGACGGGGTCTTTTTACAACAACTTCTGTGGAGTCAGAATAGTTTGAGCTACAAACTATTAAAAGCTATCTATGAAAAGCTGAGAATCTACAACACTCACAAGCTACACAAGTTGTTAGAAGGTGAGAGGTTCTTCTACACAGAAGATCATAGGAAACACAAGGACATAGTGTCTATAATACTGTAATAACCTCACATAGTTGCTTTTCACAAACTCTAAACAGTTGTCACTGACTAGTTGGATATTAATTTCCCGCTGAGCAAACCATTTCTGTAGTTACAGCTTCATATACATTCAATTTGATCAGGTTTTTGCTTTGGCAAACCTTTTTTTTTAATTGACATTTGTCATTAAAACTCACTAATGCAACAGTTTATGTCAAATAGTTTTGTGTTCTACTTGTAGCCCTGGTTATCCGGAAAAGAAAATAGTAAAACACCAGTGAGGATAAATATAAAGGCTGGACATATTTTTTGGGGGATCCCCATTAGCTAACGCCAATGCTGACACCTAGTCTTCCTGCAGTCCAACACAACGAAAAAGACATTACAGACAAAAATACTTAACAATTTACATACATTTTAAAACATTAATATGGACATTAACGACTTTTACACACACACACACACACATCCAGTCAAAAGCTTCGACACACTTACTCATTCAAAAGTTTCTTTATTTTTACTATTTTTTGTAGAATAATCGTGAAGACAACAAAACTATGAAATAATACATATGGAATCATCTAGTAACCAATAAAAAGTGTTGAACAAATCAAAATAGATTTTATATTTGAGATTCTTCAAAGTAGCCAACCTTTGCCTTGATGACAGCTTTGCACACTCTTGGCTTTCTCTCAACCAGCTTCACTTGGAATGTTTTTCAAAAAGTATTGAAGGAGTTCCCACATATGCTGAGCACCTGTTGGCTGCTTTTCCTTCACTCTGCGGTCCAACTCATCCCAAACCATCTCAATTGGGTTGAGGCCAGGACATCTGATGCAGCACTCCAGCACTCTCCTTATTGGTCAAATAGGCCTTAACATAATCTGGAGGTGTGTTTTACTATGCGCAAACCAAATGGGATGGTGTATCACTGCAGAATGCTGTGGTAGCCATGCTGGTTAAGTGCGCCTTGAATTCGAAATAAACCACAAACAGTGTCACCAGCAAAGAACCCCCACACCATCACACTTCCTCCTCCTCCATGCTTCACCACAGTGGGAACCACACATGCGGAGATCATGCGTTCACCTACTCTGCATCTTTCTTGGCCCAAACTGTGCCAAGAAACTTTTTCTTATTGGTGTACTTTAGTAGTGGTTTCTTTGCAGCAATTAGACCATTAAGGCCTGATTCACACAGTGTCCTCTGAATAGCTGATGTTGTAATGTGTCGGTTACTTGAACTCTGTGGTACAAACTGAAGTGCAGTTAATTGCCCATTTCTGAGGCTGGTAACTCTAACAAACATATCCTCTGCAGAAGAGGTAACTCTGGGTCGGAAAGTAAGATGGCGCAGACAGACATGGCAGCTCTGCTTCTTGCTCCTAAGCAACTTTGCAGTATTTTGTTTTTGTGCGTTATTACATACATCCAGAAAAAACATTTGGATATCAGAGTGGCGTTAACTCACCAGCATTACGACCTTCTCAAATTGGATCATTTGTTCGTACCCCCACGATCAATTGAACTTATCCCAGAGGGTGCTCCAAAACGCCGTCGACGGAGAAAAAGGTATCAGGTGAAGACTTCTAGTCCGACTCAGGAGGCGGCCACACCATCCACTGCTTCAGAGTATATTACTCGCTAATGTTCAGTCTCTGAACAATAAAGTAGACGAGCTCTGTTTCACAGAAACATGGCTCTCTCGGGATATGCTGTCCCTGTCCATACATCCAGCTGGGTTCATCGTGCAGACAGGAATAAAGAGCTCTCCGGGAAGAAATAATGTGGGAGTGTATGTTTCATGATTAACTATTCATGGTGTGACTGGGATAACATACAGAAACTCAAATCCTTTTGTTCACCCGACCTAGAATACCTCACAATCAAATGCCGACCGTATTACCTCACAAGATAATTCTCGTGTATATTCCCCCTCAAGCCGATACCACGACGGCCCTCAAGGAACACTGAACTTTATGCAAACTGGAAACCACATATCCTGAGGCCGGTTTTATTGTAGCTGGGGATTTTAATAAAGCAAATTTGAGGAAAACCCTACCGAAGTTCTATCAACACATTGACTGTAGTACTCGCTTAGGAAAAACAATATATCACTGCAACTCGCCTTATTGAGACACCTACAAGGTCTTCCTCCCATCAGCAAATCAAAACAAACTCCATTCTGCTCCTCCCTTCCTATAGGCAGAAACTCAAACAGGAAGTACCCGTGCTAAGGTTTATTCAATGCTGGTCTGACCAATGGGAATCCATGCTTCAAGATCATTTTGATCACGCAGACTGGGATATGTTCCAGGTAGCCTCAGAGTATAACATTGATGTTTATATGGACACAGTGACTGAGTTCATCAGGAAGTGTATCGGGAACACTGTTCACACGATGACTATTAAAACCTACCCAAACCAGAAACTGTGGATAGATGGCAGCATTTGCACAAACCTGAAAGCGAGAACCACCGCAATTAACCATGGCAGGAGTGACTAGGAATATGGTTGAATACAAACAAACAGTGTAGTTATTCCCTCTGTATGGCAATTAAACAAGCAAAATGTCAGTACAGAAACAAAGTGGAGTCGCAATTCAACAGCTCAGGCAAGACATATGTGGCAGGGTGTACAGACAATCGGGGATAACAAAGAGAAAACGAGCCACATCGCAGACATCGATGCCTTGCACCCAGACAAGCTAAACAACTTCTTCGCCCGTTTCGAGGTTAAGACAGTGCCACCGACGCGCCCACACCAAAAGACTGTGGGCTCTCATTCTCCGTGGCCAACATGAGTAAGACATTTAAGCTGCCCAGACAGCAACCCTAGCCGCGTCCTCAGAGCATGCGCAGAACAGCTAGATGGAGTGTGTACGGACATATTTAATTTCTCCCTATCCCAGCCTGCTGTCCCCACTTGCTTCAAGATGTCCACCATTGTTCCTGTACCCAAGAAAGCAGAAGGTAACTGAACTAAATGACTATCGCATCGTAGAACTCACTTCTGTCACCATGAAGTGCTTTGAGAGGCTAGTTAACCGTCATATCACCTCTACCTTACAACCTAGAACCACTTCAATTTGCTTACCGCCACAATAGATGCACAGACAATGCAATCGCCCTCGCACTGCCCTGTCCCATCTGGACAAGAAGATTACCCATATCAGAATGCTGTTCATTGACTATAGCTCAGTCTTCAACACCATTGTACCCTCCAAGCTCATCATTAAGCTCGGGGTCGTAGGTCTGAACCACGGCCTAGATTTACATCCGATTGCTATGGAGAAGATGTACCAAGGGAAAGAGAGAGGTGTGAAGTCACCCCAAGGTGAGCTTTCTCTTCAGCTCTTGGCTAACTTTGCTGTCCCACTCCCCCTACAAGGAGCAGGGTACAGGATCTCAATATTAATGTTGTCTTAGCTACCAGTGTGCTCTCAATGTAAATAATATAGAATTTTGGTAGCAGTGAAATGAAAGCCTACTCTATATAAAAGGGGGGATATTGGAAAGTGATGAATATGTCCTGGGTTTTATGAAGTTGAACAGGTTTACAAGTCTCTGCTCTGTCATTCACACTACCCACAATGGTGTTAGAGTAAAGCTGTGAGTCTCACACAGACACACTCTATTCATCCATGCACAGAAGACTGTGAAGATGGCCATGAAAAATAATCAACAACATTCCCGAAGCAAGTCGGTGGGTCTCTTCTCCACTTACAGTAGGAAAATCAATTAAATCTAACAATTAGCTGAATAGGCTTCAAGTCCGCACTCAAAGCTCAATAGAGAAACTACATCTAAGAGCTCCTCTTTGTTAGCATACAACATCTCCTCTCTCCCTTGTCAACCTGTGGAGCTTTTGGCAGAGTAATGGGAGTCCTTTCAATCCCCACGCCACAGTCTTCTATCATGAAGCCCACAGAGAGCGGTGTCTAGGACCAGATGGACAGACAGTGTGAGGGAGATAACACCTTGGAGGATGGATGCTGTCAATATCCAAATACACCCCAAGCTGACATGAAAAAAGGCACACAGACGCATGCTCACACACACACTCAAAGAAGAGGGGAGACAAAGACGGTTGTGATAATGCAAAAAGACAGCTTTGATTGAACACCCTGTGCGGTGCATCACATCCTAAAATGCATTAGACATGATTGTATCTGTGATAAGGGGATAACAGACCGAGAGATGGGGGCTACAGAACATTCCAAAATGGAGCCGAGCAGTGTCGTTGGCCAGCAACCAGGGCAGACTGCCAAAATGCTATTCTATATCGTTGTCCTATGATGTAAATCATATCATTGAGTTGTCTTTTTTTACCAGGACAACCATTAGCTAGTTCTACTTCACGTTCGGAAGACTGAGGGTTAAGTCAAGATCAGTTGACTATAGCACAGTAGCCTGTATCTGATGTAGAGTTGAGAACAGGATTGATCTGGTAACTTTCAGTGAAGTGTGACAGGATAAGTGAGGAGCACAGTGGTAGGCTATATCTTAAACAACATTGTCAGAAACAGCTCAGCCATGCTGGGAAAATAACTCATTTTATTCTCTGCACATCACAACCACGACCAACCATCCAGTGTAGGAATTTGACCTCTATGTATAGTGTAGACTCTTGCCAGTGTCAAAATCCCAGAGTTAAACTAAGGATTTGGGAGGAATTGTCTGTAACACTACAGCTTTGTACCCAAGGGCATTTCCATCTGAAAGGTCCCATGAGCACCAGCATGAAGTTCATAGGAACATATCAAATTTGGTGTCAAATGAAAGCTAACATGCTGACACATACATTTTATTCAATCATTGCATCTTATAGAATAGAACTTGGTCCTATTTGTGACGCTTGATGCCCTACAAGTTCCGCCTCTCCCATCTCCTCATTCATTTTTAGGAGCATATACCCACGTGGATGAACTGAGATCCACACTCGAGTCCAGTTGGTGGTGGTAATGCACCTTAAAGTTGATTGCCAACCACCATATGAAATCCAAAGAAGAAGCCTGAAGGAGGAGAGATTACTAGAAACTAACTCGGTTTACCCTTTTATCTGTGGATTAATTGTCGGAGTAAAGGACCTTGTGAATTTCAGGTAAAATAACAACCCAATTTTTATATTCCGGGACAAATTAAATCAAATCAAATTTTATTTGTAACATACACATGGTTAGCAGATGTTAATGTGAGTGTAGCGAAATGCTTGTGCTTCTAGTTCCGACAATGCAGTAATAACCAACAAGTAATGGAGCTAACAATTCCAAAACTACTACCTTATAGACACAAGTGTAAGGGGATAAAGAATATGTACATAAAGATATATGAATGAGTGATAGATAGTACAGAGCGGCATAGGCAAGATACAGTAGATGGTATTGAGTGCAGTATATACATATGAGATGAGTATGTTAACAAAGTGGCATAGTTAAAGTGGCTAGTGATACATGTATTACATAAAGATGCAGTAGATGATATAGAGTACAGTATCTACATTTACATATGAGATGAATAATGTAGGGTATGTAAACATTATATTAGGTAGCATTGTTTAAAGTGGCTAGTGATACATCATTTCCCATCAATTCCCATTATTAAAGTGGCTGGAGTTGAGTCAGTGTGTTGGCAGCAGCCACTCAATGTTAGTGGTGGCTGTTTAACAGTCTGATGGCCTTGAGATAGAAGCTGTTTTTCAGTCTCTCGGTCCCAACTTTGATGCACCTGTACTGACCTCGCCTTCTGGACGATAGCGGGGTGAACAGGCAGTGGCTCGGGTGGTTGTTGTCCTTGATGATCTTTATGGACTTCCTGTGACATCGGGTGGTGTAGGTGTCCTGGAGGGCAGGTAGTTTGCCCCCGGTGAGGCGTTGTGAAGACCTCACTACCCTCTGGAGAGCCTTACGGTTGTGGGCGGAGCAGTTGCCGTACCAGGCGGTGATACAGCCCGACAGGATGCTCTCGATTGTGCATCTGTAGAAGTTTGTGAGTGCTTTTGGTGACAAGCCGAATTTCTTCAGCCTCCTGAGGTTGAAGAGGCGCTGCTGCGCCTTCTTCACGATGCTGTCTGTGTGGGTGGACCAATTCAGTTTGTCTGTGATGTGTACGCCGAGGAACTTAAAACTTACTACCTTCTCCACTACTGTTCCATCAATGTGGATAGGGGGGTGTTCCCTCTGCTGTTTCTTGAAGTCCACAATCATCTCCTTCGTTTTGTTGACGTTGAGTGTGAGGTTATTTTCCTGACACCACACTCCGAGGGCCCTCACCTCCTCCCTGTAGGCAGTCTCGTTGTTGTTGGTAATCAAGCCTACCACTGTTGTGTCGTCCGCAAACTTGATGATTCAGTTGGAGGCGTGCGTGGCCACACAGTCATGGGTGAACAGGGAGTACAGGAGAGAGCTCAGAACGCACCCTTTTGGGGCCCCAGTGTTGAGGATCAGCGGGGTGGAAATGTTGTTGCCTACCCTCACCACCTGGGGGCGGCCCGTCAGGAAGTCCAGTACCCAGTTGCACAGAGCGGGGTCGAGACCCAGGGTCTCGAGCTTGATGACGAGCTTGGAGGGCACTATGGTGTTAAATGCCGAGCTGTAGTCGATGAACAGCATTCTCACATAGGTATTCCTCTTGTCCAGATGGGTTAGGGCAGTGTGGTTGAGATTGCATCGTCTGTGGACCTATTTGGGCGGTAAGCAAATTGGAGTGGGTCTAGGGTGTCAGGTAGGGTGGAGGTGATATGGTCCTTGACTAGTCTCTCAAAGCACTTCATGATGACGGAAGTGAGTGCTACCGGGCGGTAGTCGTTTAGCTATGTTACCTTAGCTTTCTTGGGAACAGGAACAATGGTGGCCCTCTTGAAGCATGTGGGAACAACAGACTGGGATAGGGATTGATTGAATATGTCCGTAAACACACCAGCCGGTCTGCGCATGCTCCGAGGGCGCGGCTGGGGATGCCGTCTGGGCCTGCAGCCTTGCTAGGGTTGACACGTTTAAATGTTTTCCTCACGTCGGCTACAGTGAAGGAGAGTCCGCATGTTTTAGTTGCGGGCCGTGTCAGTGGCACTGTATTGTCCTCAAAGCGGGCAAAAAAGTTATTTAGTCTGCCTGGGAGCAAGACATCCTGGTCCGTGATGGGGCTGGTTTTCTTTTTGTAATCCGTGACTGTAGACCCCGCCACATACCTCTTGTGTCTGAGCCGTTGAATTGAGATTCTACTTTGTCTCTATACTGACGCTTAGCTTGTTTGATTACCTTGCGGAGGGAATAGTTACATTTTTTTTGTATTCGGTCATGTTTCCGGTCACCTTGACCTGATTAAAAGCAGTTTTTTGGGCTGTCAGTTTCACGCGAATGCTGCCATCAATCCACGGTTTCTGGTTTGGGAATGTTTTAATCGTTGCTATGGGAACGACATCAACGCACGTGCTAATGAACTCGCTCACCGAATCAGCGTATTCGTCAATGTTGTTGTCTGACGCAATACGAAACATATCCCAGTCCACGTGATGGAAGCATTCTTGGAGTGTGGAATCAGATTGGTCAGACCAGCGTTGAACAGACCTCAGCGCGGGAGCTTCTTGTTTTAGTTTCTGTCTGTAGGCAGGGATCAACAAAATGGAGTCGTGGTCAGCTTTTCCGAAAGGAGGGAGGGGCAGGGCCTTATATGCGTCGTGGAAGTTAGAATAGCAGAGATGCAAGGTTTTTCCAGCCCTGGTTGCGCAATCGATATGCTGATAAAATTTAGGGAGTCTTGTTTTCAGATTAGCCTTGTTAAAATCCCCAGCTATAATGAATGCAGCCTCCGGATAAATGGATTCCAGTTTGCAAAGAGTCAAATAAAGTTTGTTCAGAGCCATCGATGTGTCTGCTTGGGGGGGAATATATACGGCTGTGATTATAATCGAAGAGAATTCTCTTGGAAGATAATGCGGTCGACATTTGATTGTGAGGAATTCTAAATCAGGTGAACAGAAGGACTTGAGTACCTGTATGTTGTTATGATCACACCACGCCACGTTAACCATGAAGCATATGCCCCCGCCCCTCTTCTTACCAGAAAGATGTTTGTTTCTGTCTGCGCGATGCGTGGAGAAACCAGTTGGCTGCACCGACTCCGATAGAGTCTCTCCAGTGAGCCATGTTTCCGTGAAGCAAAGAACGTTACAGTCTCTGATGTCCTTCTGGAATGCTACCCTTGCTCGGATTTCATCAACCTTGTTGTCAAGAGACTGGACATTGGCGGGAAGAATGCTAGGGAGTTGTGCGCGATGTGCCCGTCTCCGGACCCTGACCAGAAGACCGCTCAGTTTCCCTTTTTTTTCGACGTCTTTGTTTTGGGTCGCAGGCTGGGATCCATTCCGTTGTCCTGGGTGAAAGGCAGGACACAGGATCAGCTTCGCGAAAGTCATATTCTTGGTCGTACTGATGGTGAGTTGACGCTGCTCTTATGTTCAGTAGTTCTTCTCGACTGTATGTAATGAAACCTAAGATGACCTGGGGTACCAATGTAATACCTCCTCATGCCTTTTGCACACATTGTATATAGACTGCCCATTTTTTTCTACTGTGTTATTGACTTGCTAATTGTTTACTCCATGTGTAACTCTGTGTTGTCTGTTTACACTGCTATGCTTTATCTTGGCCAGGTCGCAGTTGCAAATGAGAACTTGTTCTCAACTAGCCTACCTGGTTAAATAAAGGTGAAAAAAAAAAAATAATAATAATAAATAACACGAAAAAAAACGAAAAAAAACTGCATAGTTTCCTTGGAACGCGAAGCGAGGCGGCCATCTCTGCCGGCGCCGGAAGTACACTGCTAGCAACAGCAAGATAGCTAAATTGCCATAAATTATTAATGCATTTCAACCTGTCCCCAAATTAATATAGTTAGTTCAGAGTTTGTTTTAATATTTCAACCTGAGGCTCCTGGTCTCATCTGGTGTGGGTGGACAAAATCAACAGAGGTCTGGTCAGCATGTAAGAGTCTATATTTTGGGTAAATTAAGCTATATATACACATTTTTCAACCATTCTCCATTTTTTTTTTAAATGCCATAAGTAAAAGCTTTGATTTCTAGACAACAGATGGAAAAAATGGGTCTTAGAAATCTTCTACCAGAAAGTCTTAAAAGGTATTACAAATACATAAAAACACAATCATGTTGACGTAAAGACCCCTGCTAACTAATATCAAAACGTACATTTATTTTGAGAAATTGTATACCTTCTGTAAGATATTTTCTATTTTCTTTCTCTCTCATGAATGAGGAGGGAGGACAATGAAAGTCCAATTAGTTTGAATGATTTTACTGATATCAATTTTGGCCAAGACCAAAGAGCTGTCAAAGGACACCATAAACAAAATTGTAGACCTGCACCAGGTGAAACTCACAATACTGTTACCGAATTGTTAACAGAATTATCCAAAAACTGTAATGGAATTACTGCAACTGAATTGAATACAATGGGAAATCATAACAGTCACAAACCACAGTTGGGTCACCTGATACTGTCCTCCCTGATTAGCTCATAACTGTTTTATTTCTTTCTGATGTCTGGTGGTCAAACCAAGAGTGTTAAAACAGTCCGTCTGGACAACCCCTCCCCTCTCGATTTCTCACTATTCAGATAATGTCACTTCTCCCAGCACTTAGTGACTCCTACACATGAGCCACCGCTCTTTCCATTTACTGTAAATAGCATCCTCACCCACTGAGCACCGACCAACAGTCCACCCTGGCCTTAACGGTAACGTCCACAGACGGACCGGACTGGACCAAATCTGAACCTATCATAGATGTACAATGCCTTCAGAAAGTATTCAAACCCCTAGACTTTTTTCAACGTTTTGTTGCGTTACAGCCTGAATTATAAATGGATTGAAATGAGATCGTAACTGTCCAACTACACAAAATATCCCATAATATGGAATTGTTTTAAAAAGTTTTACATATTAATAAAAAATGAAAATCTAAAATGTTTTGAGTCAATAAGTATTCAAGCCCTTTGTTATGAGAAGCCTAGATAAGTTCAGGAGTAAACATTGCTTAACACATCACATGAGTTCCATGGACTCACTCTGTGTGCAATAAAAGTATTTAGCAAGATTGTTGAATGATTACCTCCTCTCTGTACCCCACACATATAATTATTTCTAAGGTCCCTAAGTCAAGCAGTTTTTCAATGTTCCTGAGTGGCCGAGTTACAGTTTTGACTTAAATCTACCTGGAGATCTATGGCAAGACCTGAAAATTGTTGTCTAGCAATGATCAACAACCAATTTGATAGAGCTTTAAGAATTTTGAAAAGAAGAACGGGAAAATGTTCCACATTCCAGGTGTGGAAACCTCTCAGATCTGAAATTGCTGCCAAAGGTACTTCTACAAAGTACTGACTCAGGGGTGTGAAAACTTCTGTAAATGAGATTTCTGTATTTCATTTTCAAATAATTAGCATTAACATTTCTAAAACATGTTTTCACTTTGTCATTATGTATTTATTTTTTATTAATTGCATTTATGAAAAGCTGAAATGTCTTGAATCAATAAATATTCATCCTGCCCATCTAAGATCTTCGAAAGCCAAGTCAACAAACAGATCACGAAACATCTCGAATCCCACCGTAACCTTCTCCGCTGTGCAATCTGGTTTCCGAGCCGGTCACGGTTGCACCTCGGCCACGCTCAAGGTACTAAACGATATCATAACCGCCATCGATAAAAGACAGTATTGTGCAGCCGTCTTCATCGACCTGGCCAAGGCTTTCGACTCTGTCAATCACCATATTCTTATCGGCAGACTCAGGAGCCTCGGTTTTTCTAATGACTGCCTTGCCTGGTTCACCAACCACTTTGCCGACAGAGTTCACTGTGTCAAATCAGAGGGCATGTTGTCCGGTCCTCTGGCAGTCTCTATGGCGGTGCCACAGGGTTCAATTCTCGGGCCTACTATTTTCTCTGTATATATAAATGATGTTGCTCTTGCTGCGGGCGATTCCCTGATCCACCTCTATGCAGACGACACCATTCTGTATACTTCTGGCCCTTGGACACTGTGCTATCTAACCTCCAAACGAGCTTCAACATCATACAATACTCCTTCCGTGGCCTCCAACTGCTCTTAAACGCTAGTAAAACAAAATGCATGCTTTTAAACCGTTCGCTGCCTGCACCCGCACACCCGACGACCATCACCACCCTGGATGGTTCCGACCTAGAAGATGTGGACATCTATAAATACCTAGGTGTCTGGCTAGACTGTAAACTCTCCTTCCAGACTCATATCAAACATCTCCAATCCAAAATCAAATCTAGAATCTGCTTTCTTTTTCTCAACAAAGCCTCCTTCACCCACACCGCCAAACTTACCCTAGCAAAAATGACTATCCTACCGATCCTCGACTTCGGCGATGTCATCTACAAAATGGCTTCCAATACTCTACTCAGCAAACTGGATGCAATTTATCACAGAGCCATCCGCTTTGTTACTGAAGAATCTTATACCACCCACCACTGCGACCTGTATGCTCTAGTCGGCTGGCCCTCGCTACATATTCGTCGCCAGAACCACTGGCTCCAGGTCATCTACAAGTCCATGCTAAGTAAAGCTCCGCCTTATCTCAGTTCACTGGTCACAATGGCAACACCCACCCGTAGCACGCGCTCCAGCAGGTGTATCTCAATGATCATCCCTAAAGCCAACAGCTAATTTGGCCACCTTTCCTTCCAGTTCTCTGGTGCCTGTGACTGGAACGAATTGCAAAAATCGCTGAAGTTGGACACTTTTATCTCCCTCACCAACTTTAAACATCTGCTATCTGAGCAGCTAACTGATCACTGCAGCTGTATATAGTCCATCGGTAAATAGCACACCCAATTTACCTACCTCCTCCCCATACTGTTTTTATTGATTTACTTTTCTGCTCTTTTGCACACCAGTATCTCTACCTGCACATGACCATCTGATCATTTATCACTCCAGTGTTAATCTGCTAAATTGTAATTATTCACCTACCTTCTCAGGCCTTTTGCACACAATGTATATAGACTCATTTATTCTTTTTTTCTGTGTTATTGACTTGTTTATTGTTTACTCCATGTGTAACTCTGTGTTGCTGTCTGTTCATACTGCTATGCTTTATCTTGGCCAGGTCGCAGTTGTAAATGAGAACTTGTTCTCAACTAGCCTACCTGGTTAAATAAATGTGAAATAAATCAATAAAATTCAACCCCTTTGAAATGGCAAGCCTAAATAAGTTCAGGGGTAAAAATGTGCTAGTCACATAATAGGTTGTATGGACTCACTCTGTGTGCAATTACAGTGTTTAATGTGATTTTTTTAATGACTACCTCATCTCTGTGCCTCACACAGTGATCTGTAAGGTCTCTCAGTCAATCAGTGAATTTCAAATACAAACTCAACAACAAAGACCAGGGAGGTTTTCCATTGACTCACAAAGAAGGGCACCTATTGGTAGATAAAACATTTTGTAAAAACATCTGCTTCAGTGTCTTTTCCAACAGCCAAATATACACTGGAGTTGCTTACCAAAATGACATTAAATGTTCCTGAGTGGCCTAATTACAGTTCACTTAAAATCGTCGACCGGCCTTGAAGAATAAATAAATAATAAAGTGCAAATATTGTACAATCCAGGTGTGCAAAGTTCTTAGAGACTTACCCAGAAAGACTTACAGCTGTAATTGCTGCCAAAGGTGATTCTAATATCTATCGACTCAGGGGGTTAAATACTTATCTAATCAAAATATATTAGCGTTTCATTTTCTTTCTTTTTTTTTTCTTTTTTTCACTGATAATATTTTGTGTAGATCGTTGATATCCTTGATGTGTAAATTAGATACCCTTTTCTGTATTTCATTATCAATACATTTGCAAACATTTCTAAAAACATGTTTTCACTTTGTCATGATATTTTTATTTTTTTTAATCCATTTTGAATTTAGGCTGTAACACAACCAAAATGTGACCCGTTTCCAGAGGGGTAAAGTACTGAAGTAGTTTTTTGGGGTATCTGTATTTTACTATGTATATTTTCAACTACTTTTACTTCACTAAAGTACTCATTACATTTTGAATGCTTAGCAGGACAGGAAAATGGTCCAATTCACACACTTATCAACAGAACCTCCCTGGTCATCCCTACTGCCTCTGATCTGGCAGACCCACTAAACACACACACTTTGTTTGTAAATGATGTCTGAATGTTGGAGTGTGCCCCTGGCTATCCATAAATAAAAAATAAAAACAAATATGGTGCCGTCTGATTTGCTTAATAAGGAATTTGAAATGATTTATACTTTTGATACTTACATTTACATTTACATTTAAGTCATTTAGCAGACGCTCTTATCCAGAGCGACTTACAAATTGGTGCATTCACCTTATAACATCCAGTGGAACAGTCACTTTACAATAGTGCATCTAAATCTTAAAGGGGGGGGGTGAGAAGGATTACTTATCCTATCCTAGGTATTCCTTAAAGAGGTGGGGTTTCAGGTGTCTCCGGAAGGTGGTGATTGACTCCGCTGTCCTGGCGTCGTGAGGGAGTTTGTTCCACCATTGGGGGGCCAGAGCAGCGAACAGTTTTGACTGGGCTGAGCGGGAACTGTACTTCCTCAGTGGTAGGGAGGCGAGCAGGCCAGAGGTGGATGAACGCAGTGCCCTTGTTTGGGTGTAGGGCCTGATCAGAGCCTGGAGGTACTGAGGTGCCGTTCCCCTCACAGCTCCGTAGGCAAGCACCATGGTCTTGTAGCGGATGCGAGCTTCAACTGAAAGCCAGTGGAGAGGGCGGAGGAGCGGGGTGACGTGAGAGAACTTGGGAAGGTTGAACACCAGACGGGCTGTGGCGTTCTGGATGAGTTGTAGGGGTTTAATGGCACAGGCAGGGAGCCCAGCCAACAGCGAGTTGCAGTAATCCAGACGGGAGATGACAAGTGCCTGGATTAGGACCTGCACCGCTTCCTGTGTGAGGCAGGGTCGTACTCTGCGGATGTTGTAGAGCATGAACCTACAGGAACGGGCCACCGCCTTGATGTCAGTTGAGAACGACAGGGTGTTGTCCAGGATCACGCCAAGGTTCTTAGCGCTCTGGGAGGAGGACACAATGGAGTTGTCAACCGTGATGGCGAGATCATGGAACGGGCAGTCCTTCCCCGGGAGGAAGAGCAGCTCCGTCTTGCCGAGGTTCGGCTTGAGGTGGTGATCCGTCATCCACACTGATATGTCTGCCAGACATGCAGAGATGCGATTCGCCACCTGGTCATCAGAAGGGGGAAAGGAGAAGATTAATTGTGTGTCGTCTGCATAGCAATGATAGGAGAGACCATGTGAGGTTATTACAGAGCCAAGTGACTTAGTGTATAGCGAGAATAGGAGAGGGCCTAGAATAGAGCCCTGGGGGACACCAGTGGTGAGAGCGCGTGGTGAGGAGACAGATTCTCGCCACGCCACCTGGTAGGAGCGACCTGTCAGGTAGGACGCAATCCAAGCGTGGGCCGCGCCGGAGATGCCCAACTCGGAGAGGGTGGAGAGGAGGATCTGATGGTTCACAGTATCGAAGGCAGCCGATAGGTCTAGAACACATATGTCAGAGTCAAGGCCCGCGGGCCACATCCGGCCCGCGAGAAGGTTTTTTACGGCCCCTGGGATGATCTTGATTTATTATTAGAACCGGCCCACAGACCGCAGCAAGCCGGCAGCCCGCAGATCTTTTACACGCACCAATACTACATTTCCCACAATGCAACGGTGACGCACCGAGCAGTAGGCTGCTTCATTTCAATATTTATTGGCACAGCAGTTGTCAGCATCACAGTAAAATTAACTTTCAGATACCCATCAAAAATGGCAAAACGGAAGGTGGACACTGAGAACCGGGGTTTCAAACAAGGTGGGAGTCGGAGTATTTGTTCACGGAGGTAGCTGGAAAACCTGTGTGTCTTCTGTGTGGAGAAAGTGTGGCGGTACTGAAAGAGTATAATCTGAGACGACATTATGAAACGAAACACGCGGACAAAAACAAGAATATGGACATGGAACAAAGGCTACAAAAGGCAGAGGAATTAAAACGAGGCCTCAAATCTCGACAGGCTCTGTTCAAAAAAAGCCAAATCACAAGGCCAGGCTGCTGTCAAGGCCAGTTTTATTTTGGCAGAAGAGATCGCTAAATCAGCCCGGCCATTTACGGAGGGGGATTTCATCAAACTGCATGATTAAAGTTTGTGACGAAGTTTGCCCAGAAAAAAGGCAACTCTTTTTAAATGTGAGTCTGAGCAGAAACACCATTGCCGAGAGAGTAGACCAGTTGTCCATCAATCTAAAAGAGCAGCTTGTGAAAAAGGGAAAAGATTTCATTGCATATTCCTTGGCTGTGGATGAGAGCACCGACATTTCTGACATTGCCCAGTTGTCAATTTTCATCCGCGGAGTGGACTCCAGCCTAAGCGTGACAGAGGAGTTTTTGGCTTTACGTCCTATGCATGGCACAACTACGGGGCATGATTTGTATGAAGAGGTGTCAAGATGTGTAAATGAGATGGAGCTGCCTTGGGAAAAACTCGTGGGTTTGACAACCGACGGAGCACCTGCGATGTGTGGACACAGGAGCGGACTGGTGGCGAAGATACGGGAAAAGATGCAAGAGGAAAACGCGACAGGTGAGCTGACAGCTTATCATTGTATCATACACCAGGAAGCGTTGTGCGGTAAAGCCTTGAAAATGGAGCATGTAATGAGCATCATCACGCGCACAGTTAACTTTATCAGAGCCAAAGGTTTGAATCACCGCCAGTTCAAGGCATTTCTGACGGAGTTAGAAACGGAGCATGGTGATTTGCCTTATCACACAGAGGTGCGATGGCTAAGCCAGGGAAAGATGCTTCAAAGATGTTTCGAGCTTCGTGAGGAGATTTGTCTGTTCTTGGACAGCAAAGGGAAAGACACAACACAACTCCGAGACGAAATGTTTCTGTGTGAAATGGCTTTTCTGTGTGACATTACGAGTCATCTGAATGCAATGAACTTGCAGCTGCAGGGTCGGGATCGTGTCATCTCTGATATGTACAGTACAGTGAAGGCATTTAAAACCAAACTGACTCTGTGGGAGACGCAGATGCGGAAAGAAAATTTGAGCCACTTTCCCAGCTGCCAGACCATGAAAGAGAAGCTCTCTACCAGTGCGTTCCCGAGCGCACAGTTGGCTGATAAAATAGGTATGCTTGCCGCTGACTTTCGACGCCGATTTGCTGACTTTGAAGCACAAAAAAGCAGGTTGGAACTGCTCGGTAACCCATTTGCTGTTGACGTGGAAAGCTCACCACCAAACCTCCAAATGGAGTTGATTGACCTCCAATGCAATGATGCACTGAGGGCAAAATATGCGGCAGTGGGTGCTGCGGAGTTCGCCCGTTTCCTCCCCGACACAATGCCCCAGCTGCGCATCCAGGCTGCTCAAACGTTGTCTATGTTTGGCAGCACATACCTGTGTGAACAACTGTTTTCTTTGATGAACTTGAACAAAACATCACACAGAAGTCGACTTACTGCTGAACACCTCCACTCAATTCTGAGGATTTCCTCAGCTCAGAGCCTTACCCCGAACATTGATGAACTTGTGGAAAAGATGGGACACCACCAAGTATCACCCTCAACCTCAAACAAGTGAACATTACTGTGCAATCACATATTTAGAGTTTTTACTCAGTTCAAGTTTAAAAGTTAAAGTTTAATATTTGTTTTCACTGCATGTTACTTCTCCTTAAACAAAGTGTTGTTTTTGATTAATAGATTTTTGCACTTTATTTTATTGTATTTCAATCCAATTATATTTTAAAAATATTTCAGTTGAGTGGATGATAGAAAATTGCTATTATTGTTTTTTTCTTTGAAGTAAATTTAGCCCACTTTTGCTAAAATAGAAAATATAGGCTACTGATGGTGCCTTGAATACCGGTTTCTTTCATTTAATGTTCATGTTATGGGGATTTTTATATAAAGGAAATTTGTCTTTTGTGTCTGTTGAAAATTAAAGATTACTGACAGAGCCATAAGAAAATATTGCTTTATTTATCTGATCATATTGGAATATATTTGTTAGGTTTTCAGTAGGTTCAATTAGGTTCACTAGACTATATGCGTCATTTAAAATTTTTCAATGAACATTCGAACAGTCCGGCCCTCGGCTTGTAGCTAAATTTTTTATTTGGCCCTCCGTCCATTTGACTTTGACACCCCTGGTCTAGAAGGATGAGAGCAGAGGAGAGAGAGTTAGCTTTAGCGGTGCGGAGCGCCTCCGTGATACAGAGAAGAGCAGTCTCAGTTGAATGACTAGTCTTGAAACCTGACTGATTTGGATCAAGAAGGTCATTCTGAGAGAGATAGCGGGAGAGCTGGCCAAGGACGGCACGTTCAAGAGTTTTGGAGAGAAAAGAAAGAAGGGATACTGGTCTGTAGTTGTTGACATCGGAGGGATCGAGTGTAGGTTTTTTCAGAAGGGGTGCAACTCTCGCTCTCTTGAAGACGGAAGGGACGTAGCCAGCGGTCAGGGATGAGTTGATGAGCGAGGTGAGGTAAGGGAGAAGGTCTCCGGAAATGGTCTGGAGAAGAGAGGAGGGGATAGGGTCAAGCGGGCAGGTTGTTGGGTGGCCGGCCGTCACAAGACGCAAGATTTCATCTGGAGAGAGAGGGAGAAAGAGGTCAGAGCACAGGGTAGGGCAGTGTGAGCAGAACCAGCGGTGTCTTTTGACTTAGCAAACGAGGATCGGATGTCGTCGACCTTCTTTTCAAAATGGTTGACGAAGTCATCTGCAGAGAGGGAGGGGGAGAAGGTGGCAAAGAGCTTCCTAGGGTTAGAGGCAGAAGCTTGGAATTTAGAGTGGTAGAAAGTGGCTTTAGCAGCAGAGACAGAAGAGGAAAATGTAGAGAGGAGGGAGCGAAAGGATGCCAGGTCCGCAGGGAGGCGAGTTTTCCTCCATTTCCGCTCGGCTGCCCGGAGCCCTGTTCTGTGAGCTCGCAATGAGTCATCGAGCCACGGAGCAGGAGGGGAGGACCGAGCCGGCCTGGAGGATAGGGGGCATAGAGAGTCAAAGGATGCAGAAAGGGAGGAGAGGAGGGTTGAGGAGGCAGAATCAGGAGATAGGTTGGAGAAGGTTTGAGCAGAGGGAAGAGATGATAGTGTATTTTAAACCAAATACTTTTAGACTTTTTTGAATTTTACTGGGTGACTTTTACATGAGTAAAAGTAAAGTTGTCTTCATAGAAAATGACAAGTATGACAATAGGGTATTTTTTCCACCACTGCCCATTTCAGGAAGCTTGGTGTATGTCGCACTTCACAGTAGAGGCATTTGAACACAAAAATTATAAATTTCTTACGTGATTTTTGACGGAAATGCCTTATGGAACATGTTATCTTTCATGTGCCTTAATAACAAACGTGTATGCCATCTGTAAATACGAATAACATTGTTAAATTCCGAGCCTAGATGGTTTAGCCACGAAAAAAGACAGGAACCTCCATGCTAGCCATGACTGGCTGAGATAATGGATGGGCTGGACATGCCGAGAGATGAGTTCAGATTGGTCTGCCATGTAGCATGCTTCTGTCTATAACATGAGCTGCTCAGTATGTGTATAATAATCCTTGCTACTGCGGCTTTTTTGAAAGATATCATGGAGAACTGCAAAAGTGTTTATACTGCTCTCAACATCGCTGCCCTGAATTTAACAGGCGCTATCAACAAAGATCAACAAAACATTTTTCATTGAACCAGACATTGTTGTTGTCATGGAAGAAGTTGACTGAGTTTTGAAAGCAGTTGAATCCCCAGTGGAAGCAGAGTATGATTGCAAATGTGGAGGGAGAAAAAAAGAGATCACAGAAGGCTGTTGTATAAAACACTTGTCTTCAGATTACAACTTCAAACTAAGGGCAGCCATGGCATTCATGGTGGAGAGGGAGAAGCGTTCATCCACGTATACAGGCAAGAGCGTTTAGCTAGCTACATTTTAAGATATTACATGTTTCTAATTTTGTCAGAAAATTATTTTCATTGCATCTTAAAGCATACTGTTAGCTATCTAGCTATCTAAATGTTAGCTGTCTGGCTTGCTAGCTAATGTTATGTGCATGATATAGCATTTTCTAGCTCTGAGTCTCTACTTCTATCCAATGTAAAAAATTAAATAAATAAATAATAAACGCTACATCTGACCGAATCGAGGTGGTGGGTCACAAAAGTGTAAAAAGGTCAAGGGGTATGAATACTTTCTGAGCTTCACAAGCTTGGACAGTACAGATAAGTACAGTGAGTAAAGCACAGTAGAGTACAGTCCAATAGAATAGTACAGTATAATGCAGTACAGCACAACACAGTAAAGGAAAATAGATTGTACTCTACTGAACTCCACCCTACTGTGATGTCCAATCTTGTGAAATATGAGGAGAATGACATTCATATCCATAATTATGCATTTTTGTGTAATAAAGATATGTTGCTTCAAGAAGGTGTAGCCTTATTTCGTATAAGGCTACACCTGACTGAACATACTCTCCTGCAACTCGCCTCACCCAATGTGGTACGGATCTGCTATTTTTTTATACTTTAGAACCGGAACCCCAATAAGAAGCTAACTAGCTACTAGCTAGTAGTCAGTCAGTCAGTCACTGCTAGCGGTCATCACTGTTACCTCTGACATCAGCCAGCCTCAGCCCGGTCAATCCCTGCCAGTCTGCACAGCGCGATATCAACCCAGAGCATATCGGACTGCTTTATCTCTACCACATCTCCGGATTCTTACCGCAAGCTCTGAACCTTTACACCGGATCATCACAGCTAGCTAGCTGCTATCCGAGATGCTACTCCTGGCTAACGTCTCTGTCCCGAAGCAAGCACCAGTTAGCCTGGAGGTAGCCTGGAGCTAGGTCCATCTCCCGGCTAGCCGAAGAGGTCAATCAGCCAATTCTTGGATTAAAATATTGCCCTGGACCCCTTACTGCCGACACGGAGCCCCGCCGATACATCACGACTGGTCTTCCAACACAACCGTCCGAGGTGGTTTCAACAGGTTTTTCCATTGCGATGTCCCCAGAGGCCCATCTGCTAGCCCCAGCCCGCTAGCTGTCTGAATCGCCGTGTCTCCAGCTCGCCTAGCGTAGTAGTGAAAGCTGAATTGGCTCCCTGACTCATCTATTGCCAGTCACTGGACCCTATTATCACTCAGCTACACATGCCTCTCCCTAATGTCAATATGCCTCGTCTATTGTTGTTTTGGTTAGTGATTGTCTTATTTCAATGTAGAGCCTCCAGCCCTGCTCAATATGCTATAGCTATCCCTTTTGTTCCAGCCTCCACACATGGGGTAGCCTCACCTGGTGCCTCTAGAGACAAAACCTCTCTCATCGTCACTCAATACCTAGGTTTACGTCCACTGTACTCCCATCCTATCGTACGCTTGTCTGTACATTATGCCTTGAATCTATTCTTCCTCACCCAGAAATCTGTTCCTTTTACTCTCTGTTCCGTAGGCACTAGACGACCAGTTCTTATAGCCTTTAGCCATACCTTTATCCTACTCCTCCTCTGTTCCTCTGGTTATTTAGAGGTTAACCCAGGCCCTGTAGCCCCCAGCACCACTCGCATTCCCCAGGCGCTCTCATTTGTTGACTAAAAGCCTTGCTTTTATGCATGTTAACATTAGAAGCCTCCTCCCTAAGTTTTATTCACTGCTTTAGCACACTCCGCCATCCTGGATGTCCTAGCCGTGTCTGAATCCTGGCTTAGGAAGGCCACCAAAAATCCTGAAATTTCCATCCCTAACTATAACATTTTCCGACAAGATAGAACTGCCAAAGGGGGCTGAGTTGCAATCTACTGTAGAGATAGCCTGCAGAGTTCTGTCATAATAGCCAGGTCTGTACCCAAACAATTTGAGAATCTACTTTTAAAAATCCACCTTTCCAGAAACAAGTCTCTCACCGCTGCCACTTGTTATAGATCCCCTTCAGCTGCCAGCTGTGCCCTGGACACCATATGTGAATTGATTGCCGCCCCACCCCCATCTGTCTTCAGAGTTCGTACTGTTAGGTAACCTAAACTGGGACATGCTTAACACTCCAGCAGGTATATCTCACTAGTCATCCCAAGGCCAATTCCTCCTTTGGCCGCCTCTCCTTCCAGTTCTCTGCTACCAATGACTGGAACGAACTGCAAAAATCACTGAACCTGAAGACTCATATCTCCCTCTCTAACTTTAAGCACCAGCTGTCAGAGCAGCTCACAGATTACTGCACATGTACATAGCCCATTTGCAAATAGCCCATCCAACTACCTCATCCCCATACTGTATTTATTTATTTTACTCCTTTGCACCCCAGTATCTCTACTTGCACAATCATCTTCTGCACATCAATCACTCCAGTGTATAATTGGTATAATGTAATTACTTCACCACCATGGCCTATTTATTGTCTTACCTCCCTTATCTCACCTCATTTGCACACACTGTATATAGATTTTCTTCAACTGTATTATTGACTATGTTTTGTTTATTCCATTTGTAACTCTGTGTTGTTGTTTGTGTCGAACTGCTTTTCTTTATTATTGGCCAGGTCGCAGTTGTAAATGAGAACTTGTTCTCAACTAGCCTATCTGGTTAAATAAAGGTGAAATAAATAATGAATAAATACCAAAGTTTGCATCTGCACAGACTCTTCCACTAAATTAGTTTAAAAACGGAGTCAAGTAGTAATTCCGTTAACGTGGAATTGCCACCAACCGAACTCTGTACAGCCTTAACTAAAGGGACAAGGCCAGAAGATGACCAGACATAGTTTCATATCCTGGTCTCGGATCTTGTATGTGTTTTAGTCAACTACTCTGACCATCGTTGTGATTAATATCATTATGATGAATGTCATTGTCAACTACTATGTCACAAATGGCAGTATCGTGCTCCTATAGCGTACGTGTTTGGTGTTTTATTCACAATGAAACGAACAGTTGTAAACTCATGTACACATTATATGATATAATATATTTCTACTCAGCATCTCCGTCCAATATATCAACAGCACCCTGACATACTATGCTGCTGTAGATAATCAACTGCCGCTAGTGTGATAATGAATTTTTAAAAATACTTTAGAATTCAGCTCGCTTTTCACTTTCTATGTTTCTGCAATTAAAGAACATTTGCTGCAATCCTTCCCCTGTCCATCTCAAGTATTTGTATAGAACAGATTTAGGTATTATCAATAAATAACTCTCAACATTCTCTCCACAGATGTCAATGTCTTCAGTATGACCTTCAAACTATTTGTCCATTTATGCTATACACTCCATAGAGGTACTTAATTTAAAACCAGACAAATCTCTGCGTGCACGCAGACAGAGAGACACACAGACACCTTAGACCTTGAGACTGGAGGTACACGGGTGAATGTAGAGAGGGTCCTCCACTTAGGCCCACCTGTCTGTCTGCTGTCAATCCCTCTGGGTATGAGTCAGACTGGACAGAATGCATACACCATTACCTAACCTATTCCCTCTCACTGCTAAACTCGGGCCCCATGCAGCAGAAAACCGACAGATCAATACCCACAACATCAGTGCCATGATAAATACCCACATCATCACCTCCGGGATCAACACCCACAACATCACCTCCAGGATCAACACCCACAACATCACCTCCAGGATCAACACCCACAACATCACCTCCAGGATCAACACCCACAACATCACCTCCAGGATCAACACCCACAACATCACCTCCAGGATCAACACCCACAACATCACCTCCAGGATCAACACCCACAACATCACCTCCAGGATCAATACCATCATCACCTCCAGGATCAACACCCACAACATCACCTCCAGGATCAATACCATCATCACCTCCAGAATCAACACCCACATCATCACCTCCAGGATCAACACCAACATCATCACCTCCAGGATCAACACCAACATCATCACCTCCAGGATCAACACCCACAACATCACCTCCAGGATCAATACCATCATCACCTCCAGGATCAATACCATCATCACCTCCAGGATCAATACCATCATCACCTACAGGACCAACACCCACAGCATCACCTCCAGGATCAACACCCACAACATCACCTCCAGGATCAACACCAACATCATCACCTCCAGGATCAACACCCACAACATCACCTCCAGGATCAATACCATCATCACCTCCAGGATCAATACCATCATCACCTACAGGACCAACACCCACAGCATCACCTCCAGGATCAACACCCACAACATCACCTCCAGGATCAACACCAACATCATCACCTCCAGGATCAACACCCACAACATCACCTCCAGGATCAACACCAACAACATCACCTCCAGGATCAACACCATCATCACCTCCAGGATCAACACCAACATCATCACCTCCAGGATCAACACCCACAACATCACCTCCAGGATCAACACCCACAACATCACCTCCAGGATCAACACCCACAACATCACCTCCAGGATCAACACCCACAACATCACCTCCAGGATCAACACCCACAACATCACCTCCAGGATCAACACCCACATCATCACCTCCAGGATCAACACCCACATCATCACCTCCAGGATCAACACCCACAACATCACCTCCAGGATCAACACCCACAACATCACCTCCAGGATCAACACCATCATCACCTCCAGGATCAACACCAACATCATCACCTCCAGGATCAACACCCACAACATCACCTCCAGGATCAACACCCACAACATCACCTCCAGGATCAACACCCACAACATCACCTCCAGGATCAACACCCACAACATCACCTCCAGGATCAACACCCACAACATCACCTCCAGGATCAACACCCACATCATCATCATCATCAGGATCAATACCAACATCACCTCCAGGATCAACACCCACATCATCAACGTCAGGATCAACACCCACAACATCAACGTCAGGATCAATACCAACATCACCTCCAGGATCAACACCCACATCATCAACGTCAGGATCAATACCCACATCATCCCCGTCAGGATCAATACCAACATCACCGCCAGGATCAACACCCACAACATCACCGCCAGGATCAACACCCACATCATCACCGCCAGGATCAACACCCACATCATCACCGCCAGGATCAACACCCACATCATCACCGCCAGGATCAACACCCACATCATCACCGCCAGGATCAACACCCACAACATCACCGCCAGGATCAACACCCACATCATCACCGCCAGGATCAACACCCACATCATCACCGCCAGGATCAACACCCACATCATCACCGCCAGGATCAACACCCACATCATCACCGCCAGGATCAACACCCACATCATCACCGCCAGGATCAACACCCACATCATCACCGCCAGGATCAACACCCACATCATCACCACCAGGATCAACACCCACATCATCACCGCCAGGATCAACACCCACATCATCCCCGTCAGGATCAACACCCACATCATCACCGCCAGGATCAACACCCACATCATCACCGCCAGGATCAACACCCACATCATCCCCGTCAGGATTAACACCCACATCATCACCGCCAGGATCAACACCCACATCATCCCCATCAGGATTAACACCTACAACATCACAGATTAAAATTCTGAACTTGCTCTGCCATCAAAGATTCACTTATCTTCAGTGAGATCGTAATTGTTTCACTATCAGAGATAAAAGTGGCTTAATGATTATATCAATACAGGGATATATTGCATACATTTCATAGATAATGTTCATGTGCATTGGTGCCATGAAAAGAAGTTGCCATGAAAAGAGGTAAATGAGGACATGTCTGTTTTCAGGTCACAAAATGAACACAGGGCGAACGTGTTAAGGCTAAATTGTAATTATTTTTGCCTGTATGGCCTATTTAAATAAACGTGAAATAAAAATAAAATAATTAAATTGTGCATCTAAGGATTCTCAGCTCTTGCTGACCCAAAAAAGTGACAGTGTGACTGCTAATGCAAACATTATGACAGAGCATGGTTGTGTTGCCTTCTAAAGAGACAAGAGAATCGAAATCCCATCGACATATTCGAATGACAAATCCTTATAAGGTGCACCCAGATGCAGGATTTGCTATGAATGGGATTATCACTTCCAGTTATTCTATGGCTGTGTGTGCAAGAGTATTCTAGAGTGTTCAAGAACTCTGCTGGTGATTCTCTCAGCGGAGTAACTCTTTGATAACTATGGGTTTGTGTGAGGAAGACATTTAAGATTAGAAGAGCTACTCCCATCACATCTTAGAATGCTGTTGGTTATGTCTGCTGTTGGCTTCACTGCAATTTAGACAATAGGGGGGATAAAAGCATTTGTGTTATGCAGACAGCTGTTTGAAAGGAAATTAAAAGGAGACAACAACAAAACAATTCAAAGATTAGCCTCCTGCTGAAAGTGAAAGTTTATTTTGTGTAGCCTACCTGGGCATCAAGAAAAATGCCATGATTGATGTTCTAAGGCGATTCATTAAGAAGTTGAATGCAATTTTTTGAACTCTGCTCTTTTCAGCATCTGTTCATAATCTGATTTCAAAGGATGTTTGGGAAGTGTGTTAAGTAGACGTGACACCAATTGAAAATAGGGTACCTAAAGTATCCTTTATTTAGGCTACCTAAAATATATCCCTCCCTTTTAAAAACAATGTCATTCTTTTTACTGACCTTGTTTTAATTTGCTTCCCCAATTTCCTTCCCTCTTTTCAATTTCCTTCCCTCTTTTCAATTTCCTTCCCACTGTTGTTCTGTGTCAAATTACACTAGTTAGTAAAAAACATGACATCAATACCATTTAGGTGGTTGATTTGTTATGAATTTAGACCACTTGGTCTGTACTCCATCAAATATGTCATGTGCAATAATGTTTTACAACCAAGCTTGATGACCAAGCCCCCTGAACAACAGTTGCCATCAAGTGTGTGTGTGTGTGTGTGTGTGTGTGTGTGTGTGTGTGTGTGTGTGTGTGTGTGTGTGTGTGTGTGTGTGTATTGTACTGCTCTAGGGATATAATTGTTGTTTGCATAACCTTACATACTATTATGTATTGATAGTAATGCGCACTGCAGAGAACACCAGAAGAAGTATCACAGTGAATTAATGTAATGTTTGTTTAAATTAATCTCATAAGGGATGGGTTGACAACTGGAGATTTGACACGAAAATACAATGTAATTCATTCATTCATTAAAATTGTATTCAGACACTCGAGACAGATGGTTGAGAATCCTAAAGGTTGAAGCCGACAGTTTATGATTACACACAAACAATTACATCCCCAGCAGCCTGGATCTCTCCTCTCCTCCCGCTCAACTCAACTGGTTTATTATTCACGGACCTCAAGAGAACTCACAACACACACTCGCTCACGCACGCACGTACACACACAGCATCAACAACTTCAACATACCTATAAGCCAAGTAAGTGGGTGCTACACATTTGTCGAGAATAAATGGAGTTTTCCCCCAATATAATGTAACCTAAAGCGCTTTGAGTACCTGGCGGAATAAGCCAATGTAAATGTCCTTGTAAAAGACTGTTGTTCCAGAGTCACACTGGACTCACATCTTCGACCCTGCTGATACCCCTTTTACTGCCTTAACTTATAAAATATGCTTCTTGCATTGAAAACAGACAGCTCTCCAGCTAGGTCTCCTCTGCACTACATAGCGTGATAAATCTCAACAGGTGCCTTGGATTAATTGAAAAGAGAAGTACTGTACATTGAAAGTGTCTAATGGAATACAGGAAAGTGCTTCTCTCTCTCAGCACATGAATCCATCCCAGAGCCTGAGCACCCAGCTCAGGGGGGTAGTGGTTTATATCTCCACAGAGCAGAGGGTGGGGGGCTGGTGGTTTATATCTCCACAGAGCAGAGGGTGGGGGGCTGGTGGTTTATATCTCCACAGAGCAGAGGGTGGGGGGCTGATGGTTTATATCTCCACAAAGCAGAGGGTGGGGGTTGGTGGTTTATATCTCCACAGAGCAGAGGGTGGGGGTTGGTGGTTTATATCTCCACAGAGCAGAGGGTGGGGGGGTGGGGGGGGGGTTTAGATCTCCACAGAGACGGGTGGAGGGGGCTGGTGGTTTACATCTCTACAGAGCAGAGCATGGAGGGGGGGTATATCTCAAAAGGCTAAAATGCTGAGTCTCTGGCGATTCATGTCAGCCATCGTAAGTTAGGTGATGGGGGTGACAGCCAGTTTATAGCCAGTCTGGGGCTGGAGGATGATCAATGTGCTCAGGGCAAGCTGCCATAAACGACCCAGAGAGCAGTAATGTCACCACACAAAGCCCCAACCCAGTCTGCATCACACTGATGGAGAGAGAGGCCAGACAACAGAAACAGTACCCAAACGCTTTTGCACAGTGCCCCCCTCCATTAAGGACTCTCGAAGTGGCGCAGTAGTCGAAGGCATTGCATCTCAGTGCAAGAGGCATCACTACAGTCCCTGGTTCAATTCCAGGCTGTAACGGACTTGCCTAGTTAAATAAAGGTTCAACTAAAACATTTACAAAATACTTTCATTACTTTTTTTCCTTTTACAAAAATTCTGGTTTTTAAAATAATTGTCGTGACCAGCAATGTTTCTAAGGACAACCCCAGTCTTAAGCCACGACCCCAGAAGGACTGGCTGAGAGCCACCATGTGTTAATCACTGGACTGGACCACATAACATTGTGACCCCGAAAAGTGGATATAATACCAGCAGACTGAGCCAACTTGTATCATCTAGACTTTCCATCAGGCCATCCAAATGAGGCAGTAGTCATATTACTGGTTTCTCATTGTCTACCACAAATCTTTCTCTCTTTGTTTCTCTATTCAATTCAGCAGACTTTATTGACATGGTCAGTTAAATAACTTACATTGTCAAAATACACTTATAACAACAGTAGTGGGACTAACAGCAATAAAACATCAACAATAATAATAGTAGCAGTAGTAGTAGTATTAGTGGAAATGGTATTACTATGAACAGCAACAGCAATAGCTCTCCCTCCGTGCTGTTAAGACAGCAGAGCAGTACCATAGACAGGGGAGAGGAAAGGGGGCTGGAAGGCAGGGACATGGCACATACCTCTACAATGGTGACTTTGGCTGCCTTGCACATGGGCTGGTTGAAGTTCCTAGCTGTTTTCCTAGACACACACACAGAGAGACAGAGAGACGACCTTAGATCACAATAGTGCTGCACGGTATACAAAACCTCTGTACTTTATCAATACTCGAACATGAAAAACGTTTCAGCACGATCATTTTTGATACATTCGGTACTTCTGTCAAATGTGTCACGTCATATAAGGATTTAGAGGATGGAGTCTGTCTAGTAATTTGTCTGAATCTCCTCAAGGGGGCAGTAATAAACTAGCCAAATTACTAGCGCTTGCAGCTGACACCGCAGGCCCCTTTTGAGAAGCAAGCAGAAACTTCATACCTCCACGCCAGCAACTTGTTGATAAAACTGGCTGTAGAAGCCAACAATGGGAATACTTTGATTACAGAGCAGACGAGGACCAGCCCAACAAAACCAATTAAGCAAAATGTGTTCCAAAATAGTGCAGTGCAAGGGAGGCTTAGTTCCAAAATAACATGAAGAAGCTATTTTATGACATTTGCATTGTAACATTGTCATTATTCTACTAAATTTGAAAAATGAAAAAATTGTAACAATGACGAACATACACTGAGTGTACAAAACATTAGGAACACCTAATGTGCTCTTTCCATGACAGACTTACCAGGTGAAAGATATGATCCCTTATTGTTGTCACTTGTTAAATCCACTTCAATCAGTGTAGACGAAGGTGAGAAGACAGGTTAAATAAGGATGTTTAGGCCTTGAGACATTTGAGAGCTGGATTGTGTATGTGCGCCATTTAGAAGGTGAATGGGCAAGATAAAAATTGTAAGTGCCTTTGAACGGGGTATGGTAGTAGGTGCAACGCTGCTGGATTTTACACACAACAGTTCTGTGTGTATCAAGAATGGTCCACCACCCAAAGGACATCCAGACAACTTCACACAACTGTGGGAAACATAGAATGCTTTTGCATTACTGTGGAATGCTTTTGACACCTTGTAGAGTCCTTGCCCTGTCGAATTGAGGCTGTTCTGAGGGGAAAAATGTGGGGGTGCAGCTCAATATAAGGAGGGTGTTCCTAATGTTTTGTACACTCAGTGTAGACAATTCAGAAAGGCGCTTCAAAGTGTTTGTATGTCGTTTTGGAACTAAACTATTCATTTATTTAATTAAAATGATTTAGCTGTAATGAATCCTAGGTCTAATGAATGCCATTTGACCCAATATTAGGACCATAGATGAGCAAATTAACCCCAATATGTATCAAATTACATTTTAAAAACAGTTTTTTGTCTGCTCAGTCTCTGACATGGTTTTGCATAAGGAACATTTTAGGTATTCTTCTGCTATTTGATATGGTGTTTTATTTTTACATGAAATTGAATATAGAATATATTTTATTTGTTCTACCAGTTAACAACATTATGATAAAAAAAATAAAGCTCAATAGTTATTCTGTGACTTTAGCTAATACGCATTTTTTTGTTGCTGTGGTATCATTTCGGTACCGAGTATCGTTTTGGTATCATGATACTAAACCTGGTATCAGTAGAAGTCAAAAATCAGGTTTCGTCCCAACACTCGCTCACAATTGATGGATTCTGGGTTCTGACTTCTAAAATGGGAAATAGGGTTAATTATCAGGTATCCTACTGAAATATTGGGTGCAATGGTTTAGAGGGTAGGAGGAAGGGATATGGCTTGGAATGTACTGAGTGTAGGGAAAACGATCACGTGGCAGGCATTGATAAGGGGAGAGAGACGTGGATTATTGATGAAGGGGGTTGAGGTCAGGTTGGTCACGTTAAAGGAGAAGGAAAGGTTAATTGCCAGCGTCACTTAATTTCCTGCCTAGCAACAGAGATGTAGTGTATGGAGAGAAGGAGGAGATTCCACCCCAAATTGGGGTACAAATACCACCACAATTGGAAAATGTGTTTTGGTCGGTTCAGCTGTTCGACCCTCTGGATGAATAAACTTGGTTTGAGCTCTCATAGTGTCCGTCAAGTTATTTTTCTGATAATTAGAATCTAACACAATCATTCATCTCAAATAAAATTGCATTTGTCACATGCTGCGAATATAACAGGTGTAAACCTTACAGTGAAATGCATACTTACAAGCAACAGGCTACAAGGGAGCAATACAACAGCGACAGCATTAACATAGAGCAATCATGCGATGTTCTCTTTTTCAAATAAGCAACCATTGTTTCAACACTGCCAGTCTTTGCCTGTGAAGTCAAAGGGGATTGTTAGTTGGAAAGCAAATACTGCACCCCTGTGGTGACAAATTGAATTGCATTTACTAGGACATTTTCAGTGTACAGGAGTGTAATTATTCACAGGTTTGAATGCAAGGTTGTAAACAAAACAAACAACAATATGGGTCCGTTTTCATATGTGGAGAGAGTGAAAGTTCTTCTCACATCCTGACAGACAAGCAAACTAAGAAAAAACGCAATTTCAGTCAGACCTAATTCTGATTTGTTTTTTGTTTTCTGGAGAATGTTCAAACTCTATTGACTGTCTATTGTCAATATCTTAATTCAGTCACTGAGCTTAAAGACTTGTATCTCCTACCATCAATCAATCTGGCACAGAGCCAAGCGACCTGCAGGCCCGACTGCTGCTTATTGTGGTAACATCACAAAGTGATTAGAAAGGGTTCAACCTGACCTGGCGAAAGCAGTGATCTAAATCACAGTGACTTGGGTAAATGTGTGTTAAATGTTTATTCCCACAACACTATTATCATGGCTAATAGCCGTAATGATGCACCCTGTCTCTTCAGCAGCATTACAGTCTTAGCGACAGCAGATTTTCTAAGGAGTACATGAGCTCCTGAGGTCATAATAAATGGCACCCTATGCTTTGTGCAGGGATTCAAGGAGTAGGATGGAGTAAGCTGCCCTGATATCAGGTCATTTTCAGATTGACAGACACAGGTGAATGTAATGGTAGCTACCTGAAGACGATGTTCCCGGCCTTGTCAGCCTTCCAGGCCTTGACCAGAGCAAAGTCTCCAGTGATGGCCTTCTCCATGATGTAATGCCTGCCATTAAACTCCCGCACCTGCCGAACAATGACATAGCAAGCCATTCAAGAGACAGGACCAGAAGACAGCTGGATATGACAGCACGTCGTGTGTGGTTGTAAAGCTAACGGTGTGCCATTTCAGTATGTGTTAATAATAGCAGTCAGAGATGGAGGCGTGTCTTCGTGTCACACGGTGGTGAATGTCAAGGATCAAAAATCCCACGTTAACATATGTAGCTTAAGGTTCATTAAATCAATAATTTGCTAGATGACATTCATATTCTGACAATCTCTGTAACTCACTTAGATAATACCTTTGATGATACAGTGTTAGCAATACATGGTTATACGATCTATAGAAAAGCCAACGGTGGAGGTGTGGCTGTTTACATTCAGCACCAGCACAAGCTTTGAGAGGATCTAATGTTAAATACTGTTGAAGTAATATGGCTACAGGTTCATCTGCCTCACCTAAAGCCCATTCTTGTGAGAAGCTGCTATAGTCCACCAAGTGCAAACAGTCAGTATTTGGATAACATGTGTGAAATGCTTGATAATGTATGTGATCTCAATAAAGAGGTATATTTTCTTTGTGATTTAAATATTGACTGGCTTTCATCAGGCTGCCCGCTCAAGAAAAAGCTTCAAACTGTAACTAGTGCATGCAACCTGGTTCAGGTTATCAACCAACCTACCAGGGTAGTTACAAACAGCACAGGAATGAAGTCATTAACATTTATTGATCACATCTTTCCTAATGCTGCAGAAATTTGTTTGAAAGCAGTATACAAATCCATCGGATGGAGTGATCACAATAGTAGCCATATTGGCAAAAGTACTGCAAATTAAGAAATCATGTGACTAAACCAAATAAAAATAAACAACACTATGAAACAAAGATAAATTACATAAAGAATGATAGTAAAAAGCTTTGCAGCACCTTAAAGGAAATTTTGGGCAAAAAGGAAAACTCCGCTCCATCATTCATTGAATCAGATGGCTTATTCATCACAAAACCCACTGATATTGCCAACTACTTTAATTATTTTTTCATTGGTAAAATTAGCAAATGCAGGCATGACAAAACCCATCCAAGAATATCTGACCAAATTATGAAAGACAAGCATTGTAATTTTGAATTCCGTAAAGTAAGTGTGGAAGAGGAGAAAACATTGTTGTCTATTAACAACTGACAAGCCCCTGGGGTCTGACAACTTAGATGGAAAATTACTGAGGATAATAGCAGATGATACTGCCACTTCTATTTGCCATATATTCAATTTAAACCTATTAGAAAGTGTGTGCCCTCGGGCCTGGAGGGAAACAAATGTTATTTCCCTATCCAAGGATAGTAAGGCCCCCTTTACTGGCTCAAATTGCCGACCAATCAGCCTGTTACCAACCCTTTGTAAACTTTTTTTTAAAAGTGTGTTTGACCAGATACAATGCTATTTTACAGTAAACAAATTGACAACAGACTTTCAGCATGCTTATACAGAAGGACATTCAACAAGCACAGCAGGTACACAAATGACTGATGATTGGCTGAGAGAAATTGATAAAAAAAATTGTGGGCTGTTTGGTTAGACGAAAAAAACGTATGTGTTATGGATTTACACCCGCTGCTATATTGTGGAAAAAGAGTTACCTGTCTAACAGAACACAGATCGCTTTCTTTAATGGACGCAACACTCCAACATAATCCAGGTAGAATCAGGAATTCCCCAGGGTTGCTGTCTAGGCCCCAAAAATCTTCACTAATGACACGGCACTGGCTTTGAGTAAAGCCAGCAAGTCTATGTATCCGAATGACTCAACACTACAAGTCACAGGAACTAACTGGGGATGCCTAATAAATACAAATGTGTTGCTAGAAAAAACATGGTGGAAGAGGCTGGGGTCTGACCTCTCTCTGTTCGCTGGCGATGGCGATAGTTCCATCTTTGTTGTATTTGATGGGAGAGCCGCCCTCCTGGATGAGGGTACCGTAGCCTGTAGCCGTGAAAAAAGCAGGAACACCCGCACCCCCTGCTCTGATCCTCTCTGCTAGGGTACCCTGGAGGACAGAGGTCATCAATGGCATCATTACTCAAAATCACTGAACCTGAACATTCAAAACCTCCACCACTAATGCATCTCACTCCCAATAAGTAGAATGGGAAAACTATCAAAGGAATGAAGTGTGCGTTGGCTTGCGTGTTACCTGTGGAGTTAGCTCCACCTCCAGCTCCCCAGACAGGTACTGCCTCTCAAACTCAACGTTCTCTCCCACATAGGAGGAGATCATCCTCTTGATCTGTTTGGTCTGTAAGAGCAGACCAAGCCCAAAGTTATCCACCCTGCAGGGAGACAAGACAAGTTACTACACAGGTTACTATGCACAGGTTACTAAGCACACACAAACACAGTATTGCAACAAAAAAAGGTTTGTTGCGTTATTCATGGTCTAGCTACTGTGGTGTTTACACCTCAGCGAATAAGCTACTGTGGTGTGGATGTGTCCAGCTCAGTGAATAAGCTACTGTGGTGTGGATGTGTCCAGCTCAGTGAATAAGCTACTGTGGTGTGGATGTGTCCAGCTCAGTGAATAAGCTACTGTGGTGTGGATGTGTCCAGCTCAGTGAATAAGCTACTGTGGTGTGGATGTGTCCAGCTCAGTGAATAAGCTACTGTGGTGTGGATGTGTCCAGCTCAGTGAATAAGCTACTGTGGTGTGGATGTGTCCAGCTCAGTGAATAAGCTACTGTGGTGTGGATGTGTCCAGCTCAGTGAATAAGCTACTGTGGTGTGGATGTGTCCAGCTCAGTGAATAAGCTACTGTGGTGTGGATGTGTCCAGCTCAGTGAATAAGCTACTGTGGTGTGGATGTGTCCAGCTCAATGAATAAGCTACTGTGGTGTGGATGTGTCCAGCTCAGTGAATAAGCTACTGTGGTGTGGATGTGTCCAGCTCAGTGAATAAGCTACTGTGGTGTGGATGTGTCCAGCTCAGTGAATAAGCTACTGTGGTGTGGATGTGTCCAGCTCAGTGAATAAGCTACTGTGGTGTGGATGTGTCCAGCTCAATGAATAAGCTACTGTGGTGTGGATGTGTCCAGCTCAGTGAATAAGCTACTGTGGTGTGGATGTGTCCAGCTCAGTGAATAAGCTACTGTGGTGTGGATGTGTCCAGCTCAGTGAATAAGCTACTGTGGTGTGGATGTGTCCAGCTCAGTGAATAAGCTACTGTGGTGTGGATGTGTCCAGCTCAGTGAATAAGCTACTGTGGTGTGGATGTGTCCAGCTCAATGAATAAGCTACTGTGGTGTGGATGTGTCCAGCTCAGTGAATAAGCTACTGTGGTGTGGATGTGTCCAGCTCAGTGAATAAGCTACTGTGGTGTGGATGTGTCCAGCTCAGTGAATAAGCTACTGTGGTGTGGATGTGTCCAGCTCAGTGAATAAGCTACTGTGGTGTGGATGTGTCCAGCTCAGTGAATAAGCTACTGTGGTGTGGATGTGTCCAGCTCAGTGAATAAGCTACTGTGGTGTGGATGTGTCCAGCTCAGTGAATAAGCTACTGTGGTGTGGATGTGTCCAGCTCAGTGAATAAGCTACTGTGGTGTGGATGTGTCCAGCTCAGTGAATAAGCTACTGTGGTGTTGTTGTTGTTTCCCAGCTCAGTGAATAAGCTACTGTGGTGTGGATGTGTCCAGCTCAGTGAATAAGCTACTGTGGTGTGGATGTGTCCAGCTCAGTGAATAAGCTACTGTGGTGTTGTTGTTGTTTCCCAGCTCAGTGAATAAGCTACTGTGGTGTGGATGTGTCCAGCTCAGTGAATAAGCTACTGTGGTGTGGATGTGTCCAGCTCAGTGAATAAGCTACTGTGGTGTTGTTGTTGTTTCCCAGCTCAGTGAATAAGCTACTGTGGTGTGGATGTGTCCAGCTCAGTGAATAAGCTACTGTGGTGTTGTTGTTGTTTCCCAGCTCAGTGAATAAGCTACTGTGAATGTTAACCAAGTGCAACGATCTAGTAAAACATCCTAAAATTTGATTTCAGTTATGAATCTGTCTGCAAAGTGAAAAAGCAGAGCAATGGAGAGGGAATGCATACAATGAACCTACAGTATGCATTCCCTCTCTCCCTCCCACTGTAGAGTTGATTCCCTTCTCATCTTTCTTCAACTCTCTCCTTCCCCCTCTTTTTATCCCTTCCTTTAATCCATTGTGTCTTGTACAGGGCTCACATTACTCCAAAATGGTTACTTAAGGTCACAGGAAGAGGAGGAGGAGGAGCACCAGACCTCTCTCTGACAGGCAGCCACAACCACAACCATACACAGATACAGAGACACACTGAAACAGCTGGACTTCTGCAGGCAAGGCATAACAAGGTCACTTGAGTTTATACTAGGATTGCTTCTTCCATTCTAAGATATAACGAAACATGATCCATCATAAGTGGTTTGGTTGTTGGGCGACTTCAGATAGTTACATTTTTCCCACTTCAATGGTCTTTGCGAGTTGAAAGACTGGAGTGAGCTACTGCTATACGCTGAGTCGGTGAGCGAGTTTATTAGCAAGTGCATCGGTGATGTTGTACCCATAGCGTTTATTAAAACATTCCCCAACCAGAAACCGTGGATTGATGGCAGCATTCGCGTGAAACTGAAAGAGCAAACAACTGCTTATAATCAGGGCAAGGTGACCAGAAACATGACCGAATACAAACAGTGTAGCTATTCCCTCCGCAAGGCAATCAAACAAGCTAAGCGTCAGTATAGAGACAAAGTAGATTCGCAATTCAACGGCTCAGACACGAGAGGTATGTGGTATGTCTACAGTCAATCACGGATTACAAAAAGAAAACCAGCCCCGTCGTGGACCAGGATGTCTTGTTCCCAGACAGACAAAACAACTTCTTTGCTCGCTTTGAGGACAATACAGTGCTACTAACACGGCCCGCTACTAAAACCTGTGGACTCTCCTTCACTACAGCCGACGTGAGTAAAACATTTTAAAAAGTGTTAACCCTTGCAAGGCTGCAGACCCAGGCGGCATCCCCAGACCAGCTGGCTGGTATGTTTACGGACATATTCAATTAATCCTTATCCCAGTCTGCTGTTCCCACATGCTTCAAGAGGGCCACCATTGTTCCTGTTCCCAAGAAATCTAAGGTACCTGAGCTAAACGACTACAGCCCCGTAGCACTCACTTCCGTCATCATGAAGTGCTTTGAGAGGACCATATCACCTCCACCCTACCCGACACCCTAGACTCACTCAAATTTGCTTACCGCCCCAATAGGTCCACAGACGACACAATCGCAACCACACTGCACACTGCCCTAACGCATCTGGACAAGAGGAATACCTATGTGAGAATGCTGTTCATCGACTACAGCTCAGCATTTAACACCATAGTACCCTCCAAACTCGTCATCAAGCTCGAGACCCTGGGTCTCGACCCCGCCCTGTGCAACTGGGTACTGGACTTCCTGACAGGCCGCCCCCAGGTGGTGCCCCCATCTCCACTCCGCTGATCTTCAACACTGGGGCCCCACAAGCATGAGTTCTGAGTCCTCTCCTGTACCCCATGTTCACTAATGACTGTGTGGCCATGCACGCCTCCAACTCAATCATGAAGTTTGCAGACGACACTACAGTGGTTGATTACCAACAATGACGAGACGGCCTACAGGGAGGAGATGAGGGCCCTCGGAGTGTGGTGTCAGGAAAATAACCTCCCACTCAATGTCAACAAAACTAAGGAGATGATCGTGGACTTCAGGAAACAGCAGCGGGAGCACCCCCCTATCCACATCGACAGGACAGTAGTGGAGAGGGTAGTACGTTTTAAGTTCCTCGGCATACACATCACGGACAAACTGAATTGGTCCACCCACACAGACAGCGTGGTGAAGTAGGCGCAGCAGCGCCTCTTCAACCTCAGGAGGCTGAAGAAATTTGGCACGTCACCAAAAACACTCAAACTTTTACAGATGCACAATCGAGAGCATCCTGTCGGGCTGTAACACCGCCTGGTACGGCAACTGCTACGCCCACAACCGTAAGGCCCTCCAGAGGGTAGCGAGGTCTGCACAATGCCTCACCGGGGGCAAATTACCTGCCCTCCAGGACACCTACACCACCCGATGTCACAGGTTAGCCATAAAGATCATCAAGGACAACAACCACCCGAGCCACTGCCTGTTCACCCCGCTATCATCCAGGAGGCGAGGTCAGTACAGGTGCATCAAAGCAGGGACAGAGAGACTGAAAAACAGCTTCTATCTCAAGGCCATCCAACTGTTAAACAGCCACCACTAACATTGAGTGGCTGCTGCCAACACACTGACTCAACTCCAGCTACTTTAATATTGGAAAAATGTATGTAAAAAATGTATCACTAGCCACTTTAAACAATGCCACTTCATATAATGTTTTCATACCCTACATTACTCATCTCATATGTATATACTGTACTCTATACCATCTACTGCATCTTGCCTATGCCATTCTGTACCATCACTCATTCATAGATTTGTATGTACATATTCTTTCATTCCTTTACACTGTGTGTATAAGGTAGTTGTTGTGTAATTGTTAGGTTAGATTACTCGTTGGTTATTACTGCATTGTCAGAACTAGAAGCACAAGCATTTCGCTACACTCGCATTAACATCTGCTAACCATGTGTATGTGACAAATAACATTTGATTTGCTGTGAAGAGAGCAGTCACAATGGTTTACAAGGCTGCCTCAAAGAGGGTATAGAAACTACCCAATTGCCAAGACGAAGAAAAGCTGGGGCTACCACAATAGCCTCTGAGTGTTAGTCATTAACTAATGGAAGTGAATTGGGGTAAATAAAACAATGATGTTTAACTCCAGGTAGCAATGTGTCACCTGCCTGTCTTGTGCCTGAGTGGTGAAACTAAAGCTGGTCTAATCTCAACTGTTTCTCGACCCATATAAGCAGTTCACTAAAGACGATTAACAAGTGCAAGACAGAAGTGCATATATTGGCTTCATGAAACTCAAGACTACACTAAATAGTTAATTTAGGGATAATTAAGATGTATTCGTAATGAATGTGAAAACTTGTGCATAATCATAGTCTACTAATCACATCTCTTTATTCTTACGATCAAATCTAGTTGGATAAAATATTTGGTGTGAGTTAAAGATCTCCCAGTCACGTTGCTAATGTTGGGGAAGGTTTGGGACTGGAAAGAACAGGCTTTGTCCTTCACACAACTTCTAGGTCAGCTTACTCACACCATCTAGGCCAAGAATGCTCAGAACACCAACAACACAGTTATCAAGTCCCGTGACACACACACACACACACACACCACACACACACACACACACAATCATGTCTACTTTAGTTCAGCTAATATAGACAAGTCAGCAGTATACTGCATGTCATATATATAAATAAAAGAGAGAGAGAGAGAAAGAGAGAGAGAGAGCTTTCTGCTCTTATCTTTTTATAATTTCCATATCAAACTGTGCAGAACAGGTGTACTCCTGTTTCTGAAATAGGGGAGTTTGAATGTGCAGCCCACAGCACACACTTCCAAATGAATCATTATCTCGAAATGTGGAGGAGCAATTGTCAAGAATAATTTATATTGGATAAATGATAACCCCCACATGCAATCTTACATTCTGTACCTCCAATACAATTCTGTTGACAGAGCTCAACAAACTAAACACAGTTGTTAAGAACTTGGTGTGCAGATGTTTAGACTGCGGTTTCATGCGGTACTGAGTATTTCAAATTATTCCGCAAGCAGTTTACAAGCAGTTTACAAGCAGTTCACTCCACTCTAGCTGAAGAAATTAGATCAAAATGGACAGTGTTTTCAATCAAGGGCAGATGCTTCTGACTGCTCTTTCTTCAACACCTGGGCTGAACTCAAACCTTTCCTACAAAATAAAACACACTGTTTGAACTGTGCTGGCATGAATGTTTAGTGCTTTCATCTTATGTCATTAACAGTGTGATGTGTCTGTTGTACTAGTGCTTACAACATCTTATGTCATTAACAGTGTGATGTGTCTGTTGTACTAGTGCTTACAACATCTTATGTCATTAACAGTGTGATGTGTCTGTTGTACAGTAACTCCATAAAAAGGTTATGGAGTGAGAATAAAACAAAGTTCCCTCCAGTTGGTAAAGTGTCCTCCTATGAAAGCTCAGTGGGTCGCCCTAGTGCACACGTGAGGTTCCCGTCTCATATAACACCCTACATAAAGGATCCAGTGTATCTGAGAGGGAGAGAAGGAGAGGGAGGGAGACAGAGAGAAACAGAAAAACAGAGAGCAAGAGAAACAGAGAGGGGGAGACTCCACGGGGTTCAGAGAAAAGAAGAGCAGCAGTTCTCATGGTCCTATCATTTCTCTCGCTTCTCCTAAAGTTTCAGTGTTGAGATAATGGAAAAGATAATGACTCTTTCCAGAGTTATGTCGATAGCCTAAAAACCATTCACTCTCAGATTCCGGACGATTGTCTGACGAGTAGAAATGTCAAATGTCTAATCTGGGTCGAGTATAGGCCTGTAGCCTGAACTTAAAAAATCCAAAGGATTTTAACTCTAAAATGACTGGTTCTTCAGGTTTCTGTCAAAGAGATTAGGTATAGATAGATGCAAAGAAAGAGCTGCAGGGGAAAAGGCAGTGGATGTTTGCACTCTGAAATTAAACCTGACAGCCAAGTATAACCAGGAAATTGTACCAAATATAAGCCAATGAAATCAGACAAAGGCCTCAAACAAACCAAATTAAATCACTTTACGGCCAAAGGATACACTGGGAGTTCACTTTCTTTTAATTTTCAATATTGTTTCTTGGGCATTCACTTTCTTTTTGTTGTTATATTATTTTATCCAGCTCCTGTGGCATGTCTGAGATGTGCTAAATGAATCTCTTTATAAACTAACACACTGAATACTGCTATTATTAGATTCACTGTCCCACAACTTTACATTACAGGTTGCCAGTCCCACGGTTAGAGCAACATGAGTAGAGTGGCTAGAGCAACATGAGTAGAGTGGCTAGAGCAACATGA